>NC_059102.1:230881266-231252516 GCF_020740685.1 Jaculus jaculus | reverse complement strand
TCTGAAAAATAAGTTTCCATGAAAAAATCAGCAATCTTCTTGATGAATGAGGAGACTGAGTGTTAGAGAGGGGAAAACAGCCCAGGTCTCACCAATGTACAAGGTAGACCTGGAGGCAGAATCCAGGGCTCTGGATCGACCTGACCTAGTGTTTTCGCTAATGAGTCAGGCTGCTGTTTGGGGGATGAAGGGGGCAGAGTAGGGAGATGATTAAATCAAAACCTTTGATGACGAAAAGTACTGTGTCCAATACAGTTACAGTAGCACACCTGTTATTAGGTAGAAGGAAAAGCATGTGAAAAGGCACCAAGTGGAAAGAGCCCACAGCATTTCAAGACAAGAGGAGAGGTCAGTGCATCCAGGCATCAAGAGTGGTATAAAATGAAGAGGATACTGTTAAGGCCCCACAGCTCTTTAGAGACAGATGGCAAAGCATTCCTTTCATCTAAGCTGAAAGAGAAAGCCACTAAATGAGTTTCAAACAAGGAAAAAAAAGAACATAATTTACATTCTTTGAGAACAACAGAATCAGACACATTTACAGTACTTACTATGGGCCAGGCTCTCCCTAAACACTATACGGAATAACTCATTTATGGTACATTTATTGCTATCATGCTTATCGAGGGCAGAATGAATACATGGAGATTAATTAAAGGCTGATGTTACAACAGAATGAGAATGAAAGAGCAGGTGAAAAGATCTGGGGTAAAATATTTAAGAGAATTGACAGGACCAAGCTTGCAAGGGGAGCAGTACGGTGGTAAGCACAGGAGGATTTAAGATTACTTCTCTAGTTTATGAATTTAAAGAAGGATTCATTCAAAGGTGTTAGATGTTGCTAGGCATGGTTGTGCATACTTTTAGTCCAAGCTACTAGGAAGACTGGGGTAGGAGAATTAAAAGTTCAAGGCCAGCCTGGGCAACACAGCAATATCTTCTCTCAAAAAAAAAAAAAAAAAATCAGCATGGCTTTAATCCTGACACTCAGGAGGCAGAGATAGGAGGATCACCGTGAGTTCAAGGCCACCCTGAGACTACATTAGTTAATTCCAGGTCAGCCTGGTCTGGAGTGAAACCTTACCTCAAAGACATTAATTTTTTTTTTTTTTGAGGCTAAACAGACTAAAACCTGAAAACAGATCACTGTACAAATAACCCTTGAATGTGATCTTTTTCCCTTTTTAAAATTATTTTTATTTATTTGCAAGCAGAGAGAAGGGAGAACACACATGGCAGGGCCTCTCATATCTACATACAAACTCCCCATGATGCATCTAGCTTTATGTGGGTACTGGGGAATTGAACTCACGTGGGGAGGCTTTGCAAGCAAGAGCCTTTAGCCATGCAGCCCTTGAATGTGGTTTTACCAGAGTGGTGGTATAAGTGGACATACTATACTGCAAGAAGTGAAAGCTGAGGAAATGGAAAAAAAAGAGCAAACCACTTTTTATTTTCTTCTTTGGTCTGAGAAGGAAGGAAAGAAAAGAAAAAGTTTAGGAAGCATTTTGTGTTTTTAATGAAGGGGACATTCAAACACACCTGCAGATTTGGGAAAACACAAAGTAGACAGAGCGAAGAACAGAAGAATGGTTATCAGTAGAGGACAGCTGAAAGCTAGAGGAAAAAGAATTGGGCTCGTCAATGCCTGGGAATGGAAGGCTTTTCTTTTGAGTCAAAAGAAAAGTCCCAGTTATAATGGGAAGCAAGGGTTTTAGCATATACTAGAATCTATTGAATTTTATAAAGCTTCTGAGAACTCAAAGCTTTATCTTTCACTTTCAACAATTTTAACTTGAGACGTATGAAAAGGGCTCATACTGTGCCACATTTAGTTCATATTCTTGGGCTGTCTTTTTAGTTTCTTCTCTCTGTGATGATATGATTAGAAGAGCCATCATCAGTGTTCAGCTATTTGACCATTCCATCATGTCCTTTTCCGTACATCTTTATAAACAACCTGGCTCTTCAAACCACAGGCTCCCATATGGCAGAGATTTTAAATATGGCTAGGGAAACATAAGGCTCTCTCACACACAAAATAAAATAAAATTTAAATATTTTCTCAAAATTCATGAAGATTTATGAAGTCATATGAAAATTATGTGAATTATATGAATACATAGCCTTCCAGCTTCTAAAAGTGATTTTGAAAGGACATGTTTTAGGGCTGGGAAGGTGGCTCAGGGGTTAAAGGTGCTTGCTTGAAAAGACATGTTTCTTAGACCTTACATTCTGGCATTTATTCCCCCCCCCTTTTAATTAACAGCTTCCCTACTTACAGAAAAATGAACCACGATACTTCTCTCCCCTCCCCCACCTTCCCCTTTACAGATCTATACTCCATCACATCTGCTCACTCTCTCCATTAGTCTCTCTTTCATATTGATGTCATCATCTTTTTCTCCTATTATGAGGGTTTTGTGAAGATAATGCTAGGCACTGCAAGGCTGTGGATTGCAAGGCCTGTTTCTGTCTGGACAGTTGCATGGTAATCAGTCCTATTCTTCCTTTGTCCCTTATATTCTTTCTGCCACCTCTTCCACAATGGACCCTGAGCCTTGGAAGGTGTGATAGAGATGTTTCAGTGCTCAACATTCCTTTGTCATGTCTTCTCAGCAGCATGGTTATCTTTTGGGTCATCCCAGTGCTCACTGCCTTCGGAAAAGAGAAGCTTCTCTAACCAAAAGCGAGAGTAGCATTAATATATGGGTATGAATATTAATTAAAGTGCTTACAGGGCAGTTTGGTGAGCATAATATATATGCATTTAGCCAGACAAGAGCAGGCATTATACTCCTAATGCTCATGACCTCCCCCACCACAGCCTTTTGATTAGGTAGGTTTTCAGTATCATGCATGTATTCCCTCCCATAGAGTGGGCCTCTAGTCCAATTAGAGAGCAATTGGTTTCCCCCATAACAGACATGCCACCATTGCACCCATTGGCTTGTTTGGCCTAGCTGGCCAAACTTGAGGCTTGCAGTGTCCATTGAAGGCTTCTGTCTCCCATAAGGCTGCATGCAGTGTAGCTTTTTCTAGCTTTCTGTCAGCAGGTCTACTGGGGGAAGGTTTTCAGCTCAGCCCCAGTTTGATTATTCAGTGACCTTGCAGCCTAGGCGTGTCTCCAGCAGTAGGGTCTTATCATCTATTCCTGGTGGGAAACCAAGAGCCTTGGAAATAGCCTGTAATATTTGGGGGTCATCAAGGACCTCCCTGGCCAACAACTCACTAGAAGATATCCCATCCCTACCATTGAAATTTTTCTAGTAATAGTCTATGGCTTCTGGGTTTGCCATTATCCAAAAAAGTAGGTTATCATGTGGCTTATTCACAATACCTTGGATTGTGATTCTCCCCCCCCCCCCCCACATTCCTTTTACTCAGTCTCTTCCACTGAGCTTGCTTAGGCCATTCCACCTGCAGTAATCTTTCCATATACTTACACATATACAGTACCATCTCCTTAAGTTCACTCCCCATTCCTCCTTATAGCCCTTTATTAGCTTGCTGGCCTCTGCTACCGATTTTTACTCCAACTCACACACAAGTCTAAACATTTGTAACAAGGAGCCACATATGAGAGAGAACATGTAACATTTGGCTTTCTGGGCCTGGGTTACCTCACTTTTATCCATTCATCTGTTGAAGGACATCTAGGCTGGTTCTATTTCCTAGCTATTGTGAATCGAGCAGCAGTAAACATGGTTGTGCAAGTATCTCTAAAGTAGTGAGAAGAGTCCTTAGGATTTATGCCTAGGAGAGCTGGGTCATATGGTAAATCTATTTTTAGCTACCTCAGAAACCTCCACAATGATTTCCAGAATGGCTGTACCAGAGTACATTCCCACCAACAATTTAGAAGGGTTCTCTTTTTTTTCTGCAACCTCACCAACATTTATTGTCAGTTTTTTAATGACAGCCATTCTGACAGGAGTGAGATGGAATCTCAAAGTAGTTTTAATTTGCATTCCCCTGATAGATAAGGATGTAGAACACGTTTTTAGATGTTTATGTGACATCTGTATTTCTTCTGTTGAGAATTCTCTATTTAGTTCCATAGTCCATTTTATAAATGTGTTGTTTTATTTCTTATTGTTTAGTTTTTTGAGTTCTTTGTATACTAATCCTCTGTCAGATGTATAGCTGGCAAAGATTTTCTCCTATTTTGTAGGTTGTCTCTTTGCTCTATTCACAGTGTCCTTTGCTGTACAAAAGCTTTGTAATTTCATGGGATCCCAGTGGTTGATTAGTGGTTTTATGTCTTGAGCAACGGGGGTTATATTCAGAAAGTCAATGCCTATGCCAATATGTTGAAGGTGTTCCCCTACTTTTTCCTCTAGCAGTTTCAGCTCTGATACTAAGGTCCCTGATCCATTTGGACCTCATGCTTGTGCATGGAGAGAGACGAGGATATATTTTCATCCTTCTACATATATATACAACAGCACCCACTTGTTGAAGAGTCTGTCTTTTCTCCAATGAATTTTTTTTTTGACATTTTTGTCAAAAATCAGATGGCTATAGCTTCCTGGACTAACATTTGGGTTCTCTATTCTGTTCCACTGATGTATGTATACATCGTTATGCCAGTGCCAAGCTGTTTTTGTTACTATGGCTTTGTAACATAACTTAAAATCTGTATGGTGATTCCACGAGCCTTATTTTTGTTGCTCAAGATTGTTTTGGCTATTCAAGTTTTCTTGTGCTTCCAAATGAATTTTAAGATTGATTTTTTTCTATTTCTGTGAATAATATGGTTGGTATTTTAATAGGGGTTGCATTAAATGTTTAGATTGTTTTTGGTAAGATTGACATTTTCACAATATTGAGTCTTCTAGTCCAAGAACATGGGACATCTTTCCATTTGCTAGTGTCTTCTGCAACTTCTCACCTGAGTGTTTTAAAGTTTTCATTGTAGAGATCCTTTACTTCCTAGGTTAGATTTATAACAGGGCACTTTATTTATTTAGAGGCAACAGTGAATGGGAGTGATTCCTGGAGATCATCCTCTGCATGTATGTTGATAGTATAAAGCAAAGCTACTGATTTTTGTGTATTTATTTTGTATCCTGTTATGTTGATAGCATATGTTTCTTAGCTCTAACAGTTTGCTGGTAGAGTCATTAGGGTCCTTTATGTATAGAATCATATCCTCTGCAAAAAAATGATAATTTGATCTCTTTCTTTTCAATTTATATCCCTTTTATGAGTGTCTCTTGTCTTATTTCTATAACTAAGACTTCCAGTACTATAGTGAATAAGAGTGGGGACAATGGACACCCTTGTCTTGTTCCTGATTTTAGTAGAAAAGCATCAAGACTTTTTTCCCATTTAGTATTATGTTGGCTATAGGTTTGTCAAAAATAGCCTTTTTTTTTTTAAGATTTTTATTTATTTGAGAGTGACAGAGAGAAAGACGCAGATAGAGAGAGAGAGAATGGGCGCGCCAGGGCTTCCAGCCACCGCAAACGAACTCCAGACGTGTGCGCCCCCTTGTGCATCTGGCTAACATGGGTCCTGGGGAATTGAGCCTCGAACCGGGGTCTTTAGGTGTCATAGGCAAGCGCTTAACCGCTACGCCATCTCTCCAGCCCCAAAAATAGCCTTTTTAATGTTGAGTTATGTTCCTTCTCTTCTCAGTTTTTGTAGGACTTTTACAATGAAAGGATGTTGGATTTTGTTGTCAAATGCCTTTTCTGCATCTATTGAGATGTTCATGTGATTTTTGTCCTTCAGACCATCTATGTAGCATATTACATTTATCAATTTGTGTATGTTGAACCATCCCTGCATCTCTGGGATAAAGCCTACTTGGTCAGGGTGTATGATTGTTTGGATATATTTTTGTATATTATGTTTGCCAGTATTTAGTTAAGAATTTTTGCATCTATGTTCATGAGGGAGATTGGTCTATAATTTTCTTTTTTTTGTTCTGGCTTTGTCTGGGTTTGGTATCAGGATAATGCTGGCTTCTTAGAAGGAGTGCAGTAGAATTCATTCCTTTTCTACTTTATGGAAAAGTTTGAGAAGCACTAGTGTTAGTTCTTCCATGAAGGTCTGGTAAAAGTCACCAGTGAATCCAACTGGGCTTGGACTCTTCAGTTGGGAGACTTTTTGTAACTACTTGGGTCTCTGTAATTATTATAGGTCTATTTAAATGGTTTATCTTGATTTAATCTTTGTAGGTCATAAGAATCAAGGAAATCATCCATTTCTTTCAGATTTTCAAATTTAGTGGCATATATATTCTTAAAGTATGTCCTTATGATTTTCTGAATTTCTTTGGTATCTGTTGCCTTTTTTATCTCTAATTTTATTAATTTTTGTCTCTTTCTTCTGGTCAGATTTGCTAAGGGTTTATCAATCTTTTTTAGCCTTTCAAAGAACCAACCCTTTGTTTTCTTGATTCTTTTAATTTTTTCTATTTCATTAATTTCAGCTCGAATCTTTATTATTTCTTCTTGTCTCCTGTTTTTTGGTTTGCCTTGTTCTTTTTTCCAAGGACTTAAGGTGATGCATTAACTTGTTTACTTGTGACCTAATTTCTTAATATAGGCACTAAAGCTATAAATTTCCCTTTTAGGACTACCTTCATTTTGTCCCAAAGGTTTTGGTATGTTGTGTTCTCATCATTTGATTCTATGAATTTGTTGATTTTCTTTTTGATTTCTTCACTGACCTATTCATCATTCAATACTGTACTGTTTAGTCTCCATGAACTTCTATATGCTCTGTAGTTTTTCTTGTTGCTGATTAGTAGTTTAATCCCACTGTGGTCAGATAGAGTACAAGGGATGATTTCAATTTTCCTGTATTTGTTAAGATTTGCTTTGCGTCCTAATATATGGTCTATTTTTGAGAGTGTTCCATGTGCTGCTGAAATGATTGTGTATTCTGCAGCATTTAGATGAAATGTTCTATAGTTATCTGTTAGATCCATTTGTTCTATGACCTCATTTAATCCAGACACATCTCTTTATTTTTTGCTGGGATGACCTTTCAATTGATGAGAGTGGGGTATTAAAGTCACCCAGTACAATTGTGTTTGGTATTATTTGTGACCATAATTCCAATAGTGTTTGTTTGATGAAAATGGGAGCTCCCATTCTAGGTGCATATACGTTTAGAATTGTAATATCCTCCCATTGGAGTGTTCCTTTAAGCAGTCTAAAATGACCTTCTTTATCTTTCCTCACTAATGTTGGTTTGAAGTCTATCCTGACCGATATTAGGATAGCAACCCCTGCTTGTATCCTAGGCCCATTTGCTTGAAATACCATTTTCCATCCTTTCATCCTAAGACATTGTCTATCTTTTATTGAGAGATGAGTTTCCTGGAGGCAACAAATGGTGGGATCCTGCCTTTTAATCCAGTCTTCAAGCCTGTGTCTATTGGTTGGGGCATTGAGGTCACTGATATTAAGAGTTATTATTTAAAGGTATGTGTTTATTCTCTGAATTCTTCTTGTTTTATAGTGCTTCCTGTTCCCCTTTACTCTCTTGTTTTAACTGTTGAGTACGGTTTATTTTTTCCTGTTTCCTTCTCTGTGTGTTTTGCTTTCTCTTCAGCATGAAGGATTCCTTCAAGTATTGTCTGTAGAACTGATTTAGTTGTCATAAATTCCTTTAGCCTGTTTTTGTTGTGGAATGCTCTTATTTCTCCATCAATTTAGATAGATAGCTTTGCAGGATAAACTAATCTTGGTTGACAGTTATTATATTTCAGAACTTGGAATATAACATTCTAAGCCCTTCTGGCTTTTAAAGTTTGGACTGAGTAATCTGCTCTGATCCTGATGGGCTTGGCTTTGTAGGTGACTTGCTTTTGTTCTCTGCTTTTAATATATTTTCTTTTGTTTGTGTGTTTGGTAGTTTAATTATAATATGGCAAGGAGAGGTTCTTCCCAGGTTTTGTCTGTTTGGTGTTCTAAAAGCTTCCTATATCTGCATTGGCATTTCTTTCCCAATTTGGGTAAATTTTTCTTCTGTGATTTTGTTGAAAATTCCTACTATGGCTTTGGAGTGAAATTTTTCTCCTTCTACTAGACCCTGAATTCTTATATTTGATCTTTTCATAGTGTCCCGAATATCTTGAAATTCCTAATCATAGCTTCCTATTAACTTGTCTTTCTCTTTGTTGAACTGTATTAGATGTGCCACCTGCTCTTCTAGTTTATTCTGTTCTCTCCTTCATCCATTCTACTGGTGAGAATTTCCAGAGATTTTTATTTGACTTACTGTGTTTTCCAGTGCTAGTATTTCTGCCTGGTTGCTCGTGTCTTATAATGACCTCATCAACTCATCAAGCTGGTTTCTTGTATTCTCTTTCAGGAGTTTCTTGGGTATTTTCAGGAGCTTGTTTTCTTCTTTAAGTACTTTGTTTTCTTTTAGTTCTTGAGTATAGATAAAATCATTTTTTTAAAGATGTCTTTCAGGGATTTCATCTAAAAGAATCTCATTGGGGGTTATTTCTGATAGATTTATAATTTTTGGTGGGATTGTATTGTTTTGATTCTTTGTGTTTCTTGTATTATAATGTAGCAACTTTTGCATCCTGAGTTGATTGGATGCTTGGGTTTTCTGCATATATGCAGTGTTCTAGATGTGGAGATCAAACTTCATATACCTTCAGGATATGAGTTTAAGGTGCCAAGTGTAGCTTTTGTACTCCAACTGCAGAAGTGATCCATGTGTTGAGCTTGCCTGCTATTCAAGTATGCTAGTGGGCTGGGTGGAACAATACTGGAAAATTCTGAACTTCAACTGAGCAAAATACACATTCAATAAAACCTGCACAGAGTATGCAAGTGTGGGGATTAAAACAAACAGATAACCTTATAAAGGCAAAATTCCTAAGGGTGTATGTTGTTCTACACCCTTAGTCCTATCAGCTGGGATGTTGAGAATTCAGTTCTGAAATGGGTTCCAGGTCAGCCTAGATCTAATCAGATCCTTCCTCCAATAATGATAGAAGCAAAAGACAAAGGTCTTATAAATCTGAAAGCATCAAAGGCAATAACAGTCAACCCCCAAATATATCTTAATTGAGAAAATGGTAAAGCCAACCAAGAATATGTAACCCATCATCTGCTGTGACATGGAAAAAGAGATTAGCACTTCCAGTTCAGAACCACATACCTGCTTTTTTGTCAGTCAGCCTCCTTACTTTCTGGGTAGCTTCCAATCTCACCAATGCTAAGGGCCCACCTTAATCCCCCAATGTATTGCTGTGGACCTAGTGTTCCGACCAGCTGTGCTGATGCCCTGACACCAGGGGCTGAATGAGCTCTCCGGAGGTTCATGGTTCTGACAGTTGGGGGATAGGAGAGTACAGGAAGCCTTGAGTTGTACTGGAATTGCTCAGCTGGCCTCACCTGTATCCCTTTCAGCAGCTCCTTAGCTGATCTCCGCTGTCTCCTCTTCAGGTTTCTTGACTTTGCAAGAAGGCTGATGAAGTTGGAAAATGCTCTTGTTTGGTCTCTGCTCTTGTAGCTTGGCACCGGGCCCAGTGGACATATGGACTGGGGCCACAAGTACCTTGATGGGATTTTGGCTGTTTTCCTCCTTTCTGGTAGATCTTGGTCTCTCGTACTTCTCTGCTGTGGCCAATAAAAACCTATACACCTGGGCTGGAGAGACGGCTTAGCGGTTAAGCGCTTGCCTGTGAAGCCTAAGGACCCCGGTTCGAGGCTTGGTTCCCCAGGTCCCACATTAGCCAGATGCACAAGGGGGTGCACGCGTCTGGAGTTTATTTGCAGAGGCTGGAGGCCCTGGTGCACCCATTCTCTCTCTCCCTCTATCTGTCTTTCTCTATGTGTCTGTCGCTCTCAAATAAATAAATAAAAAATTTAAAAAAAAAAACCCTATACACCTTCATTTTTTTTTTTTTTTTTGGAAGAAGAGTGGATTTTGCTTACATCCCTTATCTAGGCTATTTTGGCATGACTCTTATGCTGCCATCTTACCCATAAGTATTCTGGCATTTCTAAATTAATATCAAAGCATGGATGCAGCAGGAAAATGTAATCTGAGAAAAGATAACAATTGAGTTGTATCTATACAGAATAAAAATTATGAATACATAGTGCTGATATTTTGATGAGCCTAAATTCAAAATTTAAAATCAAACTGCCCTAATCAGAATAGTGTCTTGTGTTCTTATAGGTACAGTCTTAGTTACGGACACACAAAGAGATCAAAGAAATTTGACAGATGAAATATTAAACACTTATTTTTTTCTAAGCTGAACACAACCTAGATGATCAAATGTCTTCTCCTTCATGAGGGTGTAACTTCCTTCATATCCCTCACAAATTCAACTCTTACTTGTAATTTGAAAGGAAGACAAGTACAATGTGTAATCCAATAGAGTTATAATGACACAGGGTGTAACAGGCAAATTTCCTGAGCTCTCAGAAAACCAGTTATGAAGAAGACAAAGGAATTAAAGTATGTCACTGGTGGCTTTATATTTCTATTGGTTAGTGACTGGTTGACAACAACACTTGATTCCCTTGCTGCAGAAGTACTGCTAGTTGTTGGGATGGTAGAAGCAATAACAAAGCATGCTGCTTAGGATTCATTTCTCTTAGATGTAACAAAGGAAGCAATGCAAGAAAATGCCATTAAACACTTTTCAACACTATGTATCAACATGGCTCTCTAGGTTACACATTAGTATACCTGGGTTCAAGCTTTGCGACTTCCGGTTAAGATGGCGGCGTAGGTACCACGCCAAAGCAGCTTAGGGGGGAAAAAGACCAAAAAAACTCAGCAAAATACACACTTTTACTAAAAAGTGAGGTGTATACGTCACTAGTCATCAGGGAAATGCAGATTAAAACTACATTGAGATTCCATGTCACTCCTGTCAGATTGGCCACCATCATGAAAACAAATGATCATAAATGTTGGCGGGGATGTGGAAAAAAAGGAACCCTTCTGCACTGCTGGTGGGAATGCAATCTGGTCCAGCCATTGTGGAAAACAGTGTGGAGGTTCCTAAAGCAGCTAGAGATTGATCTACCATATGACCCAGCTATAGCACTCCTAGGCATATATCCAAAGGACTCATCTCATTTCCTTAGAAGTACATGCTCAACCATATTTATTGCTGCTCAATTTATAATAGCTGAGAAATGGAACCAGCCTAGATGTCCCTCAACAGATGAGTGGATAATGAAGATGTGGTACATTTATACAATGGAGTTCTACTCAGCGGTAAAGAAAAATGAAGTTATGAAATTTGCAGAAAAATGGATGGACCTGGAAAGTATTATACTAAGTCAGGTAACCCAGGCCCAGAAAGCCAAGCGCCACATGTTCTCTCTCATATGGGGATCCTAGCTACAGATGACTGGGCTTCTGTGTGAGAATGAAAATACTTAGTAGCAGAGGCCAGTAAGTTGAAAAGGAGACATAAAGGGTGGAGAAAGGAAGGGAGGAGGATACTTAATAGGTTGATATTGTATATATGTAATTACAATGATTGTAATGGGGAGGTAATATGATTGAGAATGGAATTTCAAACGGGAAAATGTGTGGGTGGGGAGGGAGGGAATTACCATGGGATATATTTTATAATCATGGAAAATGTTAATAAAAATTAAAAAAAAAAAAGTGAGGTGTATAGGAAATTGAGGCGGCAGCGGAGAAGTAGAAGAGTTATAGAGCATCCAGAGCCTGCACAGGCGGGAACAGCGGCTCCGGGGCAGCTCGGCCAACTGCCGCAGCCGCGGCACGGCAGAAAGCCGCCGGACTCTCGGCTCGAGCCACAGGACAAGCCAGGTGCGGGATTTTCCCCTCACACCGCGCTCTCCGCAACTCGGGAAACGTGAGGGGAGAGCGGCAGCGAGCAACGGAGGGAGGAGCAGACCGCGAGGTAGAAGCACACGTGGAACAGCGATACAACCAGAGCAGCCGCGGCTCCCTCCCCTCCCCCACCGCCTGAACCCAGCTCCAGCGAACACAGCAGCGGCCCAGGACCGGCCACGCCAACTTGGGCTGACAGCAGGACCCAAGCAGGAGCAGAGTTCGGCAGCAACTTCAGCGGCTCCAGCACCAGTACCAGCGGCCCCAGCAGCAGCGGACCCAGGAGCGGCAGCGGCGGCAGATCCCGCAGCAGCGGCTTCGGGGTGAGCAGCGGCGGTGGACACGGCAGCGGCAGCTTCAGCAGCGGTGGTGGCTCCGGTGGTGGCAGCTACAACAGCAGCAGAGGCAGCAGCAGTGGCTCAGTTTGCCCCGTAGGAAAAGCAAGTGCCCAGCTCCAGAAATCAGAACAGCAGCCCGACGACCCAGGCAGCAACTTGACTGAGACCACAATCACCCAAGGTAACTGGGATTGCACCAGGGAAGGGACTCACTTGGTCACAAGCTGACTTGGATACCTCAACAGACCAGAAATCTAAACCTCTTTGTTGATAGAGGATCTGGTCATTATAATAACTACTCTTGCATACATACTCGGGGCTGTTTTTGATTGAATGTGTACAGTGTTTAGTTAAATTTTAGAATCTACCAGTATTTTATTCCACTCAGCCTGCTTGAATACTCCTATAGCAGGAAAACTCAACCCCTAAGAACATCTTTGTAGATACTCTGAGAGTCTTAAGAGCCACACCTAATACCTTAAGGTCCTACCCTGAAAATATATTACATCAAACCAATTGATACAGCTAAGAATACACAGCTAGCTAGAAAATCCAAGCATTAACTTAATCCAAGATGCAAAAATATATACATTATAACACAAGAAACACTAAAAAGCAAGACGATATAAATCCACCTAAAAGTATTAATGCATCAGAAATGTCCTCCAGTGAGAAAGAGTTAGAGGAAATGCCTGAGAAAGAGTTCAAAAGAATAATTATAAATATGTTCAAAGAGGTCAAAGAACACATGAAAACAATCAAAGAAGAAATCAAGGAGGAAATCAAAGAGGAAATCAAAGGAATCAAAGAAGAGGCAGGACACCAATTTAATGAAATAAAGAAGGCAATACAAGACATAAATAGGGAAATAGAAATAATAAAGAAAAACCAGTCAGAATTACTAGCAATGAAGAACACAGTTAATGAAATAAAAAACTCTGTAGAAAATCTCACCAGTAGGATGGATGAGGGAGAGGACAGAATATCTAAGCTAGAAGATCAGGTTGCAGACCTAATGCAGTCCAACAAAGAGAAAGACAAACTTATAGAAAAGTATGAGTGGGAATTTCAAGATATTCGGGACACTATGAAAAGATCCAATATAAGAATTCAGGGCATAGTAGAAGGAGAAGAACTCCACTCCAGAGGCATAGTAGGCATCATCAACAAAATCATAGAGGAAAATTTCCCCCAAATTGGGTTCAAGCTTTGCATTTATACCTATGTGACCCTGGACATGTCACTTCTCATTGAATTTCAACTTCCTATTCTATAAAATAAGAAACATTAAACAAGGTGTTTTAATCATCTTAATAGTCTCTTAATATTTTGTTATCCTTTTACTTGTGTTATAAGCCATAAACCTGAAGTCATGGCAAATGATTTCAAATTTTATTAATGAAGGGAGAAAAATCATCTGTTACAGAGATAAGGGTAGCTAAATGTCTTATACAAGTATTTAAAGCATCTCTAGTTGAAGAATAAGGTCTACTAACAATATGTGCATCAGTTATTTTCTCATTGTTGGGACAAAATACCTGACAAAACCAGTTTAAGGGAGGAAAGGCTTATTTCAGCTCATAGTTCCACACTATAGTCCATCATGATGGGGAAGGTATGGCGAAAGGAGCTTGAGACAGAGAGTCAGTCCACAGTGAGGAAGCAGACAGCAACAACTATTGAATGCTCAGCCAGCCCTCACCTTTTTTACAATCCAGGACCCTACCCACAGCTAATGTTTGTCTTCCTGTTGTAGGCTTTGAGAATGTTAGAGCCTCTCTCAGTTTAAGCTTAGCTCAGACATTCAATGGTCACTAAAATTCCTAAGACAGTGGATCTCAAATGCATTGTCTTGTAACCTACAAAGAATTGGCAGGTACAGACACAGCAGAAGGGCAAGTTAAGCAGTCTTTTATTTTAGAAAAGAATGTAAAACAGAATCAGAGATCTTCCAAATTGGGAGGAGTCCTGATCTGGTGATCTGTTTGATGATTTGGATTGGGGTCCTTATTCCTTAGAGAAGTAAATTAGGTGATAAAGCCAGAGTAGATTAGGTTGGTTACCTTTAATGTACATGGGGGTTTGTAGCAGTTATCTTCTCTTGCTGAGAAAAAACACCTGACCAGAAGCAGCTTACAGAATGAAAGGATTTATTTTGGCTTACAGTTCTGAGGGGTTAGCTGTACCACGGTGAAGAAAGTATGGCAAGAACAGACAACAGGGCATCACAACCTATCACATCAGCTGGGACAAAGCAAAAAAGAGTGAGCTAGCTAACACTCACAAGGGGGTTGGGATATTGCATCCCAAGTAAGGCCTGCCCCTAATGACACACCTCTTAAAGGGTCTACCAGTTTAAGATTAAGCATGAGACTTAATCCCAAACACATGAGACTTTAGGGGACAATTTAGATTCAGAGTCCAGAGTGCTAACTACTACTCTATGGAACATTCAACAGTGAACATTCAAACTACCACAGAACTCTTGGTAGGCTGAGTTAGGCAAAGGAATGTGGGTTCCTGGATAAAGTTCTAAGCAGGAGGAACCAACGTTTCAAGAAGAGGGTCAAATAAAATCCCAAGAAGAAGAAAGAACCAAAAGAAAAAAATAGTCAGCCAGGTGTGGTAGTGCACACCTTTAATCCCAGCATTCAGGTGGCAGAGGTAGGAGGATCACTGTGAGTTCAATGCCACCCTAAAACTACAGAGTGAATTCGTGAATTCCAGGTCAGCCTGGGATAGAGCAAGATCCTACCTTGAAAAAACCAAAAAAAAAAGAAAAAAAAAAAGAAATAAAGAAATTTTTAAAAAGGAACAAGCTGGAGAAATGGCTCAGTGGTTAAGACACTTGCCTGTAATGCCTAATGACCAAGGTTTGATTCCCAAAATGGTGCATGCATCTGGAGTTTACTTTCAGTGGCTGGATGCCCTGGTGTCACTTATATATTTTCTCTTTCTCTCTACTTGCAAACAAATAAATAAAATATTTAAATTTAAAAAAAGATTTTAAAAAAGAACAGGCTTTATATTGAACAGAGGCTGAAAGGTCAGCAGACACCTCGGTGAATCAAGTTTGTTTTGGTTGGAGGTCACTGAACCACTATTCTTCCCAATGTGGCCACATTGAATCCCTTTCCTGCTTTTTAATATATTAACTTGGTTCTTTTAGTTGGCTTATAGAGGACTGGTTTTGAGAGGGAATTAGTCGGGTAGCTATATTTTCAGGTAGTCAGTTGGGAGAGGGCCAAAAGACAGAACCAAAAGAACCTGAGCCTGAGACTAAAGCCCACCACAATAAAATCAGAAATAGAGTTTTCCTAGGTGGCAAGCTCCTCTATTTCCTCTTTTTCTTGGCTGCTCATTTCTCCTCTCCAGAAGCTCAGGGGTTACAGTACTGGGAAGACGATGTCCTTCCCACTCTGGTCGTAGCTCTGATCGCTTTTATTACTCCCCTGAGAACTCCTTTCATGTTTCCCTCCATGCCCATGCTCAACTTCCCACATGGGCTCTCAGCCACATGGGTCTACCTAGCCCCCTCCCTTAATTCATGGACTCTGCTGAGTAATTGTAATAGATTATAATCTACCCTTCTCAGTCTGTTTATTTCAGTTATTTGTTAAAATAGCTAAAAATGCGGAGTTTGGAATTCAAGGACTTTTCCTGACCCTGAAAACCTTGTTAGAGTTTCAGATAATGTGATTTACAAGACCAAGAAGTATGTATGTATGTATATATACATGTGTGTGTATATATGCATATATATGCATATGTATGTGCATATACACACACACACACACACACACACACACACACACACACATATATATAATATATATATATATATATTCACACACACACACACATATATATATATTTGCCCAGATCTACATAAACATGTATATGACTTAGTTAAGTACATACTGATTTTTTATCTTAAATTTAGAACTTTACACCTTGGAAAATAAGCTTTTTTAAAATTAAAAAGCATTCCTTGGGCTGGAGGGATAGCTTCGTGGTTAAGGTATTTGCTTACAAAGCTAAAGGACCCAGGTTTGATTCCCCAGGACCTATGTTAGCCAGATGCACAAGGGGGCGCATGCATCTGATGTTTGTTTGCAGTGGCTGGAGGCCCTGGTATGCCCATTCTCTCTCTCCCTCTTTCTCTGTCAAATAAATAAATATAAATAAAAAAATTTTTTAAAGCATTCCTTGAGTATTCATATTTTCTCTAAAGACAAGCTAAGTAGATAAATCAATTATTTATTTATTATTTATTGGGTTTTCGAGGTAGGGTCTCACTCTAGCTCAGGCTGACCTGGAATTCACTCTGTAGTCTCAGGGTAGCCTTGAACTCTCAGTGATCCTCCTACCTCTGCCTCCCGAGTGCTGGGATTAAAGGCATGCACCACCACACCTGGCTTTCAATCAATTTGTTAAAAAATTATTATTTGTTTGTAAGAAGAGGAGAGAGAGAAGAGAAAAGAGAGAGGGGTGGAGAAGAGTGAGAGAGAGAAAATATGGGCATACTAGGTCCTCTTGCCACTGCAAACAAATTTCAGATATGTGCCACTTTGTGCATCTAGCTATGTGGGTACTGGGAAATTGAACCTAGGCTGCCAGGCTTTGCAAGCAAGCACCTTTAACAGTGGAACCATCTCACCAACCTGATAAATCCATTCTAACTGACATATCAAATGTGCTAGTCCACTTTCCAAATTTAAAGCCCTGGTGTCACTGAATGCCACATCGAATTTGATCAAGCATAACTCAACACATAGGATATGTTCTATCATAATTATGTCATTAAATTAAAATACTACTTCAAAGAACTTACCAGAAACATTTACATATTATTGACAAGCATGATAACAAACACACCCTGAATCCTAAGGACCTCACTGTAGTTTGAACATGAAATGTCCTGCAGAGGCTCATGTGTTTGAACACAGGGACCCCAGCTGATGGTGCCATTTGGGAAGGTTGTGGAACCTTTAGGAAGTAAAGGCTTGCTGAAGGGAGTGGGTCACAGGGTACATGCCCAGCTCCACTTCCTTTTGTGCTCTGCCTCTTCACTTTGGCTGCAGTGTGATGATGAGCCAACCTGCCATGCCTTCCCCACCACAGTGGGTGATACCTGCTCAAAATAAATATTCAAAATAAACCCTGTCTGTCCTTAAGTTTCTTCTGGTCAGGAAATGTTCATAGCAATAAGAAAGTAACTAATATAAAAACACAAAACTGTACTACAAAACAGGTCACTGCCTGTGATAAACCTGCCCACGTAGTTCATAAAACTTTGGAACTGGTTTGCCAGAGGAATGTGGCAGAGTTTGGAACTGTGGGCTAGAAAAGCCATACATTGCTTTAAGCCAGAGCTTATGGGGTTCTTCTTGGAGATGTTTAAAAGACCAGAATGCTGAGGGACACAAGTACAGTGGAGGCTTGCCATGAGATTTCAGAGGGGAACATGGACACCACTGGGAACTGGGCTAAAGGCAATTCATGCAGCATTATGACAATAAAAATGACTGTACTCTGCCCATGTCCTGAGAACTTAAATGAGGCTGAGTTTAAAAGTACTGGATTAATATGTTGGTCAGAGGAAATTTCAAAGCAAAATAGTACTAAGTCTATAGTGTGGCTTTAGTTGATTGCTTTTATATAGACATACAGTAAAACAACAAGCAGACCCAAAAGATACGAAAAATGTGTCATTATGTTTAGGAGAAGAGATAGTTTAAAATTCCCCACAATGCACATGCTGGTGCTCAGAAATTAGCTGTAATTGTTGCAGAGATTAACTCCATTAGAGACCTACTGCTATAGACTGGAACAAATAGAAAAGGTGCCCTGAAGTCAAGATGCCCACCCATAGAGAACTCTAACTTGTAAGAATTAAAAATCTTTTTAAAGAAACAGGTCTGAAGAGAGGATGCAGAATGAGTTCCCTGCTCCTGAAAAGTAATGGCCTAGGGAAGTGTTTGCCCATGGTCTGCACACAGGCTGCTACAACTAAGATCCAAGGGGTCATCCCAGCTGACAGCAGAACTTGGCCATGTAATACTGGCTTTATAAAATAAAATACTGAGGAACTCGTGTGTCTTGTCCCACAATATGAGAAAGCTAATGAAGCTGGGCAATGTGATTCAGTGATGGATTTCATGCAAGGAGGCCCAGAGAGGTCATTATGTGAAGGCACAAAGATGAAGCTTACTTGCATTTGATGCTCCAGGATGTTGGAGATGCCAGCACCATGGGGATCTGCCAAGAAAGGTTTCATGCCCAGAGCAAAGTCATCCCATGTGTGAGAGAGGCTATGTATATGCTCCATGCAGCAGACCTGGAGGGATGTAGGTACCTAAACCTTTTGGAGCCCTGATGATTTCATCACAAGCACCAGATACTGGACATGGAACTGCAGGATTTGGTGTTTTTTGTTTTTTGTTTTTCTGCTAGGCTTCAGTTTTGCTTTGGTCCAATCTTTCCTTGCTATTACCTGATTCCTTCCTTTCTTAATGTTTGCTCTGCACCATTATATGTTGAAAGTATGTAATTTGTTTTTGGATTTTACAAGGAGTCATGGTTAAAAGATTGTCTTGAATCTCAGGAGAGGCTTTGGATTTTTGAACAGTGTTGGGACTGTTAAAGACTATGAGGATTTACAAAATTGTCTGAATGCACTTTTTACCATGGGAGAGCCATGAGCCTATGGAGGCCAGGCATGGAATATAAAATAATAAATATCCCCCACAAGTTCATGTGCTTGTACACTTGCTCCCCAGTTAGTGCAACTTTGGTTGGTTATGAAAGCTTTAGGAGGATATGGAGGTGGGTCTTGGTATTTAATCCTCCAGACCCACTTCTTGTTCTCTGCTTTCTGACTGCCTGTAATGTGACAAGTTAGCCAGACCCTCTCTGCCCTAAAGAACTAAACCAGCTTGAAACATAAGCTAAAAATAAATGGTATTTTCCTTTAAATTGCTTCTTGTCAGATTTGTCTTCACAGCAATGAGAAATAACTAATAGAGACTTCATAAGAAAAAAAAAAAAAACCACTCCTCAGGAAAGTAGAAATTCCCCAAACTCAATTCTCTGGTCTGAACAAGGCAGAACCTTATAAAATGGATTACTAATGTGGGGGTAGAACAAGATTAACCAACAGGTTTTACTTCAAAGATTAAAATTTTTAAAAATTGAATAATTTTTTTTTTTCATTGAATAGAAAGCAGTATGGCAGCCAATGCATGCCTGTAATTGTATAGAACCTGGGAGGTAAAGGTTAGGAAGAACAGGAGTTTCAAGGTCATCTTCTGCTACATAGCCAGTTTGAGGTCAGGCTGAAATATAAGAGATCTTAGCTCAGCTCAGCATTACCACCTCTAGAAAAAGGTCAAACTAATAAATTTATTCATATATATGATTAAACATGGTTTCTTCCACAGAGGAAGATGCCAGCAACACAGTCATTAAACACATAATAACTTTTACTGTATCTTCATTCTGGACTATAAATTTTGCTTTCTTAATTATTTCTTCCCTTTTATATTTCAGTCATGATTAAAAGAAATCTTCATCCTACAGAATATTTTACTTTATGTCATACCTATTAGTGGAGGTTTTAATTTTAGTAAGTTCAGAAGGTTAATTGGAATGATGTTATTAAATATGTTTAAATACTTTTTCTTTTGCCTTTCCATTAAGCTTTTCTCAGTTCTTGATTGTTTGATCAAGATATTTAATTTTAATTGGCTCTGATGCAAATACGAGTTGATAAAAAATTCTCACTTCCCTTAATATTGAATTACCTGACGCTAACCTCTGTGGAGTTGTGGCAAATTCAGGACAGGCTTTCAGAAGCATTTTTGATGTCTTGACTATTCTGCTTTATTACTATAATCATAAGAAATCATATTCAATTCAACTTCAGTCTCATGTTTCTTGGACCAGAAAGATTCCACATGAATGCATTCTCTCTTTGATAAGCTAAGTACGAAGTGTTTTGTTGTCTGTGTGTTTATCCTTTAACTATAGTTGATCTCTCAAACTGGCTAAACTATGTATTAAGCCATGAACTGGCTAAACTGGAGCTAGAGTATCTGGATGAACCAAACCAAATAAAAGTGAGCAACATACAAAGTGTCCTTAAATCACTCGAGATTAATAAACCATTAAAAACTGAACATGCCTGAAAGAATGAAAAAGGGAAATACTTACAAGTCCATATCATAGGAGTACTACATGATCTAGCTGCTAAGTTAGAAGGGATATTTCACCTTTGGGGGGGGGTAGCAGTAAACAACTTCCTGAACAGCTAGCTAGCCTTCTAACCACCCAACTGCTCCTTAACTAAAACTGGCTTCTGGGTATACCACTCCGTGAGAAAATAAATCTGAGATAACCAACCTAGTTCAAAGATGCCAGCAACAGAAGTACTAGAAGGGGACTCACAAATCAAATATAGTCAAGTAATTTTAGATTCAAGAGCTCCACTTCCAAGATATCAGGAAGGCTTCCCCATACCACCCTGAAGAAAACACCACCAGATCTACAGGGCACACCTGCATTTCTGTCCGTGCGTGTTCCTCCCAGATAACCACTGTCTCAAGTCAAAATTCTCCATGCTTTCCTCTCTAAGACAATGTTTAAAACCTCTTGCTGGACTTCTGTCCTTCCTAGAATCCATTTGAACTCCACTACCAACACTGTCCACACTCTGGCACAGGCTTTCTGAGAAGGGTCTGCACCCACAGCTTCAGTTTCCACTGTGAGTCATGTTCAACACTAACGTGTACATTTTCTGACCATAGCTACTGGATACCTCAAACCCCCGTGTTATAACTATAACTGCAAAATACAAACAACTACCACAGCTAACATTCAGTAGGCATTTAACCAAAAGCCAGCTTTCCCAACTGTTTCTTTCTTTCTTTAATTTTTTTGAGGTAAGGTCTCATTCTAGCCCAGGCTGACCTGGAATTCACTCTGTTGTCTCAGGCTGGCCTCAAACTCACAACAATCCTCCTACCTCTGCCTCCCAAATGCTAGGATTAAAGGCATGTGCCACCATGCCCAGCTCCAACACTTTATTTTTATCAACATGTAATTATTGCTACAACTCTTTTTAACAATTTTTTTTCTTTTTACTTGCACATGCACACATGTGTATGTGTCTGCATGCATGTGTGTGCGTGTAAATGTGTGCACTAGAGCCTCTTGATACTGCAAATAAGCACCAGATGCAGGCATGTCTTTTTGCATCTGGCTTTACATGGGTACAAAGGAACTGAACTCACCTTTAAGCCTCTCCCCAGTCCTCTTGCTTCAATTCTTTTTAAGGCACTATCTGACTTTACATATGAGAAAACCAAGGTAGACAGAGGCTTGTTAATGTAGTCAAGGCTCAGAAGCAGTGTGCCTCTATGGGTTGTATACCATTGTATTGAGTAGAACTTCCAAAACTTTCTTGGATATTAAAAGAATTTTTACTTCATAGCATTTTTCTTTTTTGGAACTTTAAGACCATTAGTTTTCCTCCTCTTTTAATTGACAGTTTGTATACATATGCATAGTGGTTATTTTTTTTTTTTTTTTGGTGGTGGTGGGAAATCCTTTTATTTTATTCTACTGTTCTGTTGTGGGTAATGTCTAGCATACAAAAGATCTGCAAAGTGATGTTTCAAAGGCTGTTTAAAAAGTGGAACATGGTAGTACATACCTGCAATCCCAGCCCTTAGCAGGCTGAGACAGGAGAAGTGCTATGATAAACTACATGCATAGTGTTTTTTGATCATAATTCTCTCCCATTATTTTCTTTTGTCCTCTCTCCACCATACCCCTTGCACTAAGCCCCTTTCTTTTCTAGTTTGATGTCTTTTTATTTTTGTCTTCCGTCCTCCATCATATATGATATGTTGATGGACCCAATTTTATGCAGGTAACAACAGCTGCTGAGAGTTCATGAATGCACTAGCCACTTCATGTCCAGAAAGCAAAGTTTTAGAGCACACCTCCCCATCCTCTGGCTTTTACATCTTTCTGCCACATCTTCTGCAAGTCTCTTCCCTGAGATTTGGTGGGTATCAAAGTATTTTTTCCATGACTTATTTTGACATTATAATGGCTTATTTATGTAAATATTCTATTGTATTTGATTTCAAGAATTAAGATGAGTCGGGTGGGCATAGTGGTGCATGCCTTTAACTAGGTGCTAACAGTTTCAAGTGTGAAAGAGAAGCAAAGGTAAGAAACAGACATTTTCAAGAGACCATAATCTCACACTAACAGGGCAGAGGCAGTGCAGTAGGAACAATGAAGTCTCATCCATATAACCAGTATACAGCCAGCACCAGAATTACCACAGGAAACAGAATATGATTAGTCCTCTATAAAACCACGTTACGGTGAAGAGGGCAGAGCCAGTAATTACTCAAAGAAGCTTGCAAGGGTCTTCCTATCCATAAGGAAATCCCTAATATTGTTAGATTTGTGGATTTGGCACAACCAGAAAGATAAGGAAATAGTTATACTCTTTTAACATAATAAATGTTATATATGTTGAATCCCAGGAAATATTTTTATACTGATGTGGCATTTTTGGATTTTACAGATAACTTCTACAGAACACTCTGTTCTATGGCACAGGTGAAAGTGTTTTCATATGATAGGACATTGGACCATTGCTGTTCAGGAAACACATGATTTTATCTGTTAACTCCTTCAAAACATTATGAAAATCATTGCTTCTAAATGCTTGGCAATCCTTCCTTTCTGTCTTCGTTTACCACCTTCATACTGATTCTTCCACCTGATACCTGTGTGACTTTGGAGAAACTGCAAACATTCTCTGAGTCTCACATTATCTGTCTGTAAAATGGGCATGGCGTTTATTAAAAATGTTAAAATTATATATAATATATGATACATATAATGGTTTGTATGATGTATATAAAGAATAGTAATATGATAAGTAATAGCTATTCTTTTGTTTCTCATGTTTCTTTTGCCCTATCAAATAACAAAATAAAGGGAAGACAGATAGGAACAAGCATATTCTTTTTTTTTTTTTTTTTTTGAGGTAGGGTCTCACTCTAGTCCAGGCTGACCTGGAATTCACTATGTAGTCTCAGGGTGGCCTCGAACTCACGGCGATCCTCCTACCTCTGCCTCCCAAGTGCTGGGATTAAAGGTGTGCGCCACCACGCCCGGCTGGAACAAGCATATTCTTTGCTGAGGGGCATGTAGCCCAACAACTACAAGAACTTGATGAGTGTTGTGACATACACAAGGATTGGGAAAACAGGTTTAGTGATACAGCTTCCAAATCCAAATGACCAAATAATTGGGGAGTAATTTATAGGATAGGGTAGTATGATAAGCCTCCTGTATTTTTCTCAAATCAAATATGGTATGGGAGATAAGCAGGAATGGATGCATCCTGTTCCCAAGATAAAGGACAAACCAGTTACCAGTTTGAAATAAATTATTTTTTTCAATCATTAAAAAATAGTATGAATAATTATGATGCTTAATTTATTTGATTTGCATGTATTCTAGACGATCTCTAGTGTTTAATGAACACTTACTTTCTGAACTCAATGTTGGGTTTATTGATCAAGACCTGAAAGCAGCCCTGACACCAAGACATGGGAAGTTGGGTTCAAGAGTATGAATGAGGTGAGGCCTCGCTTCTGTTCTAAAGGAGAGTAAGCATGTTCATTCAATTGTCATTCCTGTTACTATAGATATTATATTACTATAGATAGTAAAGATAAATAAAAAGACTACAGCCACAGCAATGGACAGAAAAAGCAAAAAGAAAACAAAAGGTTACAACATTTCAATCCAATTTCCATGTAAAAGATGGCAAATGGAAACACTTTAATGAGTGAAACAGAGCCAAGTCAGTCTGTGTAAAGACCAAACTATACCACTTAGATTATCACCACAACACTGCAGCAGTGTGGGAGCTGATCCCCCCCCCCCCAAGTAGAGCAGACCTAGAGGGGCACTTGGTTTCGAGGTCTGACAGAGTGCAGATGGAAGGGTGACGCTGAAAGGCTGATAAAGGTCAAAGGCCAGTGCTACATGGGAATCAGTCAACTACACAGCAGGTCTTTTCTCCAAATAACCCTGGACAAACAAGCTGCGGTGAATTGATGTCTCCAGAGCAGACAGAAGCTCCCTCAAAACAAAGTCCTTTATTGTCTGGCACTTGGCAAGGGCAGGGCAGTTCAGGAAAGGTCTAGCTTGCTTTCCACCAGATCCCTGACTCATAAATGAGGCTAAGCAAGGAGGAAAAGAGGAAAAAAAAAAAAGGCAGGGCCAGAGTGATGGGTCAATGGTGAAGCGCCCTTCCTGCAGAAGCATGAGGATCGCAGGAGGTCTGAGATAGAATCTGAATTCCCACACAAACAGCTGGGCAGACTAAATAGCTGGCAGCCACCCAAAGTGAGCTTCTATCTGTACATGCTAGGCTTGACCATGGAGAGAACTGCAATGTGAAATCTGACTAAAATCACATGCAGAATAAATTCTCTATGCAATTCCCTTTTGTTCCCTTATACTCTGAGAAAGCTTTGTTGAGTAAGAGAGAAAGAGTTACAAGTATAGTATATGACAAAACTCACAATTTACAAACTGCTTTAAAGGTGTCAAGCAAGAAACCTTTTTGTGGCTGATTCTATAAGCCAAGGGCCCATGAAATCCTTTCCAGTCCCCTGTCTCCTGCCCTTGTATTCGAGTTGAAGAACAGGCTGGTGGTTTCACCACCTTCAAGAACTAGATCAAGCATGTGAAATGCTATGTGCATGATACATGATACTCTAAAAATAGCTCTGGGTCACAGTACTGGGTAATCTGAAGTACATATACTTCCCATTTTGGGGGTGCAGCTTGTATATTTGCATTGCATTCTATACTAGCATAAAGGCCAAATCCTGATTTTAAGGAGTCTAACAGGCCAAGTAAATTCTCCTGTTACCTGTTAAATTCTTGAGGGGAAAAAGTTAACATTTTATTTAAAAGTCACTCAAATAGCACACAGTACTTTCATGCTTTGTTGAAGAACAGAAAAAGTCAGAAAAATAGTTGGATAGAACCTAACAGAGCTGTTGGTTCCCCTTTCTCTCTTTAAAACAAGCATTTATTGATGTGTGTCAGAGAGAGAGCACAAAAGAGAGAGAGGAATGTGCATATTTTGTGAAATAAAAGGAGCATTTGAATTTGTAAATATATTCTCTACAAATGTTCATATGCTTATTAATTGCATGTTAACTGCTTGGAATCCCATGCACACATGCAAGTTCATTTCCTTTCTCCTCAGGCAGCTTCTAAAATCTACATTTTCATTTTAACAGTCCTCATTACTAGTATCATTTAATACTTGAAGGTTTGCTCAAGTCACCATCAATCGTGTTGATCCTACAAATACTTTTTGTTGACACAACACAGTCTAAAAACCCATAGTTACTAAACATAAGAATTTGAAAATTACTCCTTCTCCCGACCCGTCACTAAGTGCTAAGAACAACTCTACCAGTCACTCAGTTCTGTCAGTGAGATCCAGCAGGGAAGAGATCAAGCACAGGCCCCCTGCCTTCTATAATATGTCATTGGCCTTCCTGCCACCCATATGTACCACATGGTCTCAAATATATTTGACACCTTAAGCTCAGGCGTTCTGAAGTGGAAATGTGTACCTGGAAGACACCTTATTGTGCATAAATGACATCTACTTCCTCATCAACAAATAACCCTTCACCTTACCTAAATCTTTACTAAAAAGAAGAAGAAAAACCTTTTCTTTAGAAGGACCGAGTAAAATGGAATCAGAATAAAATTTCACCTTCAATTAAGCTTTTAATGTCTTTGGACAAGTCTAAATTAAGAAATAAATTACTGGTTTACCTGATTCGAGTATCTCATGCTCACATTACGTTGATTCTGTAGTGGGACAAAGCGCTGAACAGGATCAATGTCTTTAGGACTGATTAACTCGTCAGCTGAAAACAGAAAGCAAGTGAGATTATCAAAAACAAAAACTGAGAAACAAGGAACTGAACTGACCAAAGCAAACAAGAAAAAAGCAAAGACAGAGGGAAAACACTCAGATCACAAAATCAGGAATCAAGGTGGAAAGACAAGCTTGAGGATTAGAGGTGAATAATATAAACAACATGGCAATAATATAAATGAAATGCTCAACAACAAGTTAGATAACCAAATGAAATGAAGAAATTCCTGAAAGGATACAAACTATAAAAACTGTGTCAAGAAGACACACACACACACAAAAAAAAAAAAAATTTGAAGAGACTTGTAAAAGGTAAAGTGACTAAAACTTTAAACACACACACACAGAGCACAAGATGGTTGTAGTTAAAGAAAAATTAAAACTAACCTTTTCTAAACCATTTGGACAGATTAAAAAGGAAAACACTTTCTAACTCATAAGAAGACAGTTTTGCACTAATACCAAAATAAAAATATCACAAGAAAATAACCAAAACTTTCTATAAATACAAATCCAAAATTACTTTAAAAATACTAACAAATTAATGTACTAATATATAAGAGATTGCATACCATAACCAAGTAGGATCTGTCATACAGATGCTTAATGTCCCAAATCAATTGTAACAAAACATTACCAATAGAATAAAAAACAAAATATGTGATCACATCAATAGACATAGAAAATGTATTTAATAAGATCCTATATCCTTCTATGATTAAAAAGAAAAATCATCAAACTAGAGACAGAAAGGAACTTCTTCAATCTGATATGGACAGAACTATGAAAAACTTTCAGCTAGATTTTTTAATGTTGACAAAATAAACAGTTTCCTCAAAGATCAGGAACAAAACAAGGATGTCCGTTTTTGATATTCCTATTACATATTGTGCTAGGGGTTCCAATCAGAGAAACAGCAAGAACAATAACACAGGCATTTATACTGCAAAGGAAGAAGTGACAGTGCAGGAGAAACAGGAACAGGATAGCCTTCTACAGCTAGCTAGTTAGCCAGGAACAAGGCCCAAGGGTAAGGAGATTCCGCCATGCCTGCTCTTGGCAAAACTACAACTCGGGTATGGTCCAGTCTCATCCAAGATGGCTGCCAGCAACACTCCTGAGCAGAGCAGAAACTTCCTGCTTTTTCCTCAGCTCAGCATACCTAAGGGGGGCAGGCAGAGCTCTAGTGGCTCAGTCCCTTGAGTCTATGGCCCAATCAGGTCTCTCCTTACACACTTGAGTCTGACAACAAGGTTCATCCTAATTGGATGTATGATCCATATAAAGGAGCTTAACCATGTGGCTAAACTCTCTTCCTATGATTGATTTCTTCTCACCACCAGGGTATAAGTCTCTCTCTCTTACTTCATTCTGCTTGGGTATTTTCCTGCTTACCTTATACATGTGTCTTGCTTTGGGGTACTGTCTCTTTTGTTACATGTATCATTTTTCATTGACCTATGAGTGCCATACTACTAATCCTCTCTGGTCTTTTTAAACATAGGGTCTCACTCTGGCCTACGCTGACCTGGAAATCACTATGGAGTCTCAGAGTGCTCTTCTAGTCATCTTTTGGTTCTTATGCTTTGCCTTCCACATGTGGGTGTATGTGCTCTTCCAGCGCCCTTTTACCACTGGAGATTTCTCTGTGATGAGATTCCATCCATCTCCCCTCCTTTTTCAGCTGGACAAGGAGGAGAATTCTCTGGCTTGAGTCTCTCAGGCACCCTCCTCCCTGAATATTTATCCCTCCACAATAAACCTCATAATTTATAATTTCTCCATAAATAAATTAATAATTCATAATTTACCAGTCTCAGAGTTTGTTTTCTAAATTCTTTGTTAAAATGAGCAAGATCCCAGAGCCCCAAAATTCTACATCAACAGTAATTTAGACAGTGTGCTACTGATATAGAATAGACAATGTAATAAAGCAAGGAGTCCAGAAATAAACGGATAGATTTATGGTTAATGGATATTGACATGTATGTGTACCAAAAGAAATAGGAAATAATTTTAGTTTTTTTTTAATAAATAAAATAGTGCTGGGGCAACTGGACCCTCAAAATTCAAAAGCAAAAGAATATGGTTGGGCTTTTTCCTCATACTATATATTTAAAAAAAATGAAAATAGATCAAAAAGCTACACTGAGAACTAAATAATAATAAAGATAGATTATATTATACATCTTAGAAATAATTTTGGAACTTATTTCATAAAATGATAATGTTTTTTAATGTTGAGACTTATAGCTGATAATTGTACTAACAATAAGTAACTGTTGAATGCCCAGCCAAAAATGAGATATCTGTATCACCCCTTCAAGACTCAAGAACATTGGTGAAGAGGAAGCTGACAGAACTTAAGAGCTGGCAGGAGGGCTGGAGTCTTAAAAATGGTTGTCGCACTCTTAGACTCTAAACACAAGATTGGGCCTGTCAACATTCCACCATGGAGGGGTTAGGGACCTTACAACGCTAAGGCAACTAAGGGTAGCTGGAGGAGAGAAAGACATTTTCTTCAGTGGGTGTAACCACTGGTAAGTTGCCCATATTTGTGAAAACAACCCTATTCAGACAGACAAATGAACAAAGGTATCAAAGTAGAAAGGGGACCAGTTGGGAAGAAGTCCAGTGAGGTGAAAAGAGAAGGTAATAGGGGATGAATATGATCAAAATACAGTATATACATGTAGAAAATTGTCAATGAATAAATAAATTAAAATCCAATGGAAAAGTAGCCACTGAATGGGTTTATTATGCCCACCAAGTTGCCCTCTAAATACTTAAGTTCATGCCCATATGTTAATGCTACTCACACTTTTGGTTAGAGAGGCTTCTCTTAAGAGGGAGATGACTATTAGAGAGCCTCAAAACTCATCAAAGTGCTAGAACTGACAGTGGAGTGTATACCACTCAGTGAGGCATATCTATCACACCCTCAAAGGCTCATGGACCACTGTGGAAGAGCTTACAGACAAAATCAAGGAAGGGGAGGAGTGTTTTGGAATACTGTCTACTTACTAAAATGGGTTTATCTAATAATAGAATTCTTCTCAACTATAAAAATGAATTAAATAATGATATGGGAAAAAAACATGGAGGAATTTGGAAAATATTATATAAAGCAAGAAAAGTCATACCTCAAGGGACACACATATGGCTTGGGGGATAATGAAAAGTATAGAGTAAACAATAAAAAGGAGAGGAGTTATTGATTACCTTTAGCTGGAGAGTATTGGGAAAGCAATTAGAGTGTTAGAAAAGTAATAGAACAGACTGCTAAAAGATAAGAGGCTTTTTGAAAGGGGTGATAAAAAGTTATGAAACTGTAGTGATGATCACACAACTCTGTGAATATACTTTAAATAACTGAATTATAAACTTTCAATAAGTGAAATATATAGTATATAAATTATATCTCAATAAAGATGTTTTTAAAAATAATGTATTTGTATTGTCAACCAGTTCATCTCAGAGAGATAATTTTGCTGATAATCAATTCTAAAAGATATTTGAGATGGGGCATTTTTTCAGCCTAAGAACAATATCACCAGCTGAAGCATTTTCATGTGCAAGTTCCTTGTGGCTACTTCTGGTGAAAATCTAAGAATATAGCAAGCAAGGCAATACTTAGCTGGGAGGGTAGAGTAACGTGGGTTGCAAGGCCCGACATCAGTATACCTCTGCTGTCTTGTGTAACAGACCTGGGATATACTCAGCAGCAGCTGAGGCTCACTGGTTGATAGGTTTCTGCATGAGGTCAGAGGGCATTATGCTGGGAAAAGATGGTGGTGGGACGTACTCTTGAACTGTAATTCTGCATACTCTTCTTAAGAGTAAGCTTAATAGTATTTATGCAAATTTAGTGAGCATATGCTCCAACCCAGCAATTCTACATCTGTAAAGTTGAGTTATGTTCACACACATATAAATTAATGGAATTATAAAAATGTTAACTTTCACTAAAGTGAGTTAGCATTCTTCTATATGTTATTGCAAGTAACCTATTAAAAATGCTCAGTGCATTCGTAATCTTTCATTTAAAAATATTATGTAAAAACAATACTGTTGTAGACAGTTCCATGATGCTGGGATGAACATTCAGGCAAACACTGTTTCATGGGAGGAAGGGATTTATTTCAAGTTTAGAGATCAAGGAGAAGTTCCATCAATGGCAGAAGAAGCTGACCCCCATTCATAAATCCAAGCAGAGAGAGCAACAAGCAGCTAGCAATAGCAAGCGCCAACACAAGCACACACAAAACCCGTAAGATCTCAAAACCTCTCTGCATACCTTTGCACTGGAAGTCGGATCTGCCCCAGTGACACAGCCCCTGTAGCAGGAGTCTGCTTGTTAAGGGCTGAAGCTGCAAATTCAGTTTTCATAAAACGCCTGAGTCTATGGGCCCATACATGCAAACTATCATGTTCCGCCTCTGGCTACCATAAACTTGTGATAATATCACAATGTAACTTGTATTCAGTCCTATTTCTAAGATTCACATAGTCTTTGCCAGCTTTAAGAGTGTTCATTAGCTATGAATCTTGTAAATTCAAAACAAGTTACATACTCCCAACATATAAAGAATAAAATTTCCATTGCTATAAGACATGACAAGGAAAGATTGAACCCATGTAAAATGAATAAACATCAGGTTAAACATCAAACATCTACAGTTCAAGTCTGACATCAAAAACCAGTGAAAACATCTCTGAATTTCTAATTTCCGCCCCTCCAGCTGAGCTTAGTAGCCAGTAGCCTGGGTCCACAACACCACACTCCATGGCATCCTTTGCATAGTCATGGTATATCCAAAACATTTTTGGGTCTCCATTGCAAACTATGGCCCATCTTCAGCTCTATACACTGACCATTTTGGCCTTTAAGACAGGAATATCATGTCTCCTATGCCACACCTCAGCAGTGGTTCTTTTTAACTTCAGACAATGGCCTCACTGGCCACACAGGGAAATTTCCTTGTTTCCCAGGCTGCATTTCAGCAGTGGATCCTGGAGCCATGTGTATTTCATGACCCACTTCCATGTATTTTTCATGCTTCCAAAAACCATACCATGTGTGCAGCAACACAGCCATTTTGTCAGTCCAGGCAGGAAATAAATGATGACCTTGAAGAGCACATTACCTTTCAGAATTCTTCCTTTCAGTCATCTCCTTTCAAAAGAGTTTTCATTCCTATTCATTCAGTCTTTCCTCAGTGACATCATCTCAGTTATCTTTTCCATTGTTTCAATATAAGCCACTGACCCATCCTTAATGGTATCATTCTGCTTGGCAGTAGGAGCTTCAGAATCCTTAAACCTGTCTCTGTGCCCATAACATTAAACTTGTTTAAAATTTTCCTGTGATAAAATGAGGTTATGAAATTTGCAGGAAAATGGATGGATCTGGAAAGGATTATACTAAGTGAGGTAACACAGGCACAGAAAGCCAAGCATCAAATGTTCTCTCTCATATGTGGATCCTAGCTACAGATGACTGGGCTTCTGTGTGAGAAGGAAAAAACTCAGTAGCAGAGGCCAGTAAGCTAGAAAAGAGATAGAAAGGGAAGAGAAAGGAAGGGAGGGGGCACTTAATAGGATGGTATTATATATATGCAAGTAGAAGAATAGATTCATGGGGGTGAAAAGGCCCAAAATGAGGTCTGGGGAAGAGATTGAGTAAAGGAAAGGTGGAGGGACAGCTAATCAAAATCTAAGAGGATATAAATAAAACATATGTAATCCTACTTTTTTAGACAATGGAACACTCAGGAGCTGTAGATTGTTGCTAGAAAATTTTCAGTGCCAGGGATGGGATACCTTCCACTGAGTTGTTGGCCAGGGAGGTCCCTGATGCCCCCCCAAAATTATAGGCCATTGCCAAGACCCTTGGTTTCCCACCAGGAACAGGTGGTAAGACCCTGTTGCTCAAGACTTCACATACTTGGGCTGCAAGGCCACTGAGAAATCTTGCTGGAACTGAGCTGATAACCTCCTCCATGTAGACCAGCTGACAGAAAGCTAGAAGAAGACATTCTGCATGGAGTTCAATGGGAGAAAGAGAAATCACCAGTAAAGATACTCATCAGTGGACACTGCAAGCTTTATAATTGGCCAGCCAGGCCAAATGAGCCAATGGGTGCAATAGTGGCACGCCTGTTATGGGGGAAACCAACTGCCCTCTAATTGGACTGGAGGCCCACTCCATGGGAAGGGAATACATCCCTGATACTGAAAACTTAAAGCAGGGGTAGTTATAAGCCCTAGGGGTGTAACGTCTGCTGTTGTCTGGCCAAATGTATATACTATGCTTATCAAACTGCCCAGCAAGCACTTCTGTTAATGTTTACACCCTTATATTAATGCTACTCTCACTTTTGGTTGAGAATCTTCTCTTCAGATGGCAGTGACCTTGGGACGACTCAGAAGGTATCATGGTGATGGAAAGAAATGACCACAGTGCTCAGTACTGCAATATCTGTATCACACCTTCCAAGGCTCAGGGTCTAATAATGCAGAAGAGCCAAAGGAAGGGCAGGACTCCATACAATATGCTTCCTCCAGACACAAAATGGCCTGGATATCCATGGCCTCAAAGTGCCTGAAAAGATCAAGACATCAAAAGTAAAAGAGAAACTGATTGAGATGGGGAGAGGGTATGATGGATAGTGGAGTTTCAGAGGGATAAATGGGGGGGCAGGGTATCACCATGGGGTATTTTTTATAATCATGGAAGTGGTTAATAAAAAATTTAAAAAATTTTTCCTGTGATAAATCATATATCTTGCAGTTCTAAATCTTCTGACAAGGACACCAGTCAATACTTTTAAATTTAACCTTGCCCAAACTCTCTGGATATAGGCAGCAGAATGCAGCCAACCTTTATGCCAGTAGTCCAGTTCCAACAAAGTTCTCTCTCTTTCTCCTTTGAAAGTTCATAAGCCAACACAATTCTCTGCACTTCATTTTTTCAAAGTCTAACCAGAATAGCCCATAAAACTGGGCTTACTGCTCTAGAAGGGGTTTTCAGTACCAAGCACCAATTCCATCAATATTCCTTCAGTATACAAGGTACACCAAAATCCACATGATTAGATTCATCTCAGCAAAACCTTACTCTTTTGGTACCAAATTTGGTGGTAGACAGTTCCATGATGCTGATGAACACCCAGCCAAACACTGTTTCATGGGAGGAAGGGATTTATTTCAAGCTTACAGATACAGGAGAAGTTCCATCAATGGCAGAAGAAGCTGGCTGCCATTCATAAATCCAAGCAGAGAGACACCACCAAGCAGCCAGCACCACCAATCAGTACCAACACCAGCACACACAAAGCCCGCCAGAGCTCAAAACCTGCCTCCATACCTTCAGGCTGAAATTCTGATCCATCCCAGTAACATGGTCCCTGTAGCAGGAGTCTGCCTGCTAGGGGTTGAAGCTACAAACTCAATTTTAATAAAACACCTGAGTCAATGGGGCCATACATTCAAACTACCACAAATACCATGCTCGGTTTTATATAAATGTATCTATGAATACAATCCTTTGTTTAAAAGATTATAATTCATTTTCTACAAACTTTTAGGCATTTAGGCAATGAATAATTCTGTAAAACAGACTAGGATTTGCTTGCTTTGCTTTGGGAATAGACCTATATTATACTTCTATTTTGGAGTAACTTCCAAGCACATCTACAAAGTTACTCAAGAAACAAAATGACCAAATCATAATTTAATAACTATGGGCAATTTTCTTCTTTATAATAAAAAGTAATATTAGCAGAAGAAAAAGGATTAAGGACAGAAACCTTAGAATATGCTTACAATGTCATTAGAATTGGGTAAGCATTATATGTATACATATACATATACTTATACTTACACACATATACTCACACACATTCAAGGTAGAGTTTTACTCCAACCCAAGCTGACCTGGAATTCACTACAGTCTCAGGGCTTCCTTGAATTCACATTGATCCTCCTACCTCTGCCTCCCAAGTGCTGGGATTAAAGGTATGTATCACCATGCCTGGCCATTTCACATATATCACTCTGTACAGCATCCTGATCATTTTATAAATCACAAAGTTGGGTACAAAATTGATAAGCTTAATATTTATGGCTACCATGTGGTAGATATTCTTTGCTTTGAAAAAAATATATTCTTTGCAAAGTTGAAGCCAAACTAGATAGGCTTAATTGTAGCAATTTATTAATGTGAGTTTAACTCATGAGGCAGGGTTAATTAGTATTCTGATATTTTAAATAAGCAGAAAATTATTTCCCTAGTTCATTTGTGTGATCACTGATATGTGAAAAATTACCCACAAGCAAGTATTTTACAAATTGAGTTTTCACAGTTATTCCATAGAAATGAAACTATTTTTATTTTTTAATTTGTGTGTGATGGCAAATACATTAAGGAACCATATATCCTTGGGAAGCGTAAAATGTGGACTTTCAGGTAAAATGTTGGACTGGGAATCTCACCAATGAAACCCATGGAAATAAAAAAAAGCAAGATAATATACAACAGACTCTCTTTTTCTGCAAATTATATGATACATACATGAACTTCTTAAGCCATGTTAGATCTCTGTGGAGAAGCAAGACAGAACTACTCTAATCAGTGTGGATCAGCTTGTTTCGTCAGAACCAAGCAGGCCAGCCACCAGACAAGGTGCTTCTCCTTGCTCAAAAACAGCCCTGCCAGTGACAACAGAGGATACTGCTGGGAAATGCTCTTGAAAATAACCCCCAATCCTTGCTCATGTAGGAAACCCTAATTAAACTCAGTGGGTCTCATATGTGTGTGCGTGTGCGTGCATACACACACAGAAAATGGGGACTACCTGGGAAGATGAAAGGTTCAGTGGAAGGGAGATAAGAGAAGGCAATGAGAAGGGGTTTTGATCAAAATAAATTACTTTCATACATAAAAATTTGTCCAAAAATGTATAAATGTGGGCTGGGGAGATGGGTCAGTGGGTAAAACACTTGCTGTGCAACACTGAATACATGAGTTTGGAGCCGGAGACCTCGTGCAAAAAGCCACTTACTGTGAGCAGGGAGGCAGAGGCATCAGAATTTCTTGCAAGTTCAGGAATGGAATGGTGAACAACAATCAGAGGCCCTGCCTCAAAGGTGAGGTAAGAACGAACCTAAAAATTGTGTTGATCTCACATGTGTGTTGTGCATTGTACATGCCAACACTCACACACATGAACATGCACACAAATACACACACACAAACACACATACACAAACACACACATACAATATTCCCAATAAATAAATAAATATAAATAAAATATATGAACAAATAAAAGCAAGGCACAAGTGCTATTCTACTAAAATTAATAATTATGTTCTAACTTACACAGTGTTCTCATCCATAGCACAATAGGTATGTACTTCTTACTCATGACTCTACCCCAGTGTATATGTGAGTGTGAGTGTGTGTGTGTGTGTATGTATTTCCCCCTAGTCTACAATTAGCCTAGTATTTCTGAGGCAAAGTATACCAGTACATATGAAATTCCTCCCTACTCTCAAGGCAGCATGGCTTTCATATTGAAATTTACTCATAGGTTGGCAATTGTGTTTATTATTTTTTAAATTTTTTTGTTTATTTTTATTTATTTGAGAACAACAGAGAGAGGCGCAGACAGAGAGAGAGAGAATGAATGGGCATGCCAGGGCCTCCAGCCACTGCAAACAAACTCCAGATGCGTGCGCCCCCTTGTGCATCTGGCTAACGTGGGTCCTGGGGAATTGAGCCTTGAACCAGGATCCTTAGGTTTCACAGGCAAGCACTTAACCACTAAGCCATCTCTCCAGCACGTGTTGATTATTTTTGATTGTCAACTTGATTAGATTAAGAAGCACTTAGTGGATTGAGGCACACTTTTGGGTGTATCTATATGAGGGATTTCCCCAAGAGGATTAACTGAGGTGGTGACACACAGTGAATGCAGGTGTCACTATTGCATGGACTGTGGTCTTGGAGTCAATCAAAAGGGAAAAAGAAAAGCTGAGCAAGAGCAATAATCTCTCTTTCCTGGTACATCTGGAAACCAGTTCTCACTTTTGGGGCCACAGCAGTGAGGCCTTTCCTGCTGCTCTGACATTGCTGCCATGTGATACACTGAACTAGGAGCCAGAATATATTTTTCCTCCCTTAAATTGCTTCTTGTTGGATTTTTAGTCACAGCAATGAGAAAAATTACTAAAGGGGTGGTACTACAAATTTTATGTAAATTTTCTAGTCCTACTAGCAATTAAACTAAAATATTTTAGTTTTTTTTTAAAATTTAAATATTTTTATTTATTTGTTTGACAGAGAAAGAGGCAGATAGAGACAGAATGGGTGCACCAGAGCCTCTTGCCACTGCAAACAAACTTCAGGCATACATATTACTCTGTGCATCTGACTTTAACTGGGCACTGGAGAATCAAACCTAGGTCTTTAGACTTTACAGACAAGCAGATTAACTACTGAGCAATCTTTCCAGCCTAAATATTTTTTTAAATTTATTAGTTTTCTTTTCAGCAAATACAGGCAGTTTGGTCCCATTGTTTAGGCTCATCCATGAACTCCCCCCTCCCAATGGCCCCTCCTTGTTGATGTAAATGGGTCGTGCATTGTGGAGTTAGCCCACAGTTATTGGTATGATAAATGTCTCTGCATATCATGACCCAACATGTGACTCTGACATTCTTTCTGCCCCCTCTTCCACAAAATTTCCCTGAGCCATGTTGGGTTCATTTTTGGTCTGCTTCAGTGCTGAGGTGTTGGGGGCCTCTGAGGCTCTGGCTCTCTGATTTGGTAGTTGATTTTTCTCTGTGTTGGTCTCCTTCCCCTTTGTGTCCAGCCTAAATATTTTAAGAATGCTAGTTATTCTTACAGTAGGGTAAACAAAAACTGGGGGAAAACTTTCACTTTGTAATGTATTTTGTGGCTCTGGGAGGACCTACAAGAAACATTAAATAGTATCTTATGTTGATTGTATGAAAAAAACTATAAAACACATATTCCCACATATTTCTAAAGAGAAGAAAAAGAAGAAAGGATATCAAAGAGAGGAAGTATTTTAGTTCCATTGATCCTAAAATCAATGCAATGTTATGGTTTGAATGTGAACTGTCTACTGTAGGCTCATATGTTTGACCACTTGGCCTTTAACAGGTAGTGTCTTGCTGGAGAAGTGGCTGTGAGGGTGGGCTTTGAAGTTCTATGGCTCAGGCCCCACTTCCTGCACATCCTCGTCCTGATGGTGGCAGCAATGTGACCAGCCAGCCTTCTGCTCCTGCTGCCACGCTTCCCTGCCATGACAGAATGTGTGCCCTTGAAACTGTAAGCCAAAACAAACCCTTTCTTCCTGAAGTTGTTTCTTGTCAGGTATTTGGTTATACCAAGGCATGAAGCAACTAATTTGGCATATTTCTTTCTAGGTAATCCTTACAAAATAAAGGAACAAATGTTTATGGAAACTAAGCGAATTCACCAAATATAGGCAGTAGGTGACATAACTTGTATTTAAACTCTAAACTAAATGATTCCTAAGCTCATAATCCCCAAATCAATGGCTTGTCCACTATAGTACAGAAATAATGTAAAAATTAAAAAAAAATAAGTAAAAGAAACCAGGGGATGAGAAATTGAGGAAACATATAGTATCAGAGAAGTGACCTATATTGCATGATGACTAGCTGCCAGTAATCATTTAAAACGTCTATGTGAAAATGAGCTGGATTTCAAATAATGACTCATCATAGGTTTTAGGAACCTAAGAAATCAATGTGGAAATTTTTTATGTATATAGTAATTTATATATTTTAAAGTACTTACATATTTAATCACCAAGTCTCTTATCACGGCTTCAAGGAAATTAAATAAGAGACATCCCCAAAAGAAAAAGTCCTTTCATGAAATTTAACCATGTTTTTATTCATCTGAATATTTTGGTAGTTTGTTTTGAGGGTAAAGTTGTACTTAAGATTTCTCAATAACTGAAGTATAAACAACATATCTTGGGGCTGGAGAGATGGCTTAGTGGTTAAGGCACTTGCCTATAAAACCAAAAGGCCCAGGTTCAATTCCCCAGTACCCACTTAAGCCAGATGTACAAGGTGGTGCATGTGTCTGGACTTCGTCTGTAGTGCCTGGAGGCATACCCATCCTCCCTCTCACTTTCTCTATCTGCCTCTCTCTTAAATAAATAAATAAATACCATGTCTTGCTTTAACTATTGATGCTTGTTAATGTCTTCAAAATATCTATCCTATTTTTTCTACTAACATTCTGTAAGTTGTTATGTAGTATGCAAAGTTCTTTTCTTCTATGATTTGGGATTGTCTAGTGGAACCTGAATGGAGGTCATCTCTGCAAAATCTGATATACAAAGTAAAAAGTGTAATTATGCCCATACTGAAAGGACAAGCTGAAATCTAGAAGATCTCTTTTTTGTTTCATATATTTTTTACTTATTTATTTGTGTGTGTGAGAGAGAGAGACAGAGAGAGAAAGGGGGGTGGGTATTTGAGAATGGGTACACCAGGGCCTCTAGCCACTACAAATGAACTCCAGATGTATGTGCCACTTTGTACATCTGGCTTTAAATGGTCAATGGGGAATCAAACCTTTCTTCTTAGGCTTTGAAAGCAAGTTCACTAAGCACTAAGCCATCTCTCCAGCCCTATAAGTAAAATCTCTTTAAGCAACTGATATGAATAAAAACAAAGGGTTAGGCCAGGCATGGTGGCACACACCTTTAATCCCATCACTCAGGAAGCAGAGGTGGGAGGATCACTGAGTTTGAGGCCAACCTAGGAGTACAGAGAAGGTTCTAGGGCTATAATGAGACTCTACCTCAAAAACAACAACATCAAAGAACTAAAAGTTATACAATGGCTTTATAGAAGTTTTAGAATGAAGTTATCATTATATTTGTAACATCTGCTTAGTTTTCTGAACCTCAAAAACAATTTCAGCATAAAGATCAGTTTTCAACTGATTTTTTATGTGATAAATATTTTAGTGATACTTATATTTGTAAAAAGTTAAATTTTCTATAGAAATATCTTATATGGAAGTGTTTAGGTTTTCAAATTTAAGGGTTGACATTATTACTAATAATATTAAGATAAATCACATATTTATAATATATGTGTTTGTAGTAGGAAGGCAGAAAAGAGGCTATGATAAGGTAAGGTACAATTGGGAGGAGATGAGAAAAGAGGGGAAAGGGAAACAAAAAACAAGATTTGTTTGAAAAATACCATAATGAAACCTTATTCTTAGTATATGCTGTTAAAAGTAAATTTTAGGGCTAGAGAGATGGTTCAGGGGTTAAGGCTCTTGCCTGAAAAGCCTAACAACCCAGGTCTGATTCCCTAGTACCAACGTAAAGCCATATGCACAAAGTGGTGCGTGCATCTGGAGTTAATTTGCAGGGGGGGGGGAGCTCTAGTGTACCCATTATCTCTCTCTCTCTCTCTGCTTGCAAATTTGAAAAAAAGTAAATTTTAAAACTATAAAATATATAATTTAGTAACTATATAGAAACACTTATTTTCTACATGTCATTTTACTAGGGAAAGGGGAATACTATAAAGATTTAACTATTTTTTTGAAAACACACTAGGTATTCATACCTTGGTTCAGAAAACAGCATCAGGTATCTCTTCCTCAAACAATGGAAGAGAAATGAAGGAGGAGAGGAGCAAGACAGCTTTATTTTAGGCAGTCAGCTAGGGGCAGAAACCCAAGGAGATGACACCTTGCCTGCTCTGGCAGTATTAAACCTATGTCTGATCCAGTCTCAACCAAGATGGCTACAAGCAATTCTTCAGCAACCTTCCTGCTTCTTCCTCAGTTTAGTACACTAGGGTAGGCTGGCCTCTCGAGTCAGCCTCTTGAGTCTACCAACCCATCAGGTCTCTCTCACACACACCTGAGTCTGATGAAGAGGCGCATCCTAGTTGGATGTTCAGTCCATAAGTGGGCCTGAAGGGTGTGTGTATGTGTGTGTGTGTGTGGGGGGGGGTGTAAGTATTTTATCCTGCTCTTCACTCTCCCAGTCTTTGCTTCTTGGCCACCACTGGTTAGCTAACCCCTTCCAAGCCTGGCTGGGAAGAGGGGGATACTTTCTTTTTGTATAGGTGGTTTCCTGCTTGCTTTCCATGTGTGCTTCGATTTTAGAAACATTGTTTTGTTACATGTATGATATCCCTTTAATCTCTGAGTCCTTCACTACACCTTTGTCTTTTCCTGCCCCTTCCGGCTTGGGCTCTCATGCTTTGCTTTTTATAAGAGCATGTGCTTTTTCCAGAGGCTTCTTCCCCAGAGATGTGAAGGGCATTGTCTCCATCTCCCCTCCCCCATCCAAACCTGGCTTGAGGCTTCCTGCGAGCCTTCCCTCTGGATCCTACCTCTTCCTAAGATAAACCTTATAATGAACAATTTACCCTACTTGGAGTCCATATTTTCAATTCCTTACTAACTTGGATAAGAGCCTAAAAGTTGAGGTCCATGGGCCTGGAACCTCTTATACTTTATGGAATTTACTCCCTTCCTGGAATGAAAATCCTGCATCAGAAGTAACACAGTTTCATTGCATAATCATTGACTTAGGCATATATAGAGCACAGTATTTTTATTAGATTTTGATAGGATAAAAATTGACCTAGGGGAGTGCTACCGAGATTGCTTAGTGGTTAAGGCACTTGCCTGCAAAGCCAAAGGACCCAGGGTTGATTGTTCAGGACTCACATAAGTCAGATGCACAGGGTGACACATGCATCTGGAGTTTGTTTGCAGGGGCTGAAGGCCCTGGTGTGCCCATTCTCTGTGTCTCTATCTGCTTCTTTCCCTCTTTGTCTCTACCAAATAAATAAATAAAATTAATTCTTAAAAATTTGCCTAGGGGGCTAGAAAGATGACTTAGTGGCTAAGGTGCTTGCCTGTGAAGCCTAAGGACCCAGGTTCTATTCCTTAGTACTCATATAAGCCAGAAGCACAAAGCAGCACATGCATCTGGAGTTTGCAGTGGCTGGAGACCCCAGTGCACTCATTATCTCATTCTCTCTATCTGCCCCTTCATTCCCCCCTTCCTGCCTCTATCAAATAAATAAATAAATGTGATCTAAATTAATAAAAATTAGAATTTTTTTAAAGGCAGGATCTCACCCTAGCCCAGGCTGGCCTCCAACTCTCAGGGATCCTCCTACCTTAGCCTCCAGAATGCTGGGGCTAAAGGTATGAGCCACCATTCGGGGCTTTGTAATATTTTATTCAGAAAGTCTTTGCCAAGACCAATATGTTGAAGGGTTTCCCCTACTTTTTCCTCTAGCAGTTTCAGAGTTTCAGGTCTGATGTTAAGGTCTTTAATCCATTTGGACTTAATTCTTGTGCATGGCAAGAGAGAAGAATCTATTTTCATTCTTCTGCAGATATATATCCAGATTTCCCAACACCATTTGCTGAAGAGGCTGTCTCTTCTCCAATGAGTATTTTTGGCATTTTTATCGAATATCAGGTGGCTATAGCTACTTGGGCTTACATCTGGGTCCTCTATTCTGTTCCACTGATCTACATGTCTGTTTTTGTGCCAGTACCACACTGTTTTTGTTACTATGGCTCTGTAGTATAGGTTAAAATCAGGTATGGTGATACCACCAGCCTTATTTTTGTTGCTCAGTATTATTTTAGATATTCGAGGTTTTCTGTGATTCCAAATGAATTTTTGGATTTTTTCTATTTCCATGAAGAATGTCTTTGGAATTTTGATAGGGATTGCATTAAATGTGTAGATTGCTTTAGGTAAGATTGCCATTTTCATAATATTGATTCTTCCAATCCAGGAACAAGGGATGTTTCTCCACTTTCTAGTGTCTTCTGCAATTTCTCGCTTGAGAGTTTTAAAGTTCTCATTGTAGAGATTCTTTACTTCCTTGGTTAGGTTTATTCCAAGGTACTTTATTTTTTTTTGATGCAATTGTAAATGGGAGTGATTCTCTGATTTCATCCTCTGTGTGTTTGTTGTTAGCATATATGAAGGCTACTGATTTCTGTGTATTTATTTTGTATCCTGCTACATGGCTGTAGGTTTTGGTCAGTTCTAACAGTTTGCTAGTAGAGTCTTTAGGGTCCTTTATGTATAGAATCATGTCATCTGCAAATAATGGTAACTTGATCTCTTCCTTTCCAATTTGTATCCCTTTTATGTGTGTCTCTTGCCTTATTGCTATGGCTAAGACTTCCAAAACTATATTAAATAAAAGTGGGGACAGTGGACACCCTTGTCTTGTTCCTGATTTTAGTGGAAAAGATACCAGTTTTTCCCCATTTAGTAATATATTGGCTGTAGGCTTGTCATAAATAGCTTTTATTATATTGAGATATGTTCCTTCTATTCCCAGTCTCTGTAGGACTTTTATCATGAAGGGATGTTGGATTTTGAGAAATGCTTTCTCTGCATCTAATGAGATGATCATGTGACTTTTGTCCTTCAACCCGTTTATATAATGTATTACACTTATAGATTTGCATATATTGAACCATCCCTGCATCTCTGGGATAAAGCCTATTTGGTCAGAGTGAATGATCTTTTTGATATACTCTTGTATTCTGTTTGCCAATATTTTTTGAGAATTTTTGCATCTATGTTCATGAGGGAGATTGGTCTGTAATTTTCTTTTTTTTGTTCTATCTTTGCCTGGTTTTGGTATCAAGGTGATGCTGGCCTCATAGAAGGAGTTTGGTAGAATTCGTTCTTTTTCTAGTTTTTATGTTTATGCTGGTCTTAACATGAGAAAATGATGCTTACTTTCAATACATACACATTCAACACATTTATTTTGGAATAAGGAAGTCAATGCCTTGCTGTTCTTAATCTTTTCCTATTTAAGATAATTTTTATACATTTATTTGTGTGGGTGTGCATTTGTATATTTATGCAAATGTGCACCAGGGTCTACTGTTGATGCAAAGGAATGCCCAACCAGCTTTACTTGGGTTGGCTGGGGAATTCAACCCTGAACTTCAGGCTTTGCAAACAAGTATCTTTAACCACTGAGCCGTCTCATCTCCCTAACTCCTCTTTCTTTTCTTACATTTTTAAGGTTCAATTTGCCTATGGGAGATATAGTTATTTCTGCATTCCTAATTTCTCATTTTTTTTTTCTTTGTTTTACCAGGATGCTTTGATAGAACAGAATTCTTAACTGCAGTAACCCCAGGTTACATATTTATCAAAAAAGCGGAAAGAAAACAATTTTAGACTTCAAATTACCACCTTCTAGGTGTCCAACTTCAATACATGAATCACAGAAAAATCTCATCATGTCCACTATGATTTCCAAGAATCAGAAACATGGTTCTAATGTTAAATTTTGCTCTTACGCAAGTTAACTACTACTCTACTAAAATATTTTTATTTGGCTCTAAATATCAAGAAGCTTAAGTGTATTTATGCAAATTAGATTGAAATCACACTAACCAGAAACAAATTTTGACCTTGGCTTGATTATAAGAAAACCACTTTAGGGCTGCAGAGATGGCTTTAGTGGTTAAGGCACTTGCCTGCGAAGCCTAAGTACTCATGCTTGATCTCCAGGTCCCACGTACATTGATGAAAACACTCAATGTCACACATGTACACAAGGGGCACACATGTCTGGAGTTCATTTGCAGTGGGTGAAGGCTCTGGCATGCCCATTCTCTCTCTCTCTTTCTCTCTCTCTCTTTTTCTTGCTCTCAAAATAAGGGGAAAAAGAAGAAGAAGAAAACCATTTCACTTAGAAAAATCTACGAGAAAAACTTGTATAAAGAATATTAACTCTGGACTGCAAAGATGGCTTAGCAGTTAAGGTGGTTGCCTGTGAAGCCAAAGGACCCCTGTTCTACTATCCAGATCCCACATTAAGCAGATGCGCAGATGATGCAAGTGCAAGGTCATACATGCCCACTAGGTGGCACAAACATCTGGAGTTTGATTTCAATGGCTGAGGCCCTAGCATGCCAATTCTTACTCTCCTCTGTTTCTTTTTCTCTGTTGCTTGCTCTAAATTTTTTTAATTAAAAAAAGAATATTAACTGTCAAAAAGCTGACCCATTTAAAGAAAGAAACCTTTTCTGCATGTTCTCAAGTAGCATTAAGCACATATAGAGACTTAGACAATATATCTGGGAAAGTACGTTGTCTTAAGCATACTTAAGATAGTATTAGCTTAAGTTTTTCTTTGGTAACTTTCAGTTTACTCTTATTTGTAAAAAATTCAAATTAGAAATCTGGCCTTAGCAATATTCTTCACTAATATAAAAATAAACCAAAGATAATTACTTGTAGTGAAAAACTACTTTAGGCCTTATAAATAAATGTGAAAAACCACCATGTCTATATACTTAAGCATGTTTGCTTATTTAGTGTAGCCACAGCATTTACCATTAACTTGCTTCATAGTCTGTCAGATAGGGAAGGTAACTTTAAAATGATAGCCCTTTTAATGAAAAGCTCTAGGGCATTCTGATCCACATGTACTTGTAGAAGCCAAGAATATGATTCTTCAAAGAATTATGAATAAAGTTTCATTAAGCCTCTAGCTAAGCAAGAAAATTACCAACATATATTTATTGAAATAAAAGACAACTTTCAAAGATGATCAACTCTTTCTGGAAATAATTTGCTAAAGCAATGCTCAAACATGTCTGTTATATTAAATCAGGAATTTTTGTATATCATATAAAATCACTCAGTGCTTACAAAGCCTTTTTCTAGAAAGTAATGGTGGTGGTTTGATTCAGATTTCACCCATAAACTTAGATGTTCTGAATACAAGATTCCCAGCTGAAGAAGATTTGGGAACTAACTCCTCCTGGAGGCAGTGTATTGTTGTGTGTGGAATTATGGGTCGTATAGCCAGTTTCCCCATGCCAATGTTAGGCACACTCTCCTGTTGCTATGGTCCACTTGATGTTGGCCAGGGGGTGATGTCCACCCTCTTCTTATGCCACCATTTTCCCCTGCCATCATGGAGCTTCCCCTCGAGTCTGCAAGCCAAAATAATTTTCTTTTGTCTCCACAAACTGCTCTTGGTGAGGTGATTTCTGCCAGCAATGAGAACCTGACTGCAGAAATAACATTGGTACCATGGCTTTGCTGCTGGACACTGGACTGTATGGCTTTAACCTTTTGGAACTGATGTTCAAGAGGAATGTGAAAGGATTTGAAATCTTGGCTTAAGAGATGCCTTCCAATGCTATAAGTACAGCTTAATAGATTATTCTGGTCAGACCTAAATACAGTAAGAACTATGGACTGTGAAGTTTGGCTTATAGGGGTGAGAAAAAGCTTTGCTTGGACTGGGCTAGAAGCAGTTTGTGTGAGAGGCTTGCTGTTATGCCTGTGTCCTGAGAATTTGTGCAGGGTTGCATTGCATAGAAATGGACTGGTATGAGCAGAGGGATATGGCACAGAAAGAAAACTTTGGGCTGGAACTCCTGTCTATGCAGCTGCAATTCTATGACAGATTACAACCTTAGAAATTGGACACACCTGACCTGCACTGGAGCAACAGGAAGAATATAGACTCTTTTGAAGGGGCTGAGTGCTCAAGGAGTGTCCTGTTCTTCAAAGTCTGCTTATCCCCCTCTCCCTAGATTAACAAATTGGCACCCTACCTGGTATTGTGGAGTATAAGAAATGCAGGAAAGAGAGGGTCATTGAGTTTGCAACACAGTCTTGTGTTTTGGAAATGGCCATGGGCAGTGTGTATTAGGTTTGCTGGATTGCCTGCATGGAGACCCAATGGAGCCTTGAAGATGAACCATGATTTGCAGTGGACATGCTGGAACCTTGAGACAGCTACTAAGGAAAGTTGGTGGCCCTGATGAAGTTTTCCAGGACTGTCAGCAGCCTAGCTGGCGGGCAGAACTGGAACTCCAGAGAATTGTTGCTGGTTAGAATTATCGGACTTGGAGACTTTTCAATGACTAGAGTTGTTGGACTTGGAACTACAGAGTTTGATGTTTTCCCTGTTTAAATCTTATAGTTTTTGAATATTTCTTTGCTATGTCCAGTGCCATCTTTTGCAGTATGAGTGTTTATTCAGTGCCATTATGGTTTTTTTAAGGAGTTTTTGGTATTATGGCTCAGTTAAAAGACCTTGGATTATGGGGATGTTTGAACATCATTAGGATTGATAAAAACTATGGGGACTTTTAAAGATGGGCTGAATGTATTACATTTTACATTATGGATGGTTATCAGTTTGATGGTTTGATTCAGGTGTCCCCCATAAACTTAAGTGTTCAGAATACTAGGTTCCCATGTGAGGGAGTTTTGGGAATTAATGCCTCCTGAAGGCACTGTATTGTTGGGGGTGGTCTTATGGGTATTATAGCCAGTTTTCTCTTGCCAGAATTTGAAACACTCTCTGTTGCTATTATCCACCTTATGTTGGCCAGGGGATGATGTCCACACTCTGCTCATGCCATCATTTTCTCCTGCCCTCATGGAGCTTCCCCTTGAATCTGTAAGCCTAAACAAACCCCTTTACCCCCCAAAGCTGCTCTTGGTCAGGTGATTTCTGCTAGCAATGTGAACCTGACTGCAACAATAACATTCCAGGTTAAATGCAGTTCCTATAACATCATAATGGCACCAATACCTATTACATTTTTCTTCCCTGAAACTAAATATCATAAAGTAAAATATTTTTAATATACTTTAACATACTAAAAAAATCCCCCACCAAACAGTAGCATGAAATATCACCCAAATTCCAGGAGAAAAATCACTGAAGAAATACCTATGTCTAATAATGTGGTAACTAGGAATAAACACCTTTACCACTTACCTAGGAGTTTTGCAATGATATATAGGGCTTGTCCCCAAAGAAACAGTTTTCCATCACGGCCACAGTTGCTAGGAAATCGCTTTTGAGTACCAGGGTTTCTTTTTTCATATTCTACAAAGTCAGCTGGCACATAATAGTACTTTGGTACAACAGGATATCCTACAGAATTCAAAAATAGCATATTTAAATTATTACAAAACAGTGCTCTTCCCAAAACTTCTCTGTAAGAACCTGAAAATCCTGGTAAGCAGGAAGAAAAGAAGGTTGTACAGAAGGTAGCAGATTTGATAAGCTATAGGAAAATGGGGTAGGACATTCTGGGTCCTTTCAGATGTTGGCAGTGAATTAACATAGAGAAAAGTTTGATTTTGAAAATAATTCCACAGTAAGCCATTATCATTTAGACAACATAAAGACATCTTCTTTACCATCTAAACATTTAAATGCATCAACAAATATCCAGTATGCAAATATTCAGAGCCATCTGAAAAGTTGTTTATTTGTTTACTTGGGAGAGACAAAAAGGAGAGAGAGAGAGAGAAAGAATGGTCATGCCAGGGCCTTTAGCTACTGTAAATAAACTCCAGACACATGCCCCACCTTGAGCATCTGGCTTATGTGTATGCTGGAAAATTGAATCTGGGTCCTTTGGCTTTGTAGGAAAATACCTTAACCACTGAGCAATCTCTCCAGCCCTTAAGAGCTGTTTTAATAGGCCTATTCTATAGAAGCTTTGTATAGGAGAAACTGTATGATCTTAAATAAATAATAATCTTAAATGACTCAAGAAATTTGAAATACTACATTACATTCTTAAAATAGACAGGTGAACCTGACATAAATATATAAATAAATGTTTTTAAAATTTTTTTTTTTTACTTATTTGTGAGGGGTGGGGGAGGGGAAACTTTGCATGCACACAGCATGTGTTAGTGCCATCATTTCCCTGACCCCTGACCCAATTCCACTGAGGGCCTCCTCAGTGGGAATGGTAGTAGTTACCATGGACTTGTGGGTTAGGAGTTGTTAAGAACAGCAACATATAACTGCTTCAAAAGCTACTCTCATGAGTATATCTTCCTATTATATTAATACTTTTTTAACCCCAAAATAACTAGACTATTGCTTTTGAAATTTCATTGAGATTTTCACTTATATAGAAGTCAATTATATTCTTTTGTGGTCTGTGCTGGTGTTTGACTGAAAACAATATATCCTAAACACAAAAGACTGAGCATTGTGACCATTTCTAGAGTATTCCATTTATCGTCAAAGGATCCCATTTTAACACAACAGCAAACATTCACAATGTAATGCTCAAGGCCCTAGATGCATGTCTAAAGGAGTCTGGAATGCCCTTGGCAATGATAGTGTTTTTAGATGACAGCACAGCCTTTCCAGGCAACCCTGTGAGGGTCTCGGGGTCAAGGGCCCCCAGCCATATAGCTGTATGATTTTTGATGTGCTCTGGGGGAAAAAAGCCAGTCACTTTATATTATTGTAAACTACTCAGAATGAAGGAATTACACAATAAATGACAAATCAAAAATACTCTGCCCATGTATAAACTACTTCAGCACAAGTATGACCAACTAAATTCATCTCCATTCTTCATCCTGCATAATGAACTCCTTCTATAAAATAAATTTATTAAAATAAATTAATAAAGATTATTCTTTCTAATTTCACTTGAGGCTTAATTTGTTTTTAAATTTCATATGCTATATTTTGTATCTATTTGTGTATTTAAAGTGAATATTATAAAAATGTTGGTAGGAAGAATTCTTGAAGAAAAGAACTATACCTTCTGTGGTCTGGTGAAGCACTGGCATCAAAAGATCCTGATATTCTTTTACTTGTTGGGGTTTGCCTCTAAAAACTCCTGAAAGGAAAAATACAAAACTAGCAGTGGGTGTGCCCAAAAATTTTACCTTAGCAAAAATTTTAAAAATTTAAAATTATCAAAAAATTAAAATTATTGTGGCAAACTTTTATGTAAATGTTAAAATAAAATTGAAAAGAATAAATGCAAGTAAGTATATTTTTCCAAGAAATTGATTTTAGAGAGTCATGTTAGCATTTCGAATTGAATACTGAACTAATTATAATAATTTTTATACTTGAACATAAATGTTATAGATATTCAGTGCCATGATTACAGCATTCATGATTTCTATAATAACTTTTCTTCATAAATATGAATAGTATATTAGCATTATTTTTAAATACTTCAAAGTAGTTTAAATTCTTTAAATGATTTAGCATTCATTCACTCAGAAAGCAGAAGAGTGCATATAAAAATGCAGAGCCTGTTAACATCAGTGAAGTGCAGTCTCCTGCTGGCTGAAAGGAGCCATATTTCATTTCAGCTCTCCTCTGAAGCACTTATAGTCCATACTTACATTTCAGGAAAGAGCTCACTTACCATCAATCATCATGTACAGAAAAAATATGGGAAATTCACATTCAATGCCATCAAACAGCTGAAACAGAAAACATGAAAATGTTCATTAACAAATTAGAACTATATTTAGGCTATATGTAAGAGATTTATTTATAACAACAATAAGATTGAGTCTGATTATATAGTAGTTTCATTGTTTTAAGATTTTTTTCCCTTAGGACTCTTATTCAAAAGCATACTAAATAGCACTTGTTAAATACGTTGTGAGTATTCATTGTGCTCACATTGGAAACACACACACTAAATATGTAGTGAGTTTTTATTAACACTTCTCAGTCACTAGGTAGATCTCTGAAACAAAAGTTGAACGTCCTGCACTCCGAGGCTTATAGCAGGGTTTGGAGGCTAGTATATGCATAACAAGTACCATACACACAATATGTCTATACATGGTGCATCAGAAACATGGGAATGCTGAAGGTCAGGAAAAGGTTATAGCCCAAGAAATGTTTCAGCTATTACCTGTGACCTTCACTGGGAGGTGAGCTAAGGGAACTCTCCACAGAAGAAAACATACAAAGTACAGATGCAGGAAGAATGAGGCAGGTTAAGGGAATTACCGGTGATTCAGTAATTCTAGAATATACAAGAAGAAGTAGCAATACGAGCTGAATCCCTACAGGTGGGCTAGGCAAGCCACACAGGACTCAGGCTGCTCAGAGACAGACTTTGATCTGGAAGTAACATAACCACAGGTGAATATTGAGCAGGATCACATTTTTTTTTTAATACAGCTATTATGAGCATTCAGCAGCACTGAAGAGTTATAGGGACAGAAATAAATCAGCTAGACAGCCATAAGCACAACTCAAAGACAAAAGAGGACAACCCAAATCTGCATATTTCAGCATCAGCACCGTGACATCCTGGGACAAATCACAACATTCAGGACCATTCCATGCATTGCCGTATGTTTAGTATCATCTCTGGCCTCTACTTTCCTGATGCCAGTAGCTCCCATCCAAGGGACAACTCAAAATAACCATATATACTGTCCAATGCCCCCTGGGCAAAAAAAAGAACTGTTCCAGGTTATCAACCATCAGGTTAAGCCAAAGAGTAATATATAGAAAGGAATTTTAAGATATTTAAGAAGGCTAAACCTGCCCATTATGATTGTCAAAGGTGGGTAATTAGGAAGGAGGAGCCTAGAATAACCAGCTGTGCAGCTTGGGCAGAGGAGTGGGAACCAAATACAGATATGGATAGGACAAGCAGAGCAGTATGAATCAGGGCTGGAGAGAAGGCTTACCAGTCAAGGCACTTGCCTGCAGAGCCACAGGGCTCAGGTTTAATTCTCCAGTATTCACATCTCTCTCTAATAAATAAAAATCATAATTTTTTTAAAAAACATGCAAATCTTTTGAAGGGAAAATAACTGAAGGAGAATGCTAAAGGAATGCTCTGCTCCTCAAGGTCAACATACCTAAGTTGCTACAGCTGTGTTCAATGGGTATCGAATTTCATCTAAATCTGGCCATAGAACAGGGAAGCATTGTCCAAGTGGTATTGGTATTGAAGGTATGAAAAATGCAAGATGGAGGGCACTGCAGCCTGTTTCCAAAGGCATTGGGGCTTATTAATGTGACATAGAGCTGGATGACTGCATGCAGGCTTTGAGAGGATATTTCATGAAGCTATGAAGGAGCAGTAAAGACCTCAAGATCTCAGGATATTGGAGCTGCCAGTACCATAGGATGTTCATCAAGGAAAGCTGCTGCCTCAGGAGGGATCTAGCTCACAAGACAGGCTACAAATAGTGTAGCTGAAGGTGTGGAGTTAACAAAGCAAAAGGCTCCAAAAGGGAGCCCAGATGTTTAAACTGTGAATACTGGTATTGGACATGGAGCTGCAGGATTTGGTGTTTGTCCTACTGTGTTTTGGCCTTGCTTTGGTCCAGTCTTCCCTTGTTATACCTCCATTCCTCCCTTTTGGGATGGGAATGTTAATTCTATGCTGGTATATATCAGAAATACAGATCTTGTGTTTTGATTTTACAGACTGCTTTGAGGCTTTGCACTTCAAAAACGTATTTTTATGTATTTTATAAGCTGACAGATAGTGGAGAGAAAGAGAAAATGAGCACACTATGGCCTCCAGCCATGCAAAAGAACTCCAGATGCATGCACTACTTTGTGCATCTGGCTTCATGTGGGTACTGGCAAATCAAATCTGGGTCATTGCAGGCAATCACCTTAACCACTAAGCAATCTCTCCAGCTTCTAGACTTTGGACTTTTCAACAATAGTAGGGCTGGCAGAGACAATGGGGACCTTTAAAATTGGGGTGAATGCATTTTGCATCATGAGATGGTCATGGAGCTTGTGGGAGTCAGAGGGGGAATATGGTAGTTTGAATGTCAAGGCATATACTCATATGTCTGAATACTTAATCACCAGCTGCTGGTGCTATGCTGGAAGTTTATGGAAGTTTTAGGAGGTGGAGCCTGGTTGGAAGAAGTAGTCCGACACCCCCTTGCTTCTCTTCCTTTGCTCTTGTCACCTGGGTGGGGAAGGGGGACAATGTCTTCCTGCTTCAGCCTGCTATAGCTTCCCTGACATGATGGATTCTACTTGCTAGAACTCTTAAGCCAAATGAAACACATTTTCTGTCCATAAATTGCTTCTGGTTTGGTATTCATTTATAGTAACAAGAAAGTAACTGCTAGAGCATGCATGTGTGTTTGTGTGTGGGCACAGATGTCTGTGTGGAGGGACATGCAAATATGTGCTCACTGGCGGCCAGGGGCTGACACTGGATGTATTCCTGGATCACTCTCCTCTTTATTTACCTAGGAATGGTCTCTCACTTCAGTCCAGAGCTCAAACACTCAAAGTCTAGCTAGCCAGCTTGACCTAGGGATTTTTTTGTCTCCATCTCCCAAGTGCAGTGATTACAGCACATTGTCATGTCTACCAAGCATTTATGTGTGTGCTGGGGTTCTAAACTATGATTGTCATATTTGCACTACAAGCACTAATCCACTGAGCCATCTCCACAGCCCTCAGCATTAGCTTTAAATTCGAGCATCTGGCTAACAGTGTAAACATAGATCACAAAGAGAAAAAACATGATGTAAGACAAACAAGCAAACGATTGAAAATGCAATCAAAATTATTCGGCCAATGAGTTGATGTGGCTCACTGTGAGAAAATAGGCTCAGGGACCAATACTTAATGAGCAGTAACTATGTGTCAAGTACCATTGTAACCATTTATTCATACATGTATTTTATACATAAATATATAGTCATTAAATCTCCGTAAGAACCTCATACTCTAGGTGATAGTATTACTTTGCCAATGCATTGAAATGAATCACAGCCATTAACTTGCCTGAAGCCACACCAGAATAAGAACTTGACCTAAGTACTTAGCCCCTGGATCCTTGCTTTACACCACTTTCATGGAACATTTTTTTTTCCTTTTGGGTACCTTAATCTCAGCTGGTTTGTAATAGCGTCTGTTGGGATCTTCCAATGATGTTCTATACCCATCTCTCAAGAAACGCTTGAATCCATATTTTCCTTTTAATTTTCTGACCACTTTATCAAGTGTCTGGTTGAACAGAACCTCATCGTCCAGGGCAAATGCAGGATAGCTGATGCAGGGGAGCAGGGCAGCATCTGTGTTCTGGGGTCAACACAAGAAGGTGTTTGTCATTGTCTGCAGTGATCTGTACCCTACATAGCCCAAGAATAGCCACGAGCATAAAATCAAAAAACTTATCCAACTGATGGTGAGTTTGCTCTGTTATAAGGGACAGATGTCTCTATGATGTGTTGCACTGTACCTGACAACTTTACTCCTTAATAAAAAGAATCTTCAAATTTCATCATGAGAACTTAAAAAGATTAACTAAGAAAGTATATAAAAATTTAATAATTTTAGTTATCACAATTTTGTTAACCACAGAAAAATGTGCAGCTAGGTAAATACAGTCATGAAGAAAACAACCTAAAGATCCAAAAATTGGTTGACTAAATTAGCACCTATTAAAGTGTATATTATAGAAGTAATTGGAATTTATATTATACATACTTATTTACTGATATGAAAACATGTTTGTTCACAGAGTAAAGTGTATGTGTATAAAAAAGTGTGAACATATATCCAAATGTCAACTGAAAACTGTGTGGCAGAATAAATGGTCATTACTTTTAAAATAAGCAAATAATGCTTACTAATGAGTTTTGTTTTCATTATAATCTTGCATTACTCACAAAAATAGTCATTTTGGGGCTGGAGAGATGGCTTAGTGGTTAAGCGCTTGCCTGTGAAGCCTAAGGACCCCGGTTCGAGGCTCGGTTCCCCAGGTCCCACGTTAGCCAGATGCACAAGGGGGCGCACGCGTCTGGAGTTCGTTTGCAGAGGCTGGAAGCCCTAGCGCGCCCATTCTCTCTCTCTCCCTCTATCTGTCTTTCTCTCTGTGTCTGTCGCTCTCAAATAAATAAATAATAAAAAAAAATAGTCATTTTGAATAATCAAACCATTCTGTATTGTGAAAGACTAGAACCATAAATAATCCCTACAAAAATGTGCAGTAAGAGGAAAAGTGAATTAAATTTTAAAAAAGGAAATATTTTTTCATTTTTTTCCTCAATTTTATTAAACATTTTCCATGATTATAAAAAATATCCCATGGTAATACCCTCCCTCCCCCCTTTTCCCCTTTGAAATTACATTCTCCATCATATCCACTCCCCATCTCAATAAGTCTCTCCTCTATTTGGATGCCATGATCCTTTCCTTCTCTTATGACGGTCTTGTGTAGGTAGTGTCAGGCACTATGAGGTCATGGTTATCGAGGCCAATGTTTTTGTCTGGAGGGAGCACGTGGTAAGGAGTCCAACCCTTCCTTTGGCTCTTACATTCTTTCCACCACCTCTTCCCCAAAAAGGGAAACTTTTATTTAAAAGAAATCTAAATTAATTCCTTCCTTCCCCATCCCTTCCTAATTTCTTTCTTTTTGCCTCAGTGAGCTGCGGTCTCACTATGCTGCACAGGTTGCTCTTGAATTCCTGAACGCAAGTGATCTTCCCACTGCAGCCTTCTAAGTAGCTGGGACTATAGACATACACTACTACTGGGTCGGAAAAAAAAGTTTATTTTTCTAATATCCAAACATAAAATACTAGTCCATTTGGTATAATGCTGCTACCTCTGAGAAAGACAAATGTATATTTTTCTATTGCCTTATCAAAAAGATTTAAATGGCAGAGCATCTCTGTCCACACCTATTTACTTCATAAGACCTGAGAAGCAAGAGGAATGAAGGGCAGCCTGCATCACATCTTCTCATACTCCTGGGTGATCTCTAACACTAGCATGATTGCTTGGAAAAGAAGATAAAAACTCATAAAAGTTGTACATGATAGCTCTTTTTACTTTATCATATTAAAAAGTCTCACATGAGATCTTGATTCTCTGGGTAGCAGTGAGCACAAAGTTTGCCTGTTGCGATTGTGAGCATCGAGATCCACAAATATTACTGACCAAGAACAGCCCTAGACAGAAAAAAGAAACACATTTCAAGAAATTATAAACCAACTAGCATTCTCACTGTAAGACACTTCATTATAATGATTACGTTTATATATAGGATACTAAAGATCTAATTTTTTTTCATTTTTGTTTTTAATATTTCTTGTTTTTCTTAAAATTAAGATTAATCATATAGTTATAATAATGCTATTTTTATATTTCATATTTTCCTTCATTTGCTAATAACACAAAATCTATTATTTGTAGGACAGTTATTAAATTACATTTATTTTAATTAAAATACAAATAATAGCTAACATAAGAAATAAAGCAAGGAACAATACAGATTCATAAAATATGAGTTGTACATCCCTTATTAATGTCAATTATATAATCAAGTTAAAAACTTTAAATAACAAACAAGAGGTATGGATATGAAAACATCTGATTAAAAGATGAAGCTGGGGCTGGAGATATGGCTTAGGGGTTAAGCCCTTGCCTATGAAGCCTAAGGACCTTGGTTCGAGGCTCGATTCCCCAGGACCCACATTAGCCAGATGCACAAGGGGGCGCACGCATCTGGAGTTTGTTTGCAGTGGTTGGAGGCCCTGGCGTGCCCATTCTCTCTCTCTCTCTCTCTCTCTCTCTCTCTGCCTCTTTCTCTCTCTGTCACTCTCAAATAAATAAAAACAAACAAAAAATATTAAAAAAAAAGATGAAGCTGAATCTCAAATAATAACAGTAACAGCACTAGCTATATTCAGAATATGTCAGACTTGACTTTCACATGCCTTGGCTCATTAAATTGCCACGAACAAGATATTAGTGTTCCAGCTTAACTGAAAAGATAAAGCCTTAGTTCAATAGAGTAAAATTATAAAAATCAAGTCTCCCACAGAAACCAATGATTTAACCATAGGTTATACAATTTCTCTACACTAAAATGAAATCTTTTAAGTAAAAACCATGGGTTGGAGAAATGATTCAGTAGATACAGTACTTGCCAGGCAAGCATGAGAAGCTAGGTTTCAATGCCCAAAACCCACATGAAATGCTGGGCAAGGTGGTGCACAACTGCAATCCCAGTACTAGAAAGGCCGAAATGGAATTTCTGGGGTTAATTGGTCAGGTACAATATTGACAAAATTTCTACCATTTAGCCACTAAAACATTTCATATTCAGTAGCAGAGTTACAAATAAACAGTACTTTACTGGGGAGCTAAACATTATAAAACACATAAAATAAGAAAAGAATAACAAGTCAGCTTCCATTATAAGAGAACACTTAAAAAATAAATAGGAAAAAACAATTCCCTCCTCCATCTCAGAATAGGACTGGTTCCCAGCTTTGGCACAGTTCCAAGTTTGGTTGTTTCTCCCCTTCAATAAACTGTATCTTTCCTTGTAACTATCCCTGTGTTTGAAAAAATCCATTGTTCATAGACACAAGAACCTAGAAACTTGAGTGAGTAGTAAGTCTCCAAGTCCCCTCCAAACTTAGTCCACTCACTGATTTCACTCATAGCATAGCTGCCTTTTTCTCTTTCTTTATCTTCTAAATAAACCTTTTTGACTGCTTGTGCATTTCAATTTTTCTAATCTTTTTTTTTTTTTTTCTTTTCTTGGTTTTTCACAGTAGGGTCTCACTCTAGCCCAGGCTGACCTGGAATTCACTCTGTAGTCTCAGGGTGGCCTTGAACTCACAGCGATCCTCCTACCTCTGCCTCCCGAGTGCTGGGATTAAAGGTGTGTGTCACCACGCCTGGCTGCATTTCAATATTTTAAATGATTTCTTTTTTGTTCATTTTTTATCTATCTGAGAGCAAAAGACACAGATAGAAAGGCAGAGAGAGAGAGAGAGAGAATGGGCACACCATGGCCTCCAGCCACTGCAAATGAACTCCAGATGCGTGTGCTCCCTTGTGCATCTGGCTAACATGGGTTCTGGGGAATCGAGCCTTGAAACGGGGTCCTCAGGCTTCACAGGCAAGTGCTTAACCACTAAGCCATCTCTCCAGCCTTGCATTTCAATTTTCTAACCAATGAGCCATTTCTCCAGACCATCGTTTTCAATTTTTTTATAAAGTTGTCAATAACTTGGAATCCCAACTGGTCACAGAGACCCTACTGTTATGCAAAGTGTTCAAAGGAATGCAGACATCTAGATGCCTTTGACATTTGTAGGCCTATAATTAATGTGTCAGATGATTTAAACTAGGTAATAATTCTGCATGTAAGCTACCCTTCATGACTTCTGTAAATACTTGCTTCTGAGTAGAATATAGCCAGCCATGACCTTGTGTGAATTTGTTTTTTTCCTTCTTAAAAATCTGCAAAATGCCTAAAACATGATGTACTTTGTATGAAAACAGCCTAAACAGGGGCTGGGAAGACGGCTCAGTGGATAAAGATGCTCACTTACAAAGCTTGCTGGCCTAGATTCAGTTCCCAAGCAGCCATGTAAACTGGATGCAGAAAGTGGCACAAAAATCTAGTATTTGTTTTCAGCAGCATGAGGTGCTGGTGCAGGGGTGTGTGTGTGTGTCTGTGTGCACACGGACATGCACATGCTATCATGCACACACACACACACACACTGGAAATAAATAAAACATTAACAAAAAAAAAAAAAATCCAGGGCTGCGCATAGTGGCTCATACTTTTAATCCCAGCACTCACAAGGTAGATGTAGGAGGATTGTTTTGAATTTGATGTCAGCCTGAGACTATAGAATGAGTTCTAGATCAGCCTGGGCTAGAGTGAGACTCTACCTCAGAAAACCAAAAAGAAAAAAACATATAGTTCAGTGGTGCTTGATTATATGTTAAGATGTAGTCTACATTATGAGATTACTTTATCTATTAGGTATATATCTTAGAGGCGAGAAAGCAAAAATTAAGACCTCAACACATATTTGATGAATTTAAATAAGTTACTTATTGTTGGCTAGGTTTATTTCAGCTTATAGCCTTGAGGGGAACTGTCATCATTGTAGGGATACCTGTCAATAACAGACAGTAGGACATCACATCTTACATCAGCAGGGAGAACACAGCAAGAGTGAGCTACTAGCATTGGGAAGAGGGGCTGGACTATAAAGTTTCAAGGATCACCCCAGTGACACACCTCTGCCAACAAGGCTCCACCTCTCAAAAGTCCCTACAACTTGCCCCATATGCCACGAGTTGGGGACCAAATATTCAAAACACATGAGGTTATGGGGGATATTTTACATTCAAATCATTATACACTGAGGAAAAAGGCTGAAGCTTGGTTTCAGGCAGAGGAGAAACTTGCCTTCTCTAGGAAAGATGTGTTAACTTTGCAAGAAGGATTGGAGTTAAGAGAAGGGGGAATGAGATGGATAAGACTGCCTAGCTATTAATGCCTACATCTTACTCTTTAAACTAAAACCTCATGTCTGTAGCCAAAAAGCATAGCAGGTTTGGAAGTCATTGACAACAGACCTCAACTCCTGTTTCCCTGATAGCATTAAACAGGAAGATAACAAGTTTGCTCCTCCATAGGACTTGAAATACAATATGAAAGGTAGAAAGGTAGAGATGTCAGAGCTTTTCCCATTAGGGGAAAAGCTACTTTCTCCTGGTCAGAAAAAGAAAATCCTCTGGTCCTGCCTAGAGACATGACATTCTAAGCTATCCAAAACACAAGATTATGATGGCCTCACTTAAGAGTTTTCCAAAGGACCTATCAATCATATGGCCAAGAAACCATTCATCCCTACCCCTTACCTAAAGGACATGCAAAAGAGGAACACAGCATAGTTATCCTTTGGTGGGAGAATGTATAAATACCTACCACATGTCTTCCCTCTGGGCAGCTATTTATAAATCTTTACTGCTAACCCTGCCTGATTTTCTATATTCTAACTCACAAACACCTAATTTTATCCTTTCCCCCTTTCTATTGCTTCTTGAGATACAGGCTGGAATACTAAGCATGATGTTCTGTGCAAGATCTCTCAGTAAAATCTTCTTGACTTTACCTACTCCTCATTGTCTATGTGGCTAATATTTCCTAGTCTTGAAAGAAGGATTTTATGGTAAGAAAATTTGCAACAACAGGATCTCAAAGACCGACCAGGGGTGGGGTACTGGACTCATTGTTCTTTTTCCCAACATGGCCACATTGAATAAATCTCCTTATTTGGCTTTTCACTGTTACTTGTTTATTTATTTAGCCAAATGAATGAGTAAAATAGGCAGGGGAGTAGTAAGAACAATCTTATCCAACAAAGTCAGGATTATGTGATACCCAAACTGGACAAGGACACACAAAAAAAGAAAAGTACAGATCAATATTCTTTGATGCACACAGATGGAAAAATTCTCAATCAAATTCAGGCAAACTGAATCCAGGAACACATTAAGAATATTATATATGCCATGACAAAGTTGGTTTCATTCCAGGAAAGCAAGGTTGTTTCAACACATGTAAATGAATATGTGTAATACACACAGAAGAGACTTAGTGACAGAACTCTCGTGATTTTCTCAGTCCATAAAGATGCTTGACAAAATTCAACATTCCTTAATAAAAATAAAGTCCCCAAAGAACTAAGGATGGAAGGTACACACCTAAACTAATCAAGGCTATCAATGACAACTAAGACACCAGAGGAGGGAAAGGTCTTCCATGTTCATGGATTGGAAAAAACATAACATTGTGAGAAATGTCTATCATCCAATCCATATCAAAATCCCAATTGCAATGTCTCTACACCTAAAAAAAACATAAAATTCATATGAAAGCATGAAAGACTTCAAGTAGCCACAGTAATCCCTATCACAAAGAGCAATGCTGGAAATATCATCATACCTAATATCAAATATCCTTCAGACCTATTGCAACAAAAACAGCATGGTAGTGGCACAAAATATACATGTACACACATGGAATAGGGGACCCAGAACTATACCTACATAGCTCCAACCACCAAGTTTTTAACAAAGCTTTCAAAAACACTGCAGCAAAAACAGCCTCCTTAGCAAATGATACTGGGAAAACTGGATTTCCATATGTAGAAGAACAAAAGTAGATCATACTTCTCACCCTGGATATAAATCAATTCAAACTGAATGAAGGCCTTTGATGTAAGTCCAAAAGCTTTGAGGTCACTAGAAAATGTAACTTCTTAAAAAGGACTCATAGAACACAAAATAATCCCATTTGTATTATTAATGTAATCCCACTGACTAACCGGACTACAAAAAAAGGAAAAGCTTTTAGACAGCAAAGGGAACAATCACCAGAGTAAGGAAACAGCCTCCAGAATGGGGAAAAAAAAGACAAGACAAAACAAAACAAAAAACTGCCAGCCAAACATCAGACAAGGGTTAATATCTAAATGATACTAAGAACTATATTAAACACCAAGAAAAATAATCCAATCAATAAATGGAGTACTGAACTAAACAGAAATTTCTCAAAAGAGGCAATACAATAAATATCTTTAGCCATCAAGGAAATGAAAATTAAAACTACATTGAGACTCCATCTCATTGTTGTCAGAACAGCTATCAAGAAATCAAGTGAAACAAAAATAAAGGGCTGGGGAGATGACTAAGACGTTAAATGTGCTTGCTCGCAATCCTGCCAACTCAAGTTGGCTTTCCTAGCACAAAAGTAAAGTGGCACACACATCTATCTACCCAATGCTCCTACAGCAATGGGAGGCAGAACCAGATGAATCTCCAAGCCACAAGGACAGCTAGACTGGCCTACCCAGCAGCAAAAACAATTAGGGAACTGTCTCAAAAAGAAGATACACATATGGCACATAGATGCACCTCCAAAACAACACAAATAAAAGTTTAGAAAAAAAATAAAACAAGTGATAATCGATGCTAGAAAGGATGTAGTGAAAGACAAAACTGTAAATACTACTTGTGGGAATTTCAACTGGCATCATCACTATGGAAGTTTCTAAAAACAAGAAAACCTAAATCAGGAATTACCATAAGATCTAGCTATATCACTCCTAGTTATATACCCAAATATATATAATTCCTATAGCAGAGATACATGCTCATCCACATTTATTGCTACTATTTATTTACAATAGCTAAAAAAATAGAACCAGCCTAAGATGTCCATCAGTAGATAGATGGATAAAGAATAGATATGCAAATAGGATTTTATTCAGCTGTTAAAGTGAAATCTTTGCATTTACAATTAAGTAGATTGAACTGGAAACCATGTTAAGTGAAACAAACTATACTAAAAAGACAAACATGACATATTTTCTCTCATATGTAGAAACCTAGATTTAAGTGTGTGTGTGTGTGTGTGTGTGTGTGTGTGTGTGTGTGTGTGTGTATGAGAGAGAGAGAGAGAAGAGGAGAAGAGGAGAGGAGAGAGGTGAACTAGAAAGGGGACTATAAAAGATTATTTTTAAAAGAAAGATAGGTAATGGCATACATGTTACATGGAAACAGAAGAGGAGATGGTAGATGATAGAAGGGAGTAGCAAGAACAGGAAAGGGTAGTAGGTAAAAAGTATGTAAAAAAAAAAAAATACCACAATGAGGGGTTAGAGAGATGGCTTAGTGGCTGAGGAATTTGCCTATGAAGAATAAGGACCCAGGTTCAATTCTCCCAGTACCCATATAAGCCAGATACAGAAGGTGGCACATGCATCTGGAGTTTGTTTACAATGGCTAGTGGTCCTGGAACACCCATTCTTTCTTCTCCCTGCCTTTCTCTCTCTCTAATATATAAAATCTAAAAACACGAATTAAAAACATACCACAATGAAACCCACTGCTTTTATGATAACTTAAAAAAAAAAAAAAAACAGGGGCTGGAGAGATGGCTTAACGGTTAAGCACTTGCCTGTGAAGCCTAAGGACTCTGGATCAAGGCTTCCCCAGGACCCACATTAGCCAGATGCTCAAGGAGCCACACACATCTTGAGTTCTTTGCAGTGGCTGGAGGCACTGGCACAGCCATTTTATCTCTGTCTCGGTGTCTGTCTGTCTCTCTCTCTCTCTCTCTCTTTCTCTCTCCCTTTCTATCCTTCTCTCTGCCTCTTTCTCTCTCTGATACTCTCAAATAAATAAATAAATAAATAAACAAACAAACAAAGACATTTAAATGCAAAACCCTTTACAGGATTGCCCAAGCCTTTCTCATTTTTTTTTTTGCATTTTAATCATGTTTGTGAGCCATAATTTAGAATATAAACATAAAATAATATGAAGCTGATTATAATGTCTTTTCCACGCTTATTTACTGATGGAATTTATCCTTCAGCAGTACAGCTGTGGTGGCAAGAGTTAACTTTTCCTTCTTGACCCAAGAACTGTTTCCAACATTCCTTCAAGCAATCCAGGTTTCTCTCTCAGTGACAGAAGACAGTACAATGATGTCATACTGTTAAAGGAACCTTGCAAGTACAGAAGAAGATGAACCTGAAAATTAACTCTCAGGGTCTCAGAAGAGCAGAACTAAGGTTCAAACCTTAGAATCACAAAACTATTTTTTTATTATGCTCATGATACCTGGCCTAAATTCTGATTTATTTTGTACTAAGTAAGCATTTTCAACTATTACTAAAAATATATTTATATATAATTGTCAATATATTTTTATAATATATATTTGAAACCCTAATAAAATATGTAATTTCCTGTTAAAGGACACATAAGAACATTTCTAATTATGGCTTACCCCAGATTACATTTCATCCTAAATAGGGAAATAAAAAGTTAGATCACTATATTTAATTTTATTCTTAGAAAGGGTTCTAAAGAAAATGACTTCAGAAAGTATCTTATAGTGGATATTAAGAAAAAAATTTAAAGTGTATGTATGTGAAATTATAACTCAATCTGAAAACTGTATTCTTTATTTTTTAAGAGAAAGTGCATGGGGGTTGGGGAGAGAGAATTGGCACACTAGGGCCTCAGCCAGTACAATTGAACTCCAGGCACTTAAACAACCTAATGGGCATAGGCAACCTTGTGCTTGCCTCAACTTTGTGTATCTGGCTTATGTGGGACCTGGAGAGAAATCAAACATGGGTCCTTAGGCTTCACAGGCAAGCATCTTAACCGCTAAGACATCTCTCCAGCCCTGAAAACTTTTTTGAGGGGACTGGGTGGATGGCTCAGCAGTTCAAGACACTTGCTTCCAAAGCCTACTGGACCAGGTTCAATGCACTAGTATCCACCAAAAGCCAGATATACAAAGTGGCATATGTGTCTGGAGTTCATTAGTAGTGGCAAGAGAACCTAGGTGCCAATAGTTTTCCTCTCTCACTCTTTATCTCTCAAATAAATAAATAAAAACATCTAAAACTTTTTTTTGGTTCAACAACTCCCTATACAAAGAATTAAGATTTCTTTGATGTAATATTCTAAAGCACAAAAAAAGGACTGACCAGCTAAGCAAGATTTTCCTACTAGTACAACAGTGGCATGACTGGTATGGGAGTAACCAACTGCTCTCTGAATTTGAGGCCCACTCCAATCAGAGGGAATTCATGCCTGGCTTGGAAAACATCATCAAAAGCCTATGGCTAGAAGGCCCTAGTGGGAAGGGGAGCTGCTACATTTTTTTTGAATAAGTGGATATGTTGAGTCAATCAAGTTGCCCTCTACATATTTGTTTATGCCCATAGATTAATGCTGCTATCACTTTTGTTCAGATGAGCTTCCTTCTAGATGGTGGGGACTACTGTGGAGATTCAAACATAACAGTGCTAAGAGTGACTTGTTGAGAACTCAGCACAAAATGAGGCATCTCTATCATACCTCCTAAAGTTCAGCAAACATTATGGAAGAGGGGATAGAAGGAATGTAAGAGCCAGAGGATGGGGAGGCATATTTTGGAATTTTGCCCAAAGAGGCCATTCATTTATAACCTCACAGTGATTGTCATTACATGCACAAGACATGTATGACATCAAATCCACCAACATTTCATCATGGATGATGATGGAATAAAAAAAAAAAGACATCAAAATATAAAGAAGGGAAGAAAGATTCAGTGAAAGGAGGCTAAGGGAAGGGAGGCAAAGGGAGGTAATAGAAGAGCATTATCAAAATACATTATGTCCATGTACAAAAATATCAATAAAAATATAAGAACAGATGCTAGAGCGATAATTTAGCAGTTAAGGCACTTGTCTGTGAAGCCTAAGAACCCAAGTTCAATTCCCCAGAATCAACGCAAGCCAAATACACTGGAGTTTGCTTGCAGTGGCTGGAGGCCCTGACATGCTCAGCTTCTCTCTCTCCCACCCTCTCTCTCATAAATAAATAAATAAATAAAAATATTTAAAAGTATAAAAACAAATGAAAGGAAAATCTTTCACATTATTTGTAGACACCTTTTTCTGAAGCTCAAGTATTTCTTAAGTAGAAAATAGCTGAAAAGTGGAACTTTCTAAAATATATTTTCACTGGGGTTATTTTACCACAGAAAAAAAAGAGATTTTAGAGCCAAGATGACTGGCTATTGAGGCTTTACTAGCATCAAAATTTCATATTCTCTGGCTATACACACTGCAAAAATCCCTCCTTCTGCATGAGCTGCAAATTGTTATACATTAAACTGAAATCAACATATGACATGGAAATTATATGGTATATACTGACAGAAATAGTTAAAATAATGTGAAACCCCTAAGAAATAACTGAAAGACATGAGAGAAATTACTCCACCAAAATCAAAAGAATCAAATTTATCAACTATTTTTTTTACTACTTTCTTTAAAATTTATCGAATTTTTTAAATAAAATAGGTTACACAAATAGACCCCTTCTCCCCCATACCAATTCTGCTGAGGATCTTTCATGGGGTTATTGGTGTTCATTACAGGGACCGAGAAGCCTCAGTCAGTCTCTGCAGGGATGTGGGAACATGGTATCTCAGGCTATTCCCACGCACCATAAGACTCTCATAATCTTTCTACCCAGGCTAACCTGGAACTCTCTCTGTAGTTCAGGTTGGCCTTAAATTCATAGATAGCCCCTCCCTTCAGACTCCCAAATGTTGGAATTAAAGGAATGCATTACAGGCCTGGTTTAAGACTTTAAAAAATAATAAACAGCGATTTTTAGTGTGAAAGCTAAAATTTAGGTATAAGTAATGGTTCTTTCTTTTATTTACTTCTTTTCTTCCTTTCTATTTCTTTTTCTTTCTTTCTTTGATTCTTTCTTTCCTTAAGGTGTGTGTATACATACATGTATGTATGTGTATAGAGAATAACATCGAGGCAATTGTCCTCTCTTTCCACCTTCAAGACAGGCTCATTCTTGTTGCTTTTGCCACTGGATGTGCCAGCCTAAATGGGTCACAAATTTCATTATTCTCTTGGCCTTGCCTCCCATTGCCATAAGCAGCTTGGGATCACAGATACATGAACTACTTTGCATCTGGCTTCCAATGTGTTCTGAGGAGGCTCAAATTCAGGTCAATAGACTTGTGCCTTTAAACACTGAGCCATTTCCCAGACAATTGGTAAATAATTTTCAGAGAAAAATTTACTTAGTATGGGCTGTGTGCTGGTTTGATTCAGGTGTCCCCCATAAAGTAAAGGGTTCTAAATCTCAGGTCCTCAGCTGGTAGCAAACTGGGAATTAGATCCTCCTAAAGATGATGTATTGTTGGCGGTGGGCTTATGAGTGTTATAACCAGCTTCCCCTTGCCAGTGTTTGGCACACTCCTCTGTTGATGTTGTCTACCTGATGTTGGCCAGGAGGCGATGTCCACCCTCTGCTCATGCCATCACTTTCCCTTGCCATCATGGAACTTACCCTCAAGTCTGTAAACCAATATAAACCCTTTCTTCACACAGCTATGCTTGGTCAGGTATTTTCTTCCAGCAATGCAAAGCTGACTGCAAAGGTAAAATTGGTACCAGTAGTGGGGCTATTGCTCCTAGAAACCTGATACTGTGACTATGGCCTTTTGAAACTGATTTGCAAGAGGAAAGTGGAAGGTTAGAAACCTGGGCCTAAGAGATGCTTGCAGTATACATTTTGATGGACTATTGTAATGAGAGTTGAAAGACCTGAATGCAGCAACAACTATGGACTATGAGTTTTGGCTTGTGAGGGTAAGAAAGAGCTTTGCCGAGACTGGATTAGAAGCAGTTTATGTGAGATGCTTGCAGTTATGCCTGTGTCCTGAGAACTTGTGCAGGAATGCATTGTATAGAAATGGACTGGTGTGGTTAGAGGGATATGACACAGATAAAAGTAAAATTTTGGGCCAGAACTATTGTCTGTTCAGCTGTAATTGTTTGAGATTACACCCATTGAGAGTGGGCCATCTAGGGCTGGAGAGAAGACTTAGCAGTTAAGGTGCTTGCCTGCAAAGGCAAAGGACCCTGGTTCAATTCCCCAGGACCCATGTAAGCAAGATACACAATGTGGCACATGCAACTGACCTTTATTTTCAGTGGCTAGAGATTCTCGCATGTCCAATTTCTCCCCACACCAAATAAAATAAAATAAAATAAAATATCAAAAGAGAGAGAGAGAAAGTGGGCCAGCTAATCTGCATAGGGACAACAGAAATAATGAAAACTCTTTTGAAAGGGCCTGAATGCTGAAGGAGTATCCTGCTTTGCAAAGTCTGCTTTATTCCTCCCTGGGTTACCAAACAGGTAGCCCACCTGTACTATGGAGTATAACAAATGCAGGAAAGATCGGGTCATTGAATTTACTACATGGTTTTGTTTTCTGGAAATGGTCATGGGCAGTATGCAACAGGCTTGCTGGATAACCCGCATGGAGGCCTGATGGAGACATGAAGGCGAACTGCAGGTTGTAGTAGAGACCCGATGGAGATAGTAGTACTATGGCATGGCATCCAAGACAGCTGCTGGCATTGGATGAAGCTTTTTAGAACCTGAATAGATGAGCTGGAGGGGTAGAATGGGGCCTTCAGAGACTTATCACTAGTTAGAGTTGTCACTCTTGGAGCTACAGAGTTTGTTGTTTGCCCTGTTTTTTTTAAATCTCGTATTGCTTCAATCTATCTTCACTATGCCCAATGCCATCTTTTGCAGCATGAACATCTATTCTGTGCAACTATGCTTTGTTATTGGTATTATGGCTTAGTTAAAAGACCTTGGACTATGGTAATGTTTGAACATCACTGGGACTAATAAAAACTATGGGCACTTTTAAAATTGGACTGAATGCATTGCATTTTTACACCATGGATAGTTATCAGTTTATGGGGTCCAGAGGCAAAATATGGTAGTTTGATTCAGGTGTCTCCCCAAAATTTATGGGTTCTAAGTGCTACATTCCCAGCTGGTGGATATTTGGGAATCTAGCTTCCCTGGCCAGTATTGGGCACACTCTCCTGCTGCTGTTGTCCACCTGATATTGGACAGGAAGTGATGTCCACTCTCTGCTCATGCCATTATTTTTCCCTGCCATCATGGAGCTTTCCTATGTCTATAAACCTAAATAAACTTTTTTCTTTCACATGCTGCTCTTGATTGGGTGCTTTCTGCCAGCAACACAGAGCTGACTGCAACAGACTACTGATTACAAGGAAATGACTGTTAATTAATAGCCAATTACTTAAACATGCAAATAATTAAAGACTATTTTTACCTGGTTGCCAAAGAGGTTGAATCCATTAATTGCTTCTAGAGCTGCTTTGGCTAAACCAACAGAGCTAAAAGAAAAAGGAAATGCTTTATTACTGTGAATTATCTAGTCACAAAACAAGAATCATTATCTGATGAATATTCACAAGCATGTTTCTTCACTAACAATTCCATAGGAAAACAATGTCTAAGATATTCCATTCTGACATTTAACTATTTTAATTTTTCTTTTTTAGTGATCATCTGGGAAACTATACTGAGGTATACCTTGATCAAGATTCTAGACTCTTGATCATGCCAGTGGTTTTAATTCCAGCTTCATTTCTATTCACTAACCAAGAGAAAAAAAGATGAACTTTAGAGAAAAGTATACTATGATGATATATGCAGTAACTACCAGTTTGTGCATCATTACCACATATCAACACAACAGAGCTTTTCTGATGTCAATTTTGAGCCTTAAAAAGGGTTTTGTATGTCATATACTTGTTACAGAGTGTGGTTTAATGTATCCACTCAGTCTTTTTCTAGGATCCAACATAATACACATTATTTTATGCTTAAAGAATAACTGATTATTTTTTGCTATCTTTTTCTTTTTGTAAGAAAATGAGCACTATTGCCCTTGGTATTCTCTTCCTTTGGCCTCCCAAATGCCACAAACAATAGTGCTAAAAACTGGGAACATTTGTTCGATTAAAAATATAGCAATGTGATCTTGTGAACACCTACCTATTACTTTTTTAGATCTATTGTATCGTTTATTTTACTTGTCATAATTTTTATTACTTCTATTCAAGGCATACATATACTGTTAATATTATTTTAAATTAATAAGCAGTAATCATTAAACTGTGGTTCTAAAGCAGCAACAGAGGCATGGTACCTGGGACCTTGTTAGAAATGCCATTTTTCACTCCTCTCTGGAAGACAGACCCAGAAAATAATGTTTAAAAGTCCTTCAAGTGTTTGAATGAAATTTAAATTTCAGAATGACTGGCTGGGAGAAGGTAGGTCTGTTGTGGAATATGGTCCTTGGGACATAACATAGCCATGGCCATGTCATCTTAATCAGAGTAGCTGTGACCACCCAAGAGACTCTCAAGATTGGACCTATTGTTTCTTCATATATTAAGGAGGTAGGGAAGCCCATGAGACCCTCACCTGAGATTCCATTCACTCTCCCAGCTGGATGTAATTCTGTCCTAAATGCACGTGGTTTACGGAGGTGTCAGAGTATAGGGTATAGAAAAATAAGTAAAGGGGCTCCATCTATGTAGTTTTCAAGGGGTCATCGTTTTCACCAGGATGGAACTTTTCAGGGATGCAGTTGTTTTGCTGACCTATGCTCCTGTAAGCTCATTAAACTCCCTTCACCAAGCTGGACTTGAATGGAATCATTTCTTTGGTCTGTTATTAGTAGCCCAGCAGGGATTAATTGATTTTTGTTCATGTATTCCCAAGAACTGTTAACACAATAAGCTTAACTAGCATGCATAAGACCCTTGGGTCTGTCTTCAATACCTACCAAAAGTAAGTTAAGTAAATGAATAAAATTAAGGACCTAATAAGGAAGCTAGTATTGTTTAGTTCGGTTGTTTGAATGTGAAATGTCCTCCATAGCTTCATGTGTTTGTAATTAAGCCTCACATTCGATCCCCAGCTTGTGGCAATTTGTGAGGTAGAGCCTTATTGGAGGAGGTTGGGGAAGCCCGTGTGGTGTTATAGTCCAAGCCTCCTTGACAGAGCTAGCTCACTCAAAGACTACTTCCAGCTAGATAGGTGGTAAGATCTGAGCCAGCTTGTGTCATGTTTTCCCTGAAATTATGAAAGTTCCCCTTAAAAGTGTATGTTAAAGTAATCCTTTTTCCTCCCACATGCTGTTTTTCGTTGGGTATTTTGTCCCAGCATTAAGAAGTTACGTACAACATGTGGCTAAATGGATATGTTGTGCCCGTCAAATTGTCCTCTAAATATTTATGCTTATGACCAAAGATTAGTGCTGTTATCATCTTTGGTTAGATAAGCTTCTCTTTTATGTTGGAAGTACTACTGAGGAAACTCAAACCTCGTCACAGTGCTGAGAATAAGGGGCTGTGTAGTGTTCAGTGCTTAATGAGACATGTCCATCACACCACACACAGTTCAGGGAACGGTGTAGCAGATGGGGGTGGGGTAGGATGGGGAAAGAGTATAAAAGCCAGTGTATGAGGACTGCCTGACATGGCATGGCCATTGCATTTTGATCTCACAGCGATAGCTGTTACCACAAGATCTGCATAATACTGGGCTCATCAACATTCTGTCATGGGCAATCTGAGGAGGCAGTGAGGCCTTCATCCCTCCTGAGGAGCTATTGGAAGTTAATCATTACTATAGGAGCCAGAAAAATTTTCAGCAGTGGTATAGCCACTAGAAGGATCCAGATATTTTCTTAGATAATCCCTCATCACTGCTCATCCAGGCTACCATATGTAAACTTAGTGGGTCACATCACACAAGAAAAAAAAAAAGACACTGAAGTAGAAAGACTAGTTGAGCAGAAGAAGGAGTTTAATGGAAGGGGGACTGGAAGGGGACCAAATAATGAAAGTATAATGAGGATGAAGGAGTAACAGGGTGCTAATGAGGGGATAAGAGAGAATTGAGGAGAGTCGGGTCAAATACATTATACAAATGCATGGTAATGTTAATACATATATATATATATATATATATGTATGTATATATATATATATATATGTATGTATGTATGTATAAATTTTAAAAATAAAAATAAATAAAACAGTAACTTTAAGCTGGGCATGGTGGCTTGGGAGGGAGAGGTAGGAGGATTGCTTTGAGTTCGAGACCACCCCGAGAAGACACAGTGAATTCCAGGTCAGCCTGGGCTAGAGCAAGACCCTACCTTGAAAAACAAAACAAAAAAAGAAATGAGAAAAGAAAGAAAAAAAAAAAAAAAAACGGTAACCTTAATGAGCACAACATGGAATAAAATGGTCAGTACAAGCATTTTCAACTTCCATGGTTGTTAATTATCTAATATTTTAGTGATGTTTTATTAGAAAGCAAAGAGAATATAACACAAAATAGTTTCAGAAATTAGATCTGTTTCTAATTCTTTCAATTAGCGTCATCTCTAAATATAAGACTTAGGAAAAGAGAAAATTATATTGTTGAATGTTAAGTTCTAGTTAGAAGTTAATGTTTCAAAAACTTTTCTTTCCAGCGGGTCACATATACACATTAGTGAGTTGCTCAGTACATTTTTCTTTTGGTTTCTCAATTGCCAAAAGCTCAAAGTTAGAGTTGGAGATTCAATTTACATTTTATAGGAAAAACCTGACTCTTCACCAAGGCAGAGGTTATAAGTTTAAATGTAGCCCCAGGGGACTTAAAAATTAAAATGTACTTAATAGGTTGGTATTGTATATATGTAAGTACAATGATTGAGATGGGGAGGTAATATGATGGAGAATGGAATTTCAAAGGGGAAAGTTGGGGGGGGAGGGAGGGTATTATCATGGGATATTTTTTATAATCATGGAAAATGTTAATAAAAATTGTGAAAAGAAAATAAATAAATAAAAAATTAAAGTGCTTGAACTAAACTTGGAGAGGCTAAGAAGAGCATTGGGATATGTAACTGAGTTGAGAATTACTGCCACAATAAATAGACACCAAAAGCATATATGCAGGAGAATTTAATCTAATAACGTAAGGTTAAAAATACATATGCATGTAATAAAAGACTTAAGAGACTGGAGAAAGGAAGAATATTATTTGATATAATTCTGACATCCTAGGAGAAACTGAAAGAAACATACCTACTTGAAAAGTCAAATCCACAGAGAGTACAATCACTCAGGAAACATTTCAAGAGAAATACAGTGAGTTTAGAACAACGGATCCTTTTACTGAAGCTTTGGAAAGTGTGAGGATGTTGCTAGAAAAGTTTCTAATAAATGGAAGAAGAGTATTGTCTAGGAAAAAAATCTGGAGTTTATTTAAGAAATACTATGTTTAGAGTTGGGATTGAAACAAGCCAGGCCAAGGAGCAACTGAGGGAAACATTAAGCTGAATGAAGCTGTCTGGCTATGAGAGGAAGATAACCTTGCAACGTATCACAGTTTTTATGACCTTATATCCAGAATTCTTGTCTGTTTGTTTGTTTGTTTTCAAAATCAGATCCTCTTTCTTTTATTAAAAAATTTTGTGTTGGTAGAGATCAAACTCAAGGACACTCAGCTAGAGGAACACATTATAATACTTTAAAATTCACAGAATAGTAACAAGAACTTTGAATTTGTGGGCTGGTGACCTAAAGTCTAGGTCTAATTCTGAGTTGTATAAAGGTGAAAAGAAAAAAGTCATAAACCCTTCCAAAAACTTCAATTTCAACCACTATACAGAATTCACATTTTCTGCCTGGCTTACATGCATATTCTATAACTCTGCAATAAAACTAACTGCAAATATTAAAAGCCTGCTGAGCACAGAAGTCAAAGAGAGAGACTGTTCAGAAGGCCACAAGTGTGGGTATTAGAAACAGTAACCTTAAATAGAGTGCAGCATTGCAGAGTTTTCCCCAGAGAGCGAAGAGCCAGTCACCTCTGGCCAAGGCCTCTGTGAGCACCAAGACAGTGGTCAGATTATGTCCTCTCTGCCATTGACCAATGAGAACTATATAGCACAGAAATTTACAGTGGCAGACAAGGTTAAATGGCAAGGAAAAATATAATTACTTGTTGCAAATATCACTATACATAGTTAATGATTAGGATTGATTAGTTTTCTTTATTTCAAAGTAGTGCAGAGTGATAGCCATTCAGTAGAAAGTATATTTTAAATGTTGATCTTTTCTCAGGATACAAGTATAATACCTCTGTGGTGCTAGATGGTGGCAAAGAGCCACAGTTCTCAGTCAGCCATGTCATCAGGAGGGTAAAAACCTGATATTCCAGTGTAGTGTGTTGCAAGACCATGTTGTTCAGTGGGTTACATATAGTAAACACATATTCAACCTTCAATCTATAATGGACTTACCATATAGTAGTAATTCCATTTAAACCAAAATACTAGTATATAGTAATTCAAAGAAATCTGAAATTATGAGGAAAGCTTAGGGACCTAACAAGGTTAATGCACTCAGTGGTAATGAAGAGATCTAACTAGGCCAGGTCCAGGAAATTTGGGGGTATCCTGTAAGTAACAACCGACTAAGGGTTGTTACTTGACTCCTTGTTGAAGTAAGCTCCAAATCCAGCTACAAAAGTCTAAGTACCCTGGCCTTCCACCACCAATGTCATCACAGTGTCATTGAGAACCATGGAGCTCAGTTCTCCTGCTTCAAAATAGATGCTTTTGGCATTAGAGGTAACACATCTAAACAGGCTTGTGGAGAAAGGAGTTCAGAACCACTGGAAAAAATGGTTAAAGTCCTTTTGGTTGATTATGTCACTATACTGTCAGCAATAGAAAGATCAGTGTTAAATGTAAAAACCCACCACCCAAACTTAACTGGTGAACTTCATTACCCATCCATTTGAATAAAACTAGCTTACTATTATTATGATTAATTCTCAAGCAAAGAGGAGCAAATACCAACTCAGGATGATTTTCTAAGCTTTGAAATAAAATCTTTCATGGCTCAGCATAAATAAATAAATAAATAAATACCAACTTTAACAAGTGTTATACTTGGGTAATGGGAAAGACAGTTGGAGCCTTTGTTTACTAAGAACCTCCCAACATTCATGCTTTCTAAGTTAATGTTAATTTTAGTCAAAGTTCTATTAGCTTTATCTGTTGTGTGTGATTAGTCATTCTATAAAAGACAGAGAGAAAAATCCATAGACTCTTCTTGACCAGCCTTCTCCTAGACTTGCTTACCTTCTATTGTCTCTATAATCCAAATCCAAGTGAAAACCTTTAGCTTAGATTCTTTTAGTTCAACATCATTTAGTTCAACAAAACAGAGCTTATCAAGTTTCATCTTTTCAGTTAAAAGACGACTTCCTGGGCTTAGAATTAATGGTTACTGAGGATGAGAAAGTCATTCTCCTCAGTGGTATAGCTGCTGGTAAATGGTATGATGAAGAGCTCAGTAGGAGGAGGACAAGAAAGGATAATGGGAAATATGTATAATCAAAATACAATATACACATGAAATTTTCAAAGAACAAATAAATAAAATTAAAAGAATTAGGCTATATTAGACTATATAGAAGGCATGATCAGTTACTGATACTATTTCTTCAACACCTACTAGTGTAGAAAATTTATTAATTAAGCTGGATGTCGTTGCTCATGTCTTTAATCCCTTTAATAATAATAATGTCTTTAATGCAGTCTTTAATGCAGAGACTGAAATAGGAGGATCTCCATGGGTTCCAGGCCAGCCTGGGCTACAGTGAGTTCCAGGTCAACCTGGGCTATAGAAAGAAAGCAAGGAAGGAAGGAAGGAGAAGAAAGGAGGGGAGGAGGGAAGAAGGGAAGGAAAGAGGAATAAATGGAAGGGAAAGAAAAGGAGAGGAAACAAAAGGAAAGAAAAAAAACAAGAAAGAAAGAAGGAAGGAAAATAAAGTCTGTAAATTACTAACCTTAGTCCATTATTGTTGTTTATTCAAACACACTAAATTACACTAGCTCAGCATATTGATAATAGAAGATAACAGCTGAATAGTAAGTTTTAGTGAAGAGTGTAAGAATCTGTGGTTACAGTAAAAATCAGCTCTATAACATGGAAGGGAATTTTACATATAATGCATATACCCCTTATGTTTGGATCTTTTAATGTACTTGCCATTTCAAATAATATAACTTGGTTCTATAGAAAGATCATATTATGGAATAACAAGAAGCCTGAACCCAAAGTTTTGATGCCTCAGAAGGGTGGAAAACAGGCCCTACTCCTTTCTGGCATCTGTTTACCATGCTGAGAACAGTGTTTTAATTTTAGGTAAATTCCATTTACATTACAGGCCAGGAAAAAAAAATGTATTGCAATTAACATAGAAACCACAATTTCAATCTAATGCTTTTTTCATTTCCTATTCAAATCCCACACATTTGAACAACAAAAACACCCTCAGAAATGAACAAATTACCTTGAATGTAGCTCTGTGCTGCCATTGTTATATTTGCTTCCTCTTTCCCAGACACCAAAGTCAGGCACACGATAAACTCTTTCTACACAAAATACAAGATTTTGAATAAAAGAAACCTAAAAGAAAAGAAACAAAGAATAAGAAGAAATACATGCAAAAAAGGGATCTTTAGATAATAATAGGAAAAATTATACTTCATATGAAATAAACATGTACTTGTTTCCCAAATATTGTTTTTGCCAAGATTTCATGTATCCCAGAATGGCCTCAAACACCCTATACAGCCAAAGATGATCTTGAATGTCTTATCCTTCTGCCTCTATCTCTAAGTGCTGGGATTATAGTGTACGTTGAGTTTACTGAGGCTCTCAGGAATATAGCATATTGTTGTTGGGTACCAAGGGGTCTGTCCAGAGATCACAAAACTGGCCCCCTACTATCTCAAAAGAAAGTAGCCTACTCACCCAACACCCCTCTCTGCCACAGAGACCCAACATTTTGAGATAAAGCCCCCTGAAAAAAAGCCACACTGGCAACACTCTTGAGTCCCAACTGCCGAGATATGAAGCGTCCCTCTACAACTCACCTTCAATAAGGCCTAATTCATTGCTACAGAGATTCCTGTTTCCCTCTCCCTTTCAAACGCTGAACTTTTCCTTACATACATTGAGATGTCTGGATTTATGTGATGCCAAGGATAGAGCCTAGGGCCTCTGGCAAGCAAGGTGAGCACTGTTATCAACTGAGCTACATCCTCAGTCTCCAAAGCATTTTTTAACATGTTCAAATTCCCGTAATTATTACATGAGTGCTTTGTTGTACTTGGTTTTTCAAAATAAACCTTCCTTTGGGGGGGGGGCTAAAAAGATGGCTTAGTGGTTAAGGTGCTTGCTTACAAAGCCTAAGGACCCAGGTTTGACTCTCCAGATCCACCATAAGCCAGACATATAAAGGTGAGGCAAGCCAAGGTTGCACATGCCCACTAGGTGGCACAAGCATCTGGAGTTCGATTGCAGTAGCTAAGGCCCTGGCATGCCAATTCTCAATCTCTCTCTCCCTCTGTCCTCTCTCTCTCTCTAAAATAAAAAAAAAAAAGTTAAAAAATAAAAAAGCTTCCTTTTGGTGAGAACATAGCTAATATTAAACATAAGTAAAGTTTAAATCTTTTCAATGTTACACTGTAATTGTTCTATAATGTACTTATTACTATTTATGAGGACTGTGCACCTTCAGAATTAAGAAAAACATAAAACCATGTTTTCATACTGGACACTATCTAGAAACTAAAATGCATGTATGAAATATTTTACAAGAAAATGAAAGTAGTGGCTGGGGAAACAGCTCAGAGTTAAAGGTGCCTGCTTGCAAAGCCTGCTGGCCTGGAGTTTGAGTCTCCAGTACCCATGTAAAGCCAGATGCACAAAGAGGTGCAGGTGTCTAGAATTCATTTGCAACAGCAAGAGGTCCTGGCGCACATGTACACACACACACACACACACACACACACACACGCGCGCGCGCGCGCGCGCACATGCGCACGCGTGCACATGCACACATGTTCTCTCCCTCTCCCCCTCCCTCCCTCCCTCCCTCCCTCCCTCTCTCTCTCGTAACCAAATAATAATATTAAAAACATACATCTAAAGGTTTGAAGAGTAAAATATACGAGTTACTTTTCTTTTTCTTGCAAAGTGATAATATAATTTTGGATCAACAAGAGTCTTAATTTATTCATTCTCCTGGAATCTAATTTTCCTTTCCATCTTTTTGGTTATAAACACAAAACTCATGGATGAATGTGGGGCCCAACCAATGAGCCAGGAGTCAAAGCCTACACATAAAGATTTCAGAAATGTGGTTTTAGATTTGCTTTCCATGCCTGATACATGGCATACTAAACACAGACATCTGCATCTTAGTACAAGGTCTTCTTCACATACTGAAGAAGAAATAGGAGGAAGCTAGCTTCGTTTAAGAAGGTTCAGTTAGAAACTGAAGCCCAGAGAGAACCCATGCCACCTTGTCTTGGCATGAATGGAACTCTGATCAAGATGCATCTACAGCAGCTGCTGTGCCTTCGTGATGCCCACAGCCTAGGCAGCCTTCACTACCCAGGTGGCCTGTCTCTGGGGCCTGCCCCTCTTTGAGTCTATAAAGCAACTAAGTCTTCCCCTTTACATACCTGAATATGACAAAAGAATACATTTTCAATCAACTATAAAGGCTATTCCTGGTCTTTCTTTCTCTATGTTCCTCTTTGCCCTGTACTGTTTGGACACATGTGAATCTGGCTCTAGCCCCCTACCCATCTGGTGGGGGAGGGAAGCAAAATACTGTTTCCTGGCTTAGGGATTTTCTGTTTGCCTCTGCTTCAAATTTTGGGGGATTTTCTGTTTGCCTCTGCTTCATATATTAGGGTAACTTCTCACTTTAATTACATATATGATTTTCCTCTGGCATCTGAATCTACCACATGTGTATTTCTCTTATATTCTAGATCTACCACATGGGTGCTTTCTCTAACTCTGGGCCTGCTGCCTGAGTAATTTCTCTATATTTGGGATAATCAAGGATATAACCCTCTTTATTATTTCTTTCTCACTATCTGTCACCCTATCCTATTCTCAAACCATCACTACTTTTACCTTTCTTCCTTGGGAAATCTTGAGATGGATGCTTTGCCTTACATATGAGATTCTTCTAAATCTCTCTACATAGGTCTTATCTTCCACATGTTTATGGCTCTGTACCAGCCATTTCTCTTAGATGAATCTCATGAAGTATGCTGTGTTTTATACATGAGTGCCTATTTCCTACTTGCCACATGCTTAAGACTTTGCTCTAGCCTTCTTCCTAGATCCCACAATAAATCCCACAATTTGTGGTTCCTCCCTAAATAAACTTAATAATTCATAATTTGTCCTTTGTGAGTCCATTTATCAATTCTTTGTGAAAACTAGGACAGGACCCAAAAACTGAGTTCATAAATTTGAGGGACTCCTCCTGAACTCCAAAATCCTGCATCAGTAACTCTCCTCTATATATACAATTAATACCACACACATATATACGCATAAACATATATATGTATTTTTATACATACATAGACTTTTAAGAAAGAAACAGTACTAACAGAAAACAAAGTTAAGGATCTACCAGTAGGCCAACTTTTAAGAAATCACAGAAAGAAAGAAACCAAATGGGGAAAAAAATTGCTGGGAAGATTAGAAATTAGGAAAAGCACAGTCTCTCAAAATAGTTCTTCCAAGTTTCCTAGAGGCTTAGAAAATCTTTGAGCTGAGTCAACAAATACGTTAATCTAGAGTACATCAGAAAGAAATCTACCCAAGTTTTCTCACAAAAACTGAATAGCTAGAGCACTTGAATGCTCTGTTCTTACATTCTCTCTTGTGGAGGGGTTTCTTATGGAAAGCCAGGAACAGATCGCTTATTTCAGTGAAAGAAAAGCAATTTGGCTATTGAAACTTCATAGATAAAAAGAGTGTGAATTATTTCTAGATTTCTGTAACACACACTGATCCCACAATTTCTCTAACCTAAGAATGGAGCAATATATAGTAATGAAAACTTTTTTTAAAACTTAGCTTATTGGTGAGGTCTCCTAGCTTTGTCTACATACTACTTTGCCTATGGACCCTAACGGAAATTTGGCTATGTAAAAACCCAGACCACTGGACCTAGGATAGATAGAGTTGAAACTGCTAGATTAAAAAGTCGTGAGATAGAGGCAAAGGTAAGGATTTCTGAATAAGACTTCAGTGGCTCAGGAAATACAGCCAACAATTGACAACTGGGATTTTATAAAATTAAAAAGTTTTTGTACAGAAATAAAACTGACATCAAGTGAAGAGGCAGCATACAGAATGAGAAAGAATCTTTGCTACATATACATCTGACAGAAGATTAATATCCAGACTATATGAAGAACTCAAATAATTAAGCATCACGAAAACAAACAACCCAATAAAAAATGGGCTATGAAACTAAAATAAAAGTTCTCAAAAGAAGAAATACGAATGGCTAATAAATGTATCAAAAAGTGTTCAGCATCCTTAGACAACATAGAAATGCAAATTAAAACTATCTCACTCTAGGGCTGAAGAGATGGCTTAGCTGTTAAGGTGCTTGCCTGCAAAGCCTAAGGACCCATGTTCGATGTCTCTCTAGATCCCACATAAGCCAGACACTCAAAAGGTGAGGCAAGTACAAGGTTGCACATATCCACTAGGTAGCACAAGCATCTGAAGTTCGATGGCAATGGCGCACAATTTTCTCAGTCTGTCTCTCTTGCTCTCTCTCTCTCTCTCTGTCTGTGTTGAACTTTCTCTAAAAATAAATTATCTCACTCCAGTCAAAATGGCTATAACAAAGAAAACAAATGACAAATGCTGGTAAGAAGGTAGGAGAGAGGGAACCCCTCCTCAGTGTTGGTGGGAATGTAAACTGGTAAAGCTAACACAGAAATCAGTGTGGAGGTTTCTCAAACAGCTTGAAACAGAACAAGCAGAATGAATGCAGAGTCTGTGCCAGCATACTGTTAAGGACTACCTATAGCCCAGTTTCTGAGAGTCTTGGCTCCTCTCTAGAAACCTCATGAGCTCAACCTCCAATATTTGTGTTTCTCTTGGCATTCTGGTCTCACAAACTCCCACCAAAACAGCCTGTTAAGCTTTTGGTACCCTAGGATTTTCTAGAACAAATTTCCAAACACAACTCATGTGAACCAGTTCTAATGGCCAGTGAATGATATGATTACAACTACCATATCAACAGCCTCACTGCTTGATGCCAACTTTCTAGATGAGTTACTTTTCTTGTACTGTGACAAAATATCTAAAAAGAAAAAAAAAGGAAGTAAAGAAAGTGACGGTTTATTTTGGCTTACAGTTGGAGGGCATATGTCAGGAAGTCATGGTGGCAGGAGCTTGAGATAACTGGTTAGACTGTTCACTCAATGATCCCAGCTCATGGAAAGGTGGCATTCACATTTACAGTGGATATTCCCATTTCAATTAATCTAATCAATAAACTCCCTCCCAGATATGTCCAGAAATTTATCTCCAGGGTGATTCTAGGTCCATTTAAGGCAATACAGATTAACCACCACAATCAGAATTATAATTAGCAGCAGTTGACAAATGAAGATTTAAAATGAATTAAAGCATATGGTGGGATAGCAACATATGACTTTATAAAAATAAATTACCAAACCAAAAAACTGCCATCACTAAGGCAATTTCATCACTACTATTTTGCCTGAAATAACATTAGTGTAAATCTATTTGCAAACATTATTAGTTGCCACCTAACATAATTAGCTATTAGCTATCACACTGTGTTTCACTGTGACTTAAGATTATTTCTCCCAGTTCCTTATAGCCTCTGTGAGTAAAAAGAAATGACAAGCTAAATTAACTTATTCTATAAATTTTCTTTTCCTCAGTCACACTTTTTAAAAGTTTGCTTTATATTTATATTTAGGGTACAATTTTAGGAATGGCCTGACCTAGGAGTTTCTTAGCTTCTCTAATACCCTAATACTTGCATCCCATTTGTTGGATTTGAATATAAAAATGACCCCCACAGGCTCTTGTGTTTGAACACTTGATCCCCAGACAGAGGTGATGTTTGGGAAGGCTAGAGAAACTTTAGTGTGGAGACTTTATGAGGGAAGTGGGTCACTGGGGGCAGGACTTGAGGTTTTGCAGCCATGCTCCACTTCCTGTTCATTCTTTGCTTCCTGATTCTGGCCGCAATGTAAAGAACTGCCCTGCCATGCCTTCCCTGCCTCAATGGACTAGATCCTCCTGAGTAGTAAGCCAAAAATAAATCCTTTACTTCCTTAAGTTGCTTTGATTGGGTCTTTGTTCACAGCAATGAGAAAGAAATTTCTACAGAATTTTGGGGCTGTTGCTATAATAAATCTGATTATATAGTTTGTAAGTGTTTGGAAGTGGTTTGTGGCAAGAATGTGGAAGGTTTTGTAACTCTGGACTAAAGAATCCCTTCAATACTAAAATCAGAAATAAAGGAGCCATTAGTGTGGGAGTTTGGAAACACAAAGCCTGAGAAATGTCTGCTGTGGGTGGAGGTCAGGTTTATGAAGTTTCAAATGAGAACAAAGATTGCATTGGGAACTGAGCTAGAAGCAATTCATGGGATATTCTGGCAAAGGAAGTATCTGCATTTTCACTGTGTTGTGAGAAATTGAGCAACACTGAATTTAAAAGTAACAGACAAATTTGTTTGGCCATAGACATTTCAAGGCAAAATAGCATTCCAGCTGTGACATGGCTTCTGTTGGTGGCTTTTATTCAGATCTACAGTGTGAGAGAGCAACAAGAAGGGCAAAAATATATTAAAAATGTGAGGCTTAATAAAGAAAGAAATGTGAGCAAGTTTAAAATTCTGGACAAGGACACTATATTTGGAAAAAAAAAAAAAACAGCTGTAATTACTAAACAACTCAATACCATTAAGAATATTCTACTGTTCTGCAAAGGGACAACAGGAAACAAGAACCCACTCATTGAGAATATAAATACTTTGGAAAGGATAATGCCACCAAAAGTGGTTCTCTGCACAGCTGCCTCTGAAAGTGTTTTGACAAGGTCAGCATGGAAGGTAAGAAAAGATGGTAAAAGTAGGGTCCACACAGAACAGGCTTCATCCTGACTTAACAGTAGAACTTGACAGTTTCTTCCATATGATACTGCTTATATAGGCATGGGACATGCAAGACTGGAGTCGTGGAGCACTTTATCAGGTTACACAGAGCTGTGGAGGTCAGGCAATGTGTGACAGGGCTAGGTTCCCTGTAAGGCCCTGAGAAGCTGTTGTGTGAAGCTGTAAAGGCCACGGATGAGCCTAATAATGGTACCAAACTGCCTGTATTTTCTGAATAGAAAACTAATAAAAAAAAAGAATAACCCATTTTTATAAAACTAAAGGTCAGTTTTTAAAAGTGGATAGCTTCTAGCTAGACTAAGTTCACTAGTAGATAACTAGGGAAAATCATACCTCATCGGTGTTGTAGATAATCTGAAGTCCAGAGGAAATCATTTCTACCAGGTAAAGGAGAAAGAGTGACACTGCATTTATCTGAAAACAAACAACAACATTAAAGAGTTAATGGAAAAAAGAAAAACATTATGCTATGAAATTTTATATAAATGCACACATTTGCTGTAATAGTGTCATATAAAAATATTTTGGCTGGGAATTATGGCATACTCCTTTAAGCCCAGCATTCAGGAGGCTAAAATAGGAGAATTTCTGTGAGTTCTAGGTCAACCTGGGCTACAATAAGACTCTGCTTCAAAAAACAAACAAAAAATTCCTTCTTTGTTATATAAAGGAGCTGTGAACTTAACCCATAATAAAATCCCAGTTTGTACATAAAATTCTTAAATCCCCAAATTCACTGTGCTCAGCTAACATTTGATTAGAAACATGGCTACAAGTAAAAATGTTCACTGTTTCTATAAAATTTGCTTCCTAAGGTTTATTTTCAAATTCTGAGTGTAATGGACTTCTATTTTAGATCAGTTCTGTCCCATAGGAAGCCACATAAGGACATTTATCTAAAATATGTTCAAATGATAAGTTATTGGGGAGGCATGACATTACAGCTATGCTGGCATGCATTAAACAACAGGGAGCACATCTTGCAAACAGTCTTTTTTTCAGATAATATAGGATTTATGGAAACAACTAAGGGAAAATGTTGATTATACTAAACAGTGTATTACATAATTTAAAATACATTTATGAAAATTTAGTTCTGTGAACACATAAGATTATTTATAAGTCTATTAAAATAGCTTTTACATGATCTAAATAAAAATAATGATTACTATCTTAACAATAAAAGTTCATAAAAAGAAGCAGGAAAGATAACAAACATGGACAAATCTTGAGTGTTAGTTAATTATCAGTGTCAACTTGACTAGATAAATAGAACCCTAGTAAAACCAGAGTTCTGGGTATGGAACAAAAAGGTAGAAGAAAGGCAAATTCTTATTCTCTCTCCAGAGCCAGGACACTTTTGTTCTTAACATAGAACTCCATGTCCAAGCCGGAGAGATGGCTTAGCGGTTAAGGCGTTTGCCTGCAAAGTCAAAGGACCTTGGTTTGATTTCTCAGGACCCACATAATCTAGATGCACAAGGTGACACATGCAACTGAAGTTCATTTGCAGTGGCGGGAGGCCCTGGTACACCCATTCTCTCTTTCTTTCTCTCTCTCTGCCTCTTTCCCTCTCCCACTCTGTCATGTAAATAAATAAAATTTTTTAAAAATAAAATCAACAGACTTCTTAAAAAAAAACAAAAAAACTCCATGTCCTTCAGTTTTTGGATTCCATGACTTATATCAAGACCCAGGTATGATGGCTCATGCCTACATTCTCAGTACACAGAAAGCTGAGGCAAGAGGATTGTTATATGCTCAAGGCCAGGTAGGCTAAAGTGAGTTGCAGCTAGCCTGAGCTACATATGAGACTTTGTATCAAAAAATCCCCCTAAAATTATATGAGTCATTTTCCCTAAAGAAACCCTTCTTAAATACACTAAGACTACACCACCCTGAACATACTTGATTCTACCTGATCTCAAATATTTGTCTATCTGTCATCTATCCACCCATTTCCTATTGGCTCTGTCTCTCTGGAGAACTATAATTCTACACCTTGAATGAAAGAAACCAGTCATAAAAGGTTCTCTAACAATCAAGATCATAAGGTTGTATTCAAATGAAAAGTCAAGTATAGACAAATTCAGAGACATAAAAGTAAACAGGGGCTGGACAGATGGCTCAGAGGTTAAGGCACTTGCTCCAAAGCCTAATGAGCTGGGTTTGACTGCTTAGTACCCAAGTAAAGCCAGATGCACAAAGTGGTGCATGCATCTGGAATTCATTTCCAGTGGTAGGAGGCCCTGGTGTGCTTATTTCTCTCTCTCATAGGTATATAAAAATAATTTTTAAAAAGTATGCAGAAGGTTTCTTAATGACACTTCAATTAAAATGGGGCAGAAAGTAGCTGCTTATGTATTAGGGTTTGCTTTTTGGTGATGGAAGTGTTTAAAACTTGAGTGTAATCTAATGATTGTAAAACCTTTAAGCAAAAAATGTTACTTATGTCAGGTGTGGTGGCACATGCCTTCAGTCCTAGCACTCGGGAGGTGGAGGTAGATAGGAGGATCGCCATGAGTTCAAGGCTACCCTGAGACTACATAGTGAATTCCAGGTCAGCCTGGGCCAGAGCAAGACCCTATCTCAAAAATAAAATAAAAAATAAAAAAGTTCCTTATACCAGGAAGTTACAAATCTGATTTGAAAATAAGGAGAAGAAAGGCATAATTAGTGCATGTACAGTAGATTATTATCCTCTAACACTTTTGGTCACTTCTGTCTTCTCTCCTTACTGAGTGACTAACAAAGTTGGGATAGAAAACTACTGCTGCTCTTTAAAATCTTAACCAAACTAGTCATGTGTCACCAGGTTTCAGACTGCTGTAGGCTGTCTTAAGAATTAGGCTTATTCTGGAGGGCTCCTTATTTCTTAGCACTTGTCAATGTAAAAATGGGCTAACCAGGTAGACAGAGTATTCAGGTTCCATGTCCTTTAGATCAACATGAAACTTTTGTTTGTTTGTTTGTTTGTTTGTTTGTTTGTTTGAGGTATGGTCTCACTCTAGCCCAGGCTGACCTGGAATTCACTATGGAGTCTCAGGGTGGCCATAAACCCTTGGCAATCCTCCTACCTCTGCCTCCCGAGTGTTGGGATTAAAGGTGTGCACCACCATACCTGGCCAGCATGAAGTTTTGAAAGGCCTTCCTCAGAACATGCCAGAGAAAAGTTTGACCCCATTTAGAAGCTGATCTAAAAAATGGAACAACATGGCTGAAAGCCAGGAGAGAGTCAGTCCCCAGACAGTCAGCGCGTCTAGTGCCAGAAGATGTTATATGGGCGACTGGGGGAAATGACCAGTATCTGTCCAAGCAACTCATGGTCTAACCTACTTAGCAGTAAATAACCTGTTGTGATGCCCACACAAGTACAATAGTGGCACACAGCCATGGTGGGGAACCAACTGCTCTTGATTCGGCTAACTGATCCCCTCAGTGGTATGGGACCCACAACTGGAGCTGGGAAACAAGTCAGAACCATCTCCAAACATAAGCCCACTCTCCAATATCAAGCTACCATCAATCATGGGCTACAAGAGGGCCTACACCTATTAAATTATCTAAAAATAAAAGTAAGTGTTATCTCATTTGTCCTGGTGCTAACTTACTCTCCATTGGAGAATCTGCTTCTCTTTTTCAGATAGATGCAGATCCTAAGGAGAGAGCCACCCCATCATACCTCAAAAGGGCCCTGGCTGAAACTAAGGAAAATTGGTGAAACAAGCAAGGGTGCTGTTTTCTTAGTGAACCAGGTACCAGCACAAGGGTGAAGGAGATCAACAGAGAGAAAAATCAACCCCTACCAAATCACAGATCCAGAGACCCAGAGGCCCCCAACACCTCATCACTGAAGCAGACCAAAAATGAACCCAACATGGCTCAAGGAAATTTTGCGGAAGAGGGGGCGGAAAGAATGTCAGAGCCACATGTTGGGTCAGGATATGCAGAGACATTTATCGTACCAATAACTGTGAGCTAACTCCACAATGCACAACCCATATACCTCAACAAGGAGAGGCCAATGGGGAGGGGGTAGGTCACGGATGAGCCTAATAATGGTACTACCAAACTGCCTGTACTTGCTGAATAGAAAACTAATTAAAATAAATAAATAAAAGAAAAGAAAAATAAAAACTTTCTTTTAAGGCTGGAGAGTTGGCTTAGCAGTTAAGGCACTTGCCTGCAAAGACAAATGACCCAGGTTCAATTCCCCAGGACCCACGTTAACCAGATGAACAAGGGGGTGCAGGTATCTGGAGTTTATTTACAGTGGCTAGAGGCCCAGGTGTCCCCATTCTCTCTCTCTTCCTCTTTCTTTGTCAAATAAATAAATAAGAAAAAATATTTTTAAAAAACTTTCTTCTATCACTGATATAGTTTGTTAGAAATAATTTCAAAGAAATTTCACTCCTATGGACAGAAGTTACAAGAGTAAGAAGCAAAGAACTCTCTCTGCCCTGACTTTTGAGATAATTCTCAAAAACAATTGGAAAATTATTTGAAAAGTTTATATGTTAGGTACTGAGCTTAAATTTGGGCCACAAAACTATAAGCACTGAAGCTGAGCACCAAGTACATAAGAGGTAAAGCACGAGGACCCTTGAGCCTCAGAGTTTGCCACCAGTCTTGGCACCACAGTGAGACCTTGTTTGTTAAAATAAAAACAAAACCAAAAATTATAAGTTCATAACATTGATTAAAAACAGACATATAGACCAGTGGACTAGAAACAGAGAACCCAGAAACAAACCAACATATTAACAGTCAACTGATTTTTTTTTAATAAAAGCAACAATCATATATTGAGAAGGCAAGTCTCTTTAATAAATGGCAATGGGGAAGATGAATATTCAATCATGATATTCACAGTTAACTACAAATAGATCAAAGATGCAAATATAAGACACAATTAAAGTTACTGAGAGACAACACAGTAATACTACACTATTGCACTAGTCAAAATTTTTTACATGAGCCCAAAGCACAAACTACAGACATAAACAATGGCATTGCAACCAATAAAAAGGCCATGTACGTCAAATAAACAGAGTAAAGAGAAGGCACAGAAGGAGAGAGTATTATTTGTGAGCTACTCCACAGAGATTACTTCCTAGGATATAAGAACAATTTCCTGCAGCATGAACAAAATAAATACTATAACTTACAAATGACTTAAATAGACTTTACTAAAAAGAGTATACAAATAGGTATTAAACATAAGAAAAGCATTAGTAATCATCAGGGAAATACAAATTAAAACCATAATTAGGGATTGTTGTAGTCAGGCTCACATTGCTGGCAGAAATCACCTAACCAAGCTCCACAATGGCAGGGAAAATGATGGCATGAGCAGAGGGTGGACATCATCCCCTGGCCAACATCAGGTGGACAACTGCAACAGGAGGGTGTGCCAAGCACTGGCAAGGGGAAACTGAATATAATACCCATAAGTCCGCCCCCAAGACTACACTGCCTCCAAGAGGTGTTAATTCCCAAATCTCCATTAGCTGGGGCCTAGCTTTCAGAACACCTAAGTTTATGAAGGATACCTGAATCAAACCTTTACAAATATCATCTCATTTAAAGATGTTAGAATGGCTATTATCAGAAAGATCAAAGATAAATACTGGCAAGGTTGTCAACAGAAAGGATCTTACATATACTGTGCAATGTAAACTAGTACAGCCATTAGGGAATAATATGGAGATTTTTCAGAAAACTAAAGATAGATCTGGGCATGGTGGTACATGCCTTTAATTCCAGCACTTGTGAGGCAGAGGTAAAAGGACTGCTGTGAATTTGAGGCCAGCCAGCCTGCCAAGAATTGCAAAGTTGCAGGTCAGCTTGAAGTAGATTGAGACCCTAACTTAAAAAAACAAAACAAAACTAGAAATGCAATCCTATTTCTGCGTATATACCCAAAGAAACTGAAATCAGATCATCAAATTGATATCAGTACTCCCATGTTTATTATACCACTATTCACAAGAGCCAAGATATGGAGCTAATCTTAATTGATGAATGAGCAAAAAAAAAAAAAAAAAAAAAAGTAGTATAGAATATAATACAATATTAATCAACTATGAAAAGGAATGAAATTCTGTTATCTGTAACAACATAAAAGCAATAGAGTTCATTATGTGAAATGAAATAAGTCAAAGAACTAATGTTTATTCTCATATATGGCAGCTAGCAGGGTGATCTCAAGGAAGTAGAGAATATAGTAGTAGTGGTTACCAGAGGCTTGGTGAAGGTTGGAAATGGAGGTAGAGTTAACCGGTTAACTGGAACCTGAGGTGCCCTGAACAAGAGGTATAGCTTCAAAGGTTCTTTGCTCAGTAAGCTATGGCTTTCAATGAATATTTAAAAACAGCTCGTAGGAAAGAGTTTGAATGTTTGCAACATTATGAAATTAAAAATGTTTGAGATGACAGACATGCCAATTATTTTGACCTGATCATTATTCATGGTCTGAATACAGGTCACACAGTACCTCATAAACAAGTAGGATGACCAGGTCAATTAAAAATAAAACCCAAGTTTTAGTTACACATGTAGTGCATACTCAACAAACAACTTAAAGCCTAATGGGGAACAAAAAGAAAAAATAACCTGTTGTCCCACTTTTGATAGAAGACTACTTTATTATTTTTTTATGTAAGTACTTCCACACTTTTTGAAGCCTCTTACTAAATATAGTACTCTAAAATATTGAAGGAAAAGGACAAATTAGTGTTGCTTCATTGCCATTTTGAATTAGTAAGCTACAGTGAACTTTCCTGATAAATATAACTGTATCATCATTTAAAAAATAAATAAGCTGTTAGCTTCTAGAAATCTTTTTCCAGTTAGTAACCATATTTGCTAAAGCAAAAGGCACATGAAAATAAAAACATGTCATAATTATCAGTTTAAAACTAAGAAACTAGATGTTCAAATAACTTTAACTCTCCAAGAAACTGTTTACAAATCAGTACAAGAGAGTCTGTAGCAAAGAAATATGCATTTTTGTGTGTGTGAGCCTAAAAACAACATACTAAAGAAATAGTTAAAATTGACTGGGGGGGGAGACTTTTAAAAAAAGCTCTTGTTTTAGTAAAGAATGTATGAATAATAAATACTCTATCTCAAAATAGTAAAACACAATGGTGAGCAAAAAGGAAATCCATTGACAATAGATAGCATATATAATTCTTGTATCTTATAAATAAGGCTACAGCATATCCTGTGAACAACAGAAGAGGAGGAAGAAAACAAAATCAAAACACAAAATCCTAGTGTATATTTTTATCATAATACAAATTTTAATATAAGACAAAATATATGGATGTTAGAAATGCCTTGTGGCATTGAAATGGTACATTTTTAATTTTATTGCAAGTTGAGAATATTTAAAATAATCTGCTGTATAAAAAATACTTCTGGGCCGGGCGTGGTGGCGCACACCTTTAATCCCAGCACTTGGGAGGCAGAGGTAGGAGGATCGCCGTGAGTTCAAGGCCACCCTGAGACTACATAGTGAATTCCAGGTCAGCCTGGGCTAGAGTGAGACCCTACCTCAAAAAACCAAAAAAAAAAAAAAAAAATACTTCTGCTTTACTATAATACCATATAATGTCCACTTTTATTCCTACTTCTTAAATGAAGAAATTCCCATAATTCTATAGACACATGAAGGTCTTCATTTCTGAATGGTAGACTTCTATCTCCTTTTTTAACTTAAATTTTTATTATTTATGTGTCCGTGTGTGTTCATATGTATGCATATGCACAAGTGTGTAAGTGTAGAAGCCAGAAGAAAAACACAGATGCCATTTTTTTTTTTTTTTTTAAATTTTTATTAACATTTTCCATGATTATAAAATATATCCCATGGTAATTCCCTCCCTCCCCACCCCCACACTTTCCCGTTTGAAATTCCATTCTCAATCATATTACCTCCCCATTACAATCATTGTAATTACATATATACAATATCAACCTATTAAGTATCTTCCTCCCTTCCTTTCTCCACCCTTTATGTCTCCTTTTCAACTTACTGGCCTCTGCTACTAAGTATTTTCATTCTCACACAGAAGCCCAGTCATCTGTAGCTAGGATCCCCATATGAGGGAGAACATGTGGCGCTTGGCTTTCTGGGCCTGGGTTACCTGACTTAGTATAATACTTTCCAGGTCCATCCATTTTTCTGCAAATTTCATAACTTCATTTTTCTTTACCGCTGAGTAGAACTCCATTGTATAAATGTACCACATCTTCATTATCCACTCATCTGTTGAGGGACATCTAGGCTGGTTCCATTTCCCAGCTATTATAAATTGAGCAGCAATAAACATGGTTGAGCATGTACTTCTAAGGAAATGAGATGAGTCCTTTGGATATATGCCTAGGAGTGCTATAGCTGGGTCATATGGTAGATCAATCTCTAGCTGCTTTAGGAACCTCCACACTGTTTTCCACAATGGCTGGACCAGATTGCATTCCCACCAGCAGTGCAGAAGGGTTCCTTTTTTTCCACATCCCCGCCAACATTTATGATCATTTGTTTTCATGATGGTGGCCAATCTGACAGGAGTGAGATGGAATCTCAATGTAGTTTTAATCTGCATTTCCCTGATGACTAGTGACGTAGAACATTTTTTTAGGTGCTTATATGCCATTCGTATTTCTTCCTTTGAGAACTCTCTATTTAGCTCCTTAGCCCATTTTTTGATTGGCCTGTTTGATTCCTTATTAGTTAACTTTTTGAGTTCTTTGTATATCCTAGATATTAATCCTTTATCAGATATATAGCTGGCGAAGATTTTTTCCCATTCTGTAGGTTGCCTCTTTGCTTTTTTCACTGTGTCCTTTGCGGTGCAAAATCTTTGTAATTTCATTAGGTCCCAGTGGTTAATCTGTGGTTTTATTGCCTGAGCAATTGGGGTTGTATTTAGAAAGTCTTTGCCAAGACCAATATGTTGGAGGGTTTCCCCTACTTTTTCCTCTAGCAGTTTCAAAGTTTCCGGTCTGATGTTAAGGTCTTTAATCCATTTGGACTTAATTCTTGTGCATGGCGAGATAGAAGAATCTATTTTCATCCTTCTGCAGATATTTATCCAGTTTTCAAAACACCATTTGCTGAAGAGGCTGTCTCTTCTCCAATGAGTATTTTTGGCATTTTTATCGAATATCAGGTGGCTATAGCTACTTGGGCTTACATCTGGGTCCTCTATTCTGTTCCACTGATCTACATGTCTGTTTTTGTGCCAGTACCATGCTGTTTTTGTTACTATGGCTCTGTAGTATAGGTTAAAATCAGGTATGGTGATACCACCAGCCTCTTTTTTGTTGTTCAGTATTATTTTAGATATTCGAGGTTTTTTATGATTCCAAATGAATTTTTGGATTGTTTTTTCTATTTCCATGAAGAAAGCCTTTGGAATTTTGATAGGGATTGCATTAAATGTGTAGATTGCTTTAGGTAAGATTGCCATTTTCACGATATTGATTCTTCCAAGCCAGGAACAAGGGATGTTTCTCCACTTTCTAGTGTCTTCTGCAATTTCTCGCTTGAGTGTCTTAAAGTTCTCATTGTATAGATTCTTTACTTCCTTAGTTAGGTTTATTCCAAGGTATTTTATTTTTTTTGATGCAATTGTGAATGGGAGTGATTCTCTGATTTCATCCTCTGTGTGTTTGTTGTTAGCATATATGAAGGCTACTGATTTCTGTGTATTTATTTTGTATCCTGCTACATTGCTGTAGGTTTTGATTAGCTCTAACAGCTTGCTAGTAGAGTCTTTAGGGTCCTTTATGTATAGAATCATGTCATCTGCAAATAGTGATAACTTGATTTCTTCCTTTCCAATTTGTATCCCTTTTATGTGTGTCTCTTGCCTTATTGCTATGGCTAAGACTTCCAAAACTATATTAAATAGAAGTGGAGACAGTGGACACCCTTGTCTTGTTCCTGATTTTAGTGGAAAAGCTTCCAGTTTTTCCCCATTTAGTAATATGTTGGCTGTAGGCTTGTCATAAATAGCCTTTATTATATTGAGATATGTTCCTTCTATTCCCAGTCTCTGTAGGACTTTTATCATGAAGGGATGTTGGATTTTGTCAAATGCTTTCTCTGCATCTAATGAGATGATCATGTGGTTTTTGTCCTTCAACCCATTTATGTGATGTATTACATTTATAGATTTGCGTATGTTGAACCATCCCTGCATCTCTGGGATAAAGCCTACTTGGTCAGGGTGAATGATCTTTTTGATATACTCTTGTATTCTGTTTGCCAATATTTTGTTGAGAATTTTTGCATCTATGTTCATGAGGGAGATTGGTCTGTAATTTTCTTTTTTTGTTCTATCTTTGCCTGGTTTTGGTATCAGGGTGATGCTGGCCTCATAGAAGGAGTTTGGTAGGATTCCTTCTTTTTCTATTTCCTGGAAAAGCTTAAGAAGCAATGGTGTTAGCTCTTCCTTAAAAGTCTGGTAAAATTCAGCAGTGAATCCATCCGGGCCTGGGCTTTTTTTAGTTGGGAGATTATTGATAACTGCTCGGATCTCCATGTTTGTTATAGGTCTATTTAAGTGATTAATCTCATTTTGATTTAATTTAGGTAGGTCATATAGATCAAGGAAATCATCCATTTCTTTCAGATTTTCATACTTTGTGGAGTATATGCTTTTATAGTATGTCCCTATAATTTTTTGAATTTCTCTGGAATCTGTTGTGATGTTACCTTGTTCATCTCTGATTTTATTAATTTGTGTCTCTTCTCTCTTTCTTTTGGTCAGATTTGCTAAGGGTTTATCAATCTTGTTTATCCTTTCAAAGAACCAACTCTTTGTTTCATTAATTCTTTGGATTGTTCTTTTTGTTTCTATTTCATTAATTTCTGCCCTAATCTTTATTATTTCTTCCCGTCTACTACTTTTTGGTTTGCCTTGTTCTTCTTTTTCCAAGGCTTTAAGGCGAAGCATTAGGTCGTTTACTTGCGACCTTTCTAATTTCTTAATATAGGCACTTAAGGCTATAAATTTACCTCTTAGAACTGCCTTCATTGTGTCCCAGAGATTTTGGTATGTTGTGTTCTCATTATCATTTGACTCTATAAATTTTTTGATTTCCTTTTTGATTTCTTCATTGACCCACTCATCATTTAGTAGTGTATTGTTTAGCTTCCATGATTTTGTGTATGCTCTGTAGCCTTTCTTGCTACTGATTTGTAGTTTAATTCCATTGTGGTCAGATAGAATGCAAGGAATTATTTCAATTTTCCTGAATTTGTTAAGATTTGCTTTGTGTCCTAATATATGGTCTATTTTAGAGAATGTTCCATGTGCTGCTGAAAAGAATGTATATTCTGCAGCCTTTGGATGAAATGTCCTGTATATATCTGTTAGGTCCATATCTTCTATGACCTCATTTAGTCCAGATGCCTCTCTGTTTATTCTTTCCCTGGATGACCTGTCAATTGATGAGAGTGGGGTGTTAAAGTCACCCACCACCACCGTGTTTGGTGTTATCTGTGACCTTAGTTCTAATAGTGTTTGTTTGACGAATTTGGGAGCCCCCATGTTAGGTGCATATATGTTTAGGATTGTAATGTCCTCCTGTTGGAGTGTGCCCTTAATCAATATAAAGTGACCTTCCTTATCTTTTTTGACTAACTTCGGGCTAAAGTCCACCCTGTCTGATATTAGGATAGCAACCCCTGCTTGTTTTCTAGGCCCATTTGCTTGAAACACCGTCTTCCAACCTTTCACCCTAAGATAATGTCTATCCTTTGTAGAAAGGTGAGTTTCTTGAAGACAACAAATTGTAGGATCCTGCTTTTTAACCCAGTCTGCAAATCTATGTCTTTTCGTTGGGGCATTGAGACCGTTGATATTAAGAGATATTATTGAAAGGTGTGTATTTATGTTTGCCATTTGTGTGTGTGTGTGTGTGTTACTTGTTCTACCTGTGCTCTCTTCTGTTAACTGGTATTTGAGTATGGCTGGTTTTTTCTAGGTTCCTTATATGTGTGCTTTTCCTTTTGTTCAGCATGGAGGATTCTATCAAGTATTTTCTGTAGAGCTGGTTTTGTCTTCAGATATTCCTTTAACCTGCTTTTGTCATGGAATGTCTTTATTTCTCCATCTATTTGGATGGATAACTTTGCAGGATAAAGTAACCTTGGTTGACAGTTGTTATCTTTCAGAACTTGGAATATATCACTCCAGGCCCTTCTGGCTTTAAAAGTTTGTGTTGAATAATCTGCTGTAATCCTGATGGGCTTGCTTTTGTAGGTAACTTGATTTTTCTCTCTAACTGCTTTCAATATTTTTTCTTTGGTTTGTGTGTTTGGAAGTTTGAGTATAATGTGGCGAGGAGAGTTTCTTTCTGGGTTTTGTCTGGCTGGGGTTCTAAAGGCTTCCTGTATCTGTATTGGCACCTCTTTCCCAATTTGGGGAAAATTTTCCTCTATGATTTTGTTGAAGATGCCTACTATGCCTCTGGAGTGGAATTCTTCTCCTTCTACTATGCCCTGAATTCTTATATTGGATCTTTTCATAGTGTCCCGAATATCTTGAAATTCCCACTCATACTTTTCTATAAGTTTGTCTTTCTCTTTGTTGGACTGCATTAGGTCTGCCACCTGATCTTCTAGCTTAGATATTCTGTCTTCTCCCTCATCCATCCTACTGGTGAGATTTTCTACAGAGTTTTTTATTTCATTAACTGTGTTCTTCATTGCTAGTAATTCTGACTGGTTTTTCTTTATTATTTCTATTTCTCTATTTATGTCTTGTATTGCCTTCTTTATTTCATTAAATTGGTGTCCTGCCTCTTCTTTGATTCCTTTGATTTCCTCTTTGATTTCCTCTTTGATTTCTTCTTTGATTGTTTTCATGTGTTCTTTGACCTCTTTGAACATATTTATAATTATTCTTTTGAACTCTTTCTCAGGCATTTCCTCTAACTCTTTCTCACTGGAGGACATTTCTGATGCATTAATACTTTTAGGTGGATTTATATCGTCTTGCTTTTTAGTGTTTCTTGTGTTATAATGTATATATTTTTGCATCTTGGATTAAGTGAATGCTTGGATTTTCTAGCTAGCTGTGTATTCTTAGCTGTATCAATTGATTTGGTGTAATATATTTTCAGGGTAGGACCTTAAGGTATTAGGTGTGGCTCTTAAGACTTTCAGAGTATCTACAAAGATGTTCTTAGGGGTTGAGTTTCCCTGCTATAGGAGTATTCAAGCAGGCTGAGTGGAATAATATACTGGTAGATTCTAAAATTTAGCTAAACACTGTACCCATTCCATCAACAACAGCCCCGAGTATGTATGCAAGAGTAGTTATTATAATGACCAGATCCTCTATCAACAAAGAGGTTTAGATTTCTGGTCTGTTGAGGTATCCAAGTCAGCTTGTGACCAAGTGAGACCCTTCCCTGGTGCAATCCCAGTTACCTTGGGTGATTGTGGTCTCAGTCAAGTTGCTGCCTGGGTCGTCGGGCTGCTGTTCTGATTTCTGGAGCTGGGCACTTGCTTTTCCTACGGGGCAAACCGAGCCGCTGCCGCCGCCTCTGCAGCTGTTGTAGGCGCCACCCCCGGAGCCCCCACCGCTGCTGAAGCTGCCGTTGCCGTGTCCACCGGTGCTGCTCCCCCGAAGTCGCTGCTGCGGGATCTGTCACCGCTGCCGCTCCTGGGTCCGCTGCTGCTGGGGCCACTGGTACCGGTGCTGGAGCCGCTGAAGTTGCTGCCAAATTCTGCTCCTGCTTGGGTCCTGCCGTCAGCCCAAGTTGGCGTGGCCGGGTCCCGGGCCGCTGCTGTGTTCGCTGGAGCTGGGTTCAGGCAGCAGGGGAGGGGAGGGAGCCGCGCTGTTCTGGTTGTATCGTTTCTCCACGTGTGCTTTTACTTCGCGGTCTGCTCCTCCCTCCGTTGCTCGCTGCCGCTCTCCCCTCACGTTTCCCGAGTTGCGGAGAGCGCGGTGTGAGGGGAAAATCCCGCACCTGGCTTGTCCTGCGGCTCGAGCCGAGAGTCCGGCGGTTTTCTGCCGCTCCGCGGTTGCGGCGGGTAGCCGAGCGGCCCGGAGCCGCTGTTCCCGCCTGTGCAGGCTCTGGATGCTCTGGAACTCTTCTACTTCTCCGCTGCCGCCTCAACTTCCTATACACCTCACTTTTTAGTAAAAGTGTGTATTTTGCTGAGTTTTTTTTGGTCTTCCCCCCCCAGGCTGTTTTGGCGTGGTACCTACGCCGCCATCTTAACCGGAAGTGACAGATGCCATTTTTTAAGAACACAGTTCAACAAAGTGGTGGTTGCGTACATGACCTCACTGTGGCTTTCATTATCTGTACAAAACATGCATAATATTGGGCCCATCCACATGTTCTCAGGAATGATGGAGGAGGGCAAAAAACATGACACCAAAATAGAAGAGAGGCTAGTTAGAAAGAAGAGAAGGTTCAATGGAGGGAAGTACCAGAGGGGAGCAAAGAGATGAGAGGAAATTATGATAAAATTAAGACAGGAAGAATACAGAACTCCTTCAACCTTTAAATTTTTTTCAGTTTATTTTATTTACTTGATAGAGACAGACAGACAGATAGAGTGAGAGAAATGGGTGCACCAGGGCCTTCAGCTACTGTAAATGAACTCTAGAAACATATGCCACCTTGTGTATCTGGCTTATGTGGGTCCTGTGGGACTCAAATCTGGATCCTTTGGCTTTACAGGCAAGTGCCTAAACGACTAAGCTATGCCTCCAGTGCATTTTTAAAATTTATGGTTGAGACAGGTGCACACCAATTTGGGTGGCCAATGAGCTCCAGGAACTCACCTATCTCCACCTCCCTAGTGCTGGGGCTGCAGGTGTGTGCTGCCATGCATGGCATTTTTATGTGAGTACTAAGGCTCCAACTCAGGTCCTCATGCTGCAAAGGCAAGCATTTTCCAATTGAGCTATCTCCCCAGCTCCAGTTTGCATTATCTAAACTGAAATAATATAATCCATTCAATTTCCCCAATAACTCACTTAGGTTTAATATTCAATCACAGTAATTACTTCACGCCTAATGGCTACCATTTCACTTTCTTCTGCATTTCAAGGTTCATTTTATACAATACTTCATAAAATTTCCTTGAAAAAAGTACGCAGCCTCAAATATGCCATGACATAGCATATAGACAGATAATAGGTAAAAACATAGTCCTTTGTACCTGAAGATGGCCATATTCCTCATAGGAGAGCAACTCATCTCCTGTGTGCACGTTGAAAACCGAGTGAAGACATGTTGTTGGGCGTGGATCCTGCTTAAACTGCTGGACCTAGAATCAAACGGAAAATTTAAGTCATTCATGTACTCATCTTCCATGCAATTTTTCCAAGAAAAGCTAAGGTTTATAGTTAGGGGGATGAACAAATCAGAAATGTTACCTTTTTTAAAGAAATGATATGAGTAAAACTCATAATGATTAACTTAACAGAGATAACATGATTGCCACTTATAATTCATAAGCATTATAACTCAAGAATAGTAGTGAACATGTAGCTTAAGTATAGTAGCATAGCTTTTATAATGTATTACGTCTTCTTACACAATTTTAAAACAAAGTGTTAGTTCAGGCTTCCAGTGATTGTACTCTACTGCATGGTTACCTGGAAATACTTGCATGACAATCATAATGGGAAAAGTACTTTAGACCATATTCTCATACAGTAAGTATCCATACTACTAATGTGATGGCTTTTTCTATGGAGAACTTATTTTAACTGATGGTACCACTAACATGCTTTCATTTCTCCTTCCACATATACTCTCATTACCAAGCTACCAATTCTTTGAAGACATATTTATTTACTAATTACACATAAATTTAACTTTTTTGTTTAGAGAGATGTCTTAGCATATTGATGAAGTTGGGTTCAAATTCCTGACTCAAGGAATCTTCCCACTTCTGTCTCTAAAATAGCTGGGACCCCAGGCCAGTGACACTGTACCTGCTTCAACCATTTTAGATGACAATGTATAAATTCTAAATGATCTAACAGATAAACCCTAAGTACAATAATATCCATCTACTTCCTTAGTGCCTATTCAATTCAACTTGGCAAATATTTGCTGATGCCAACTGTATTTTCAAGTACAGTGCAAACCCTCAATGTAAGATAACAGGAATAACAACAAAATAAACAGAATGATATATAACAATGGTTTTCTTCTCTTTGAAGAGATGTGATGATAAAATATAAGTGTTTGTGCTCCTGCCTTGTTTAGTTGGTTAGGAGATCATATATAATCATATTTTCATTTTTACCTCTCAAAATTCTCATTCTTAAATACTCAATTTACAAAAAGGTACTTTTGAGCTGGAGAGATGGCTTAGTGGTTAAGGTGAATGCCTGCAAAACCAAATCTCTCTAGATCCCATGTAATCCAGACACACAAAGGTGATGCAAGCACAAGGCAGCACATACACACTAGGTGGTACACATATCTGCAGTTCAACTGCAGTGGCAGAGGCCCTGGCTTGCCAATTCTCTCTCTCTCTTTCTTTCTAAAAAAAAAAAAAAAAAAAAAAACATGTACTTTTCACAAGACCCTTTTCTAATTCAATCCAAATTGGCCAAAGGTCAATGTCAGGTATTTTCTCAACTGCTCTCCACCTTCTGTTTTCTTTTATTGCGGGGGGGGGAGGGGAAGCAGGGACAGGGTGTTCATGACTTGACAAGATTAGCTACTAATAAGCCCTACAGATCCTCCTGCCTCTGTGTGCCCAATGCTGGGATTACAGGCATGTGCATCACACCCAGCTATTACTTGCATTCTGAGGCCGAACTCAGGTCCTCATGCTTGTAGATCACACATTTTTCCCACTGAGCTCCAGCTCTGTTTTGTGCTTTTTAGGTGTCTGAATATTCCTGTGATGTTGTGAAATAAATATTCTCTTTCTTTTCTAGTTCCTGCCATGGAGCTCCTAGAGCCTTAGGAACTTCCTTAGTGACAAAGGTGAGAGGAATAGCTTTCAAAAGCACCTGTGCATGCTACCAGCTAGTGAATAAGGTATATCCTTAAATGCCCCTAGGTAGCTTCAGGATGGTAAGTTAACCAAAGGAACCAACCAGGAGATTGACAGCTGGACTTTCAACCCTACACACCTAAAGCTATGCCTTTACCTTGGGTGATGGAGCAGGGGAGCTAAAGGCAGAGTTAATACCAATGGAAAATACTTTTACTTACCATGCCTACGTAATTGGTATCTGGAAAGCCTCCAGGTTGGTGAACACAACCACATGCCAAGAGGTAGAACACTGTCACAATCTCCAGCTGCACTCAGGACCCTTGGACCTTGCCTTGTATTTCTTTATTTGTATCCTTTATGAGAGCCTTCATAACTGGCAGTAAACTACTAATAGTAAGTGAAGTGCTTGATTGTGTTTTGTGAGCTATTATAACAAATTACTGAACCAAAGTAAGGATTGTGGGAGTCCTAATTTATAGTCAAGTAAGACTGTGGGTAACCTGGGAACATACGACTTGCAAGTGGTGCCTGAGGTCAGGGCAGTATTGTCCCCTGACCTCTTAGAATATACGATGCTAACTTACTCTAGGTAATTACTTGAAGAATTGAGTTAAATTGCAGAATACTCAGTTGGTTTCTCAAAATGGAGATTTGCTTGGCATGGAAAATCTGCACAATTAGTCTGCAGAAATAATGTGAATAGGGTCTTCCTTAGAACCTCACAATTTATTATGACTCTAAAAGCTATACTATTCACAAGGGTAGCCACTGACTACATGTGACTAAATTACAATTAAAACTACAGAAGCTTGCCAGGCGTGGTGGTGCACGCCTTTAATCCCAGCACTCGGGAGGCAGAGGTAGGAGTTCGAAGCCAGCCTGAGACTACACAGTGAATTCCAGGTCAGCCTGGACTAGAGTGAGAGCCTACCTCGAACCCCCCCCCCAAAAAAAAAAAAAACTACATAAGCTTAAAAATTCAGCTTCTAACAAAAATTCGGATCCTGACCATATTTCAGGTGCTCCAGAGTTACATGTGGCTACTATATGTACTCAGCATGGCAATACAAATCGTTTCCATCATCACAAGCTTCTACTGAGATGATTATTCCAAGATTGATGTAACTTTTCCTTATGCCAGACCATACACAACCAGACACCCTCTCTCTGACTGAAGCCAACCAAACCAAAGGCCCTATCAGTAAGTTTTCAGCATGGAGACAATGAGGGGACAATAAGGGGCACATGTTTTCCTTTATAAGGTGACTGGGCATCCAGTGTTAACTAAGAACAGGTACAGAATACACACACACATTCTGTTTCTCTATCACAATGCGAGCCTAGACTGAAACTGCACAAGTAGAAATCACTGGTCATTCCTTTCTCACTGCCATGATTATTATCACAAAGTCCTGGACATTATTCTCATTGCCTATATAAAAGTATAACTGGCTTGAAACAAAATACATGTTCCCCACTGGATAAAGATTAAACAGGATGGTGTTTTGTCAGGTTAATAAAGTCACTGCTGTAGCTGACAGGAAGTGCTTGTCATTTGTCTTCAAGACATGCAAGAACCCAGCAGGAGACTTTATTTCCAACCATTGTGTCAGGGGGAAAGCAACTGCTAAATGATTAAAGATGTTCACATGGGGAGTTATATAACTATGCTTTAAGTTTTAAAGCTGCTAAAAGACAAGCAATTGAAAATCCCAGAAAAATAACTAACATCCAAACTCTGTAAGCTTTGAAGATTAATGGGGCATTCCACATGTGGAGCACAAACAAAAAGCTTGAAAGCCATCAATAAATGAAGAAATTAATTAGTACTTTCAGGAAATCTGGCATTTGGCAAATAAAGATAAAGATTAGAGAAAAGTTTTATAAACTAAATCCATTATGTTTTTCCCTTTATGTTTCACTTAAATATTTCTAGACCACTTTTTTCATAGTGAGTAAATAATTTATTTGGGAAAGGGTTTTTATTCATCCATTCTTAATTTACATCCTTAAAAATAATCATCACATTCTTCTGATTATTATGGATGAAAATTTTAAAAAATTTCAGTGAGTTCTACTAGAAACTACTTAATATTTTCAACAAATTGTTAAGCAATTAGGTGCAGGAACATTCACAGTTCATTGTAAAGCAAATCTCTACCCTCTAGACTTCTAACTAAAGACTGCATCAACTTGGAAGAATTCTGAATACTTCACCATAAGAAATATTACAAAAGGAGCAAATAGCAGAATAGATTTGTGAAGATTAAGAGGTAAAACATACTTGAAGTTAACAAGTAGGCACTAAGATAACTGTAAAGACAATAAAATATAAAGATCATGTTAGTTCATATTCTATAAACTAAGGACAACTGTATTCACTTCAACTTCTTAATAAATGTGTGGCATTTCTTTTAGTATTTACTCAAAAAGATATCAAGAAGCATGTTTCACACACACAAAAAGGAAAATATAGACGCTTAAACTTTCTAGATTACAATTTTCTTTTTCAGAAAACAAAGATGAGGGGCTGGAGAGATGGCTCAGCGGTTAAGCGCTTGCCTGTGAAGCCTAAGGACCCCGGTTCGAGGCTCGGTTCCCCAGGTCCCACGTTAGCCAGATGCACAAGGGGGCGCACGCGTCTGGAGTTCGTTTGCAGAGGCTGGAAGCCCTGGCGCGCCCATTCTCTCTCTCTCCCTCTGTCTTTCTCTCTGTGTCTGTCCCTTCAAATATAAATAAAAAAAAATTTTTTTAAATAAATAAATAAATAAAAGAAAACAAAGATGAGGCTTGAGGTCAACAGAAAATTAAAACTCTAAATAAGCTTTGCTTTAATTTTAAGGGAAGGTGAAAGAATTTTTAAGTGTGATGCATATATTCTTTCACAGGCTGGAGAGGTGGCTTAGTGGTTAAGCGCTTGCCTGTGAAGCCTAAAGACCCCGTTCGAGGCTTGATTCCCAGGACCCACGTTAGCCAGATACACAAGGGGGCACAGGCATCTGGAGTTTGTTTGCAGTGGCGGGAAGCCCTGGCACACCCATTCTCTCTCTCTTTCTCTCTCTCTCCCTCTTTCTCTGTTGCTCTCAAACAAATAAATAAATATTCACAACTTCTGGGTAAGATGGCAGCATAGGAGCCACACCAAAGCAGCCTTTGGGAAATGAACAGAAAAACAACAAAATATACTCTTCTACCAACAAGTGAAGGTGTATAAGAAATTATCAACCACAGCAGATAAGTAGGAGAAACCTAGAGCTTCTAGAGACCACAGAAGCAGGTAGAAGCAGCTCCAACAGCAGCACGGGCCAACAGGCTCTGCCTGAGCCAAAGGATAAACCAGGTGAAGTGATTTTCCACTCATACCAGCCTCTTCACAAATTCAAGAAACATGAAGGAGAATACCCCAGGGACCAGCTGAGCAGCTCATGAGGAAAAGGATTGCAGAGATGAGCTGTGTAGCTTCAGAACAACTCTAGGCATGCTCCAAGCCTCTCCTCCCCCAACGACAGCTCCAGCAACCACCAGAGAACTGGGGAAGGAAACTCAGCTACATAGCATATAGCACAGGTGATCAGAGCAGCCTCCAACCCAGCCAGCCTACCTGAGCCCACAATGCAGTAAAGAGGGACCCAAGAGGACATACCACATAGCTGAGAGTGAAACCATCCCAAAAGGCAACAGGACCTACTTACACCAGGTCATAGTACCCACCAAAAAAGCCTGGTATATAGGCCTGCATTGTTAGTGCTAATAGCACCTTCCATGTCAGGGCAAGTTATGTGATAAATCTGATGAATGGTCAGATTTCCCATTCTTTTTTTTATTTGTTTACTTTTATTTATTTATTTGAGAGTGACAGACAGAAAGAGAAAGAAGCAGAGAGAGAGAGAGAATGGGCACCCCAGGGCCTCCAGCCACTGCAAACGAACTCCAGATGCATGCATCACCTTGTACATCTGACTTAGGTGGGTCCTGGGGAATCAAGCTTGAACCAGGGTCCTCAGGCTTCACAGGTAAGCACTTAACGCTAAGCCATCTCTCCAGCCTAGATTTTCCATCCTTAAATAAGCTATATTTTGAAGTTGTACTTTGTTGCTTCCTGATTCATACTGACTTTGTCTCTTTTGTCATTCATGGGGGCAGGGCCTCACTCAGCCACAGATTGATCTGGAATTCTTTACAAAGCAGAAATCTCAGCCTCCCAGTTGATAAGATTAAGTGTGGGGGCAACACACATCCTTAGGGACTTTTGCCTTGTTAGATGATCTGTTTGTTTTAATACCCACTCTTACATAAATACTCTATGCTGGTTTTGATTGAATGTGTGTATTGTTCAGTAGAATTTAGAATTTGCCTATAGTTTGCTCTACCTAGCCTACTAGAATACTCACACAGCAGGCAAACCCAACACCCAGAGTCACTTTTGCTATTACTCTGAGAGTCATTTAAGAGCCACACCTGGCACCTTAAGATCCTACCTGGAAGATATATAATATTAGATTTACACATCTAAGGATATTACAGATAATTAGAAAACCCAAGCATCAAATTAACCCAAGATGCAAAAACATTTACATTACCATAGAAGAAACAGAAAAATACAAGACATATAATTACACCCAAAATTATAAATCCATCAGAAGTGACTTCTAGTGAGACTGATTTAGATGAAATAACTCAGGAAAATTCAAATGAATGACTATAACTATGTTCAAAGGAATCAAAGAAGACATAGAAAGCAGTTTAATGAAATAAGATGGTCAATATAAGATATGAGTAAGGAAATAGAAATACTAAGAAAAAACAATCTGAACTACTATAAATGAAAAACATAGTAAGTCAAACAAAAAAACTTGGTAGAAAGTCTCACTAATAAAATAAAGAGAAAACAGAATTTCTAAACTAGAAGACTAGGTGGCAGATCTAATACAGTCCAACAAAGAAAAACACACGCTAATAGGAATGTATGAATGGGAATTTCAAGATATTTGGGATACTATGAAAAGATCAAACATAAGAAACCAGGGCAAAGGAGACAAATTTCACTCCAAAGGCATAGTAGGTGTTTTCAACAAAATCATAGAAGGAAAATTCCCCCAAATTGGAAAAGAGATGCCAATGCAGTTACAGGAAGCTTTTAGAACCCCAAACAGACAAAACACAGAAAGAACCTCTCCTCATCATATCATAATTAAGCTACCACCAAACACGCAAACAAAAGGAAATATACTGAAAGAAGACAGAAAAGACAAGTTACCTATAAAGGCAAGCCCATCAGGATAACAGCAGATTACTCAACACAAACTTTAAAAGCCAGAAGGGCTTGGAAAGATTTATTGCAACTTCTGAAAGATAACAACTGTCAACCAAGATTACTTTATCAAGTGAAGCTATCCATCCAAATTGATGGAGAAATTGGGACATTCCACAACATAACCAGGCTGAAGAAATATATGACCACTAAGCCAGCTAAACAGAAAATCTTTCAAGAGATCCTTCATGCTAAAGAGAAAGCAAAGCACACACACGAGGAAACAAGAAAATATAAACCATACTCCAATAACAATTAATACAACAGAGGAAAGGGAAAACAGGAATCACTACAAAACAAGAAGAATGTTGAAAATCAATGCATACCTTTTAATAATAACTCTTATTATCAGTAGTCTCAATGTCCCAAACAAAGGACACTGGCTTGCAGACTAGATTAAAAGGGAGGATCCTTCAATTTGTTGCCTCCAAGAAATTTACCTCTCAATCAAAGACAAACACTATCTTAGGGTACAAGGATGAAAGATGGTATTTCAAGCAAATGGGCCTCGGAAGTAAGCAGGTGTTGCTATCCTAATATCTGACAGGACAGACTTCAAAAAAAGGAAAGATAAAGGTCATTTTATATTGATTAAGGGAACAATCCAACAGGAAGGCATTACAATTCTAAACATAGGTAAACCTAACATGGGTGCTCCCAACTGCATCAAACAAACATTATTAGATACAGATAGGTCACAGATAACACCAAGGACAATTGTAGTGGGTGACTTCAATATCCCATTCTCATCAATTGACAGGTCCTCCTGGCAAAAAAAAATAAACAGAGAGACACCGGGATTAAGTGAGGTCATAGAGCAAATGGACCTAACAGATATTTATAGAATATTCCATCCAAATAATGCAGAATACACATTTTTCTCAACAGCATATGGAACATCCTCTAAAATAGACCATATATTAGGACACAAAAGAATCTTAACAAATACGGAAAACTGACATAATTCCTTGTATTGTATCTGACCACAATCAAATTAAACTACAAATCAGCAACAAGAAACACTACAGAGCATATACAAAATCATGGAAACTAAACAGTATGCTACTGAATGATGAATGGGTTGCTGAAGAAATGAAAAAGGAAGTCAAAAAAGTCATAGAATCAAATAATGAGAACACAACATACCAAAACCTTTGGGACACAACGATGGCAGTTCTAAGAGGGAAATTTACATCTTTAAGTGCCTGCATTAAGAAATTAGAAAGGCTGCAAGTAAACAACTTAATGCTTCACCTTCAGGCCTTGGAAAAAGAAAAACAAGGCAAACCAAAAATAGGTACATGGGTAGATGTTGTTGGCAATGTATCTGGCATAGCCATTGTGGAAATCAGTGTGGAGGTCCTGAGACAGCTAAAAATAGATTTACCATATTACCCAGCCATACCACTCCTTGGCATATATCCTGAGGACTCTTCTCACTACATTAGAGAAACTTCCACAACCATGTTTATTGCTGCTCTATTCATAGTAGCTAGGAAATGGTACCAGTCTACATGACCCTCAACTCATGAATAGATAATGAATATGTGGTACATTTATACTATGGAGTTCTATTCAGTCCTAAAGAAAAATAAAATTATGATTTTTGCAGGGGAATGGGTACATCTGGAAAGGATTATATTAGGTGAGGGATCCCAGGCCCAAAAAGCCTAATACTACATATTCTCTCTCATATGTGGATCCTAGCTACAAATATTTAGATTTGTATGTGTGTTGGAGTAAAAAATCTGTAATGGAGGACAATAAACTATAAAAGGGCTCTAAGGGAGGGAGGAGAGGGAAAGACTTAAGTGGATGATATTGTATACATATAAGTAGATGAAGAGATTACTGGGGATATAATAGCGTAAGTGAGGTCAGGGGAAGAAATCAAGTAAAAGAAGGGTGGGGGAAGGTTAATCAAAATTCAGGATATTGTGAATAAGCCATATGAAAACCTACTTTTTTGGATAATAGCACACCCAGAAGCCATAGTCTGTTACTAGAAAAATTTCAATGCCAGGGATGTGATACCTTCTAGTGAGTTGTTGGCCAGGGAGGTCCCTGAGGCCCCCAAAATATTACAGGCTATTACCAAGGCTTTTGGTTTCCCACCATTAATAGATAGTAAGACCATATTGCTAAAGATTCCACATGCCTGGGCCACAAAGTCACTGAGAAATCAAGCTAGATCAGCTAATAGAAAGCTGGAAGAAGCTGCACTGCAGGCTGAAGAGATGGCTTAGCCATTAAGCGCTTGCCTGTGAAGCCTAAGGACCCTGGTTCAAGGCTAGATTCCCAAGGACCCACATTAGCCAGGTGCACAAGGGGGTGCATGCATCTGGAGTTCATATGCAGTGGCTGGAGGCCCTGGGGTGCCCATTCCCCCACCCTCTCTCTCTGCCTCTTTCACTCTGTCTGTCATTCTCAAGTAAATAAATAAAAAATGAACAACAACAACAAAAGCTGTACTGCATGTAGACCTATGTGAGAGAAAAGTCATCAGTGGTGAAAACATTGGGCACTGCAATCCTTGAGTTTGGCCAACCAGACCAAATGAGCCAATAAGTGTTATTGTGGCATGTCTTTTATGGGGAAAACCAACTGCTCTCTAGTTGGACTGGAGGCCTATTCTATGGGAGGGGATACATGCCTGGTTACTGAAAACTGAATCAAAAGCCTATGGTAGGGGAGGTCATGAGCCTTAGGAGTATAATGCCTGCTCTTGTCGGGCTAAATGCATACAGTATGCTCATCGAACTGCCCTGTAAGCACTTTACTTAATGTTCATACCCATATATTAATTTTACTCTCACTTTTGGTTAGAGAAGCTTCTCTTTTCAGATGGCAGTGACCACTAGGATGACCCAAAAAGCACTGTAATGCTGAGAAGTGACAGAGAAGTGTTCAGCACTGAAACATCTCTATCACACCTTCCAAGGCTCAGAGTCCATTGCAGAAGAGGTGGCGGAAAGAATGTAAGAGCCAGAGGAAGGGTAGGACTGCTTACGATGGAATTGTCCAGACAGAAATTAGCCTTGATATCCTTGAACTCACAATGCCTAGAACTACCTTCACAAGACCCTCATAATAGGTAGAAAAGATGATGACATCAAAATAAGAGAGAGACTAATGGAGAACAGAAGGAGATATGATGGGTGTGGATTTCTGAAGGAGAAAGTGGGGGAAGGGAGAGAATTATCATAGTTTATTGTCTGTAAGTATGGAAGCTGTATATATATATATATATATATATATATATATATATATACACACACACACAAATATACATACATTTCACATTTCCTAGTGCCATAGAATTCTGAAGAAAATAATTCACTGTGAAGGGAGAACACCAATTGAAAGTATGGTAAGAAGCCGGGCGTGTTGGCGCACGCCTTTAATTCCAGCACTTGGGAGGCAGAGGTAGGAGGATCACGGAGAGTTCGAGGCCACCCTGAGAATACATAGTGAATTCCAGGTCAGCCTGAGCTAGAGTGAGACCCTACCTTAGAAAGCCAAAAAAAAAAAAAAAAAAAGAAAAGAAAGAAAGAAAGTATGGTAAGAAACATTGACATGTACCATTTAATCTTTGAAGTCTCTTACACATGTGGATTCTAATAATCTTCTAATTTCCTACATTAAAAAGTTATAGGAGAAAAGGGTGTGGTGGTGCATTGCTTTAATTTCAGGAGGCAGAGGTAGAACTGCCATGAGTTTGAGGCCACCCTGAGAGTACATAGTGAATTCTAGGTCAGCCTGGGATAGAGTCTCTACCTTGAAAAAAAAAAAAAAGTTATAGAGATGAAGAAAGATTATAACAATATTTTAAAGCTTGTAAAAAACATTTTACTTATATGACTATCAAATTGATATTCTATGCTATATACAAATACTCAAAATGATCCAACTCATTTTAATGGTCTACACTAAATTTCATAAGGAACACAATGTTAATCCTTTATAATTTGAGGAATTTCAAACAGCTTAAATTATACTCAAGCTCTGTTTAGAAGAAAACATAGTTATAATGAGGTAATCAAGCCACAAGGGGAGAAAGAAGAGAAAAACCTTAAATTATTTCATTATTGCTTTTGAAAAACAATTCAATTTAGTCTGTCAGTCTGTTTAGAAAACACAAAGAATTCATGGTTCTCGTAGTATTTCTTAAAGAGGAAAGCTGGATTCAAAACACCACTAGACATTCATGCAATGATACTTGGAAATAAACAGTAGCATCTCACTTAGGAATAAGCAACTTCAATTACATATCAATGCAATATGGGACATGTTAGTTGAATTCCAGTATATCAATCTATGATATATTATTTTAAGCATCTGAAAAACATCTTCAAGAATGATCTATAAAATTAAATATCAGCAGACAAATGATAAGTTTGTCTTATATTTCAACTAGTGACTATTTACTTTTTTGCCAACTAATGATTTATTATCATATTATGTTGGTAAAACATATTGTTTGTATGTTATGTTATAAAATATATATCTTGGGCTAGAGAGATGGCTTAGTGGCTTAGTGGTTAAGGCATTTGCCTAGAAAGCCTATGGAATCAGCTTCAATTCCCCAGAGCCCATGTAGAACAAGCTACACAAGGTGGCGCGTGTGTTTGGAGTTCATGTGCAGTAGCTAGAGGCCCTGGTGTGCCCATCCTTGTGCTCTCGCTATCTCTGTCTCTCTCTCTCTCTCTCTCTCTGTCTAATAAACAAAGAAATAACCATGGGATATTGTTTACAATTATGGAAGTTGTCAATAAAACTATTTTTTAACTCTCACAGTATAAAAAATAAAATACAGATCTTAGGAATATTTGACATATTTACTTTTTCATAGACACATATATTAAAGTATAAATAAAACATAAAAAATATTAGGTGATCAAAAATGTGTACATAATAGTATGTACCTTACTAAAGTGTAGAAGCTGGAAATACCTCTGAAAGATGGTCTACAAGGGAGAGGAAAAATACTGATGAAAATGGTATAGTGCTTTTGACACATGACTTGATCATCTCTCTCTATAGGAACTGCATAAAGCAAATAGTACTGGGACTCATATTTTACAAATGAAAAAAGTTGAAGGATATAGAAGCTAATTATTTGGCTACTATCACACACCTAGTTAAGTCAGGGAACCAGTGTTATATATCAGTTTCCTCCATGTTCAGACATTGAATTGAAGCATTCCCTTAGAGAGGCACACTCAGGAGGTAAATACCTGGGAAAGCTAAAAGTTAAGAGGTTACATGACCCCTCCCCAAAGTTATAGAAACAGTTAATAGCTGCTGGGGGCTCTCTACCCATCCAAACTGCCTGCAAGTGGTGCATTAGGCTGCAGAGACGAAGCTTCTATGAGGTCACCATCCAGGATGGGCGGACTTTTCCATGATGCAGCTGACTTGAGTAAGTAATCACTCACCAGTGCTCTGTAAATAACCCCAATAAACTCTTATGGTTCAACAAATTGATTTTGGTACAATCATGGTTTGATCTGTAATCTGTGCCCAGTTTGGGGTGAATACAGGTGTGTTTGCATCTCCCCAGGGAAAAAGTTTCACTCAACTGGTTTGCACTAATTGTCCTGAAAAGAGTTAACATGGTGGGCCTGAGACTACTAACCTAAGAAAAGACTTGCCAGTACAATGCTTGGGAAGTAAGTATGTGAGAACTTGGATTTTAGAATAGTACCTGTTATTCCTTTGTAAGACTGGCTCACATGTCTATGTTGTTCATACAAACAATGTAGCTCAAGCTATACATGGTTTCCTCTGGCAATCTGGAATCTTGGTGGTAGGCAGCAAATAACAATATGATCAGCCACTAATAAAAACCCTAAGCAATGAAAATGTTGAGCTCTAAGAGCTCCCTTGATTTATGACATTTACATGTGTTGTAACAGAAAGCTGCTGGGGAAACTAAATGCCATTTCTGTGACTCCAGTTGGCTCTAGGAAGCTGGTGCCTTGTTGCAGACTGTGCCCAGTTGCCTTTTACCTTGCTAATAATGCTTGGTCTCCTTTTGCTGTAAGAAACATCATACATAACTATGACTATTTGTTGATGCATGTGAAACTCTAGTAGAAGCAGTACAACTACCACAGTTGTGGAGACTTATGACACACAGACACACATATGTGGTAAGTAAAGAAAACAGCACTTTATATCTGCATATACCTTTACAGTTTAAAAGTATTATATTATCTTTAATTTCTACATAACCTTGTAAAGCTGTTTTGCAAGTAAATGCCCTTTAATTTTTAATCTTCTCTTTAGCCAGTGCAAGTCATATATCCAAAAGTAATCCTGGTGAGGGTTTCTTTAGTTAATATACTATTTAGAACTACATTTGTTAGTTTCCTGACAAATGATCTTTATCAAGCAAGTAACAAATACAAAACATAGATTCAAGTCTAAATAACAATTTTCAATCTTCTCTCACTCAAGATATTACAGGATTAAAAGACTGGGCTGGGAGAGAGGATGGTGTTTCAAACTACATGGACTGTCCTAGGATGTAGCTTTACCTTTAAGTACATTCTTCTTCAGAAAAATGGTACTGCAGTACAGGTTAAATTAATCCTTTAGAATGATGAGAATCCCAGTTTGCATCACAGTGTTTTACCTTATCAGCCTGACGCATATAGCAGTAGAGAATTCCTCTCATACATTTTATAGCCGAGTGCTCCAGCTCATGGGTCCTTCCCTTGTCATCATCAATGCGCCTGGGAATGAGAGATAACTCATGAAACAAATTGGAACTGCATTTGAAAAGGGAAGAGAGCTTTTGGTAATTAAGTATTTAACTAACTGGCTAATCCTGTGTTCAGGTGATGTCAACTAATTCTGTTACAGTGAAATTTCATTTTCCCTGCTAATGTAGAAATAGCACAATTTTTTAAAAATTCTATGGTAAACTAGTTTTCCTTGTTTTAAGAAAGCAAGCCACTTTTTTTTTAAGAGTGTATATTATGTATATTCTAAAACCATTTGACTGATACTTTAAGGATATCTCTGTATTATAAAATATTTCCAAGCAATATTTTAAATTCACTATTATAAAACAGAAACCATTTTACATACCTATCCCTTTGAATAACATTATAGCTACTTGGATTTAAAGAAGCAGAAGTTGGGACTAGGATATAGCTTGGCTGATATAGCTCACGGTGCTTGCCTAGCACACACACGACCCTAAGTTTGTTAACCAGCACAACATAAATCAGGCATGGTGGTACACACCTGTAATCTCAGCATTCATGAGGTAGAAGCAGGAGGATTGGAAGTTCAAGATCATTGTTAGCTATATAGGGAACTGGAGGCCAGCCTGGGTTAGAGACCCTATGTCAAAACAAATAAAGAGATGATAGATATACAGATAAAGAGAGATGAAAGCAGCAGGAACAAGTTGGGACAGGCACAGGCCTTGTGTTCAGTGTTGCTGGGTGGGCATTTCAGTTAGTCATGCATGCCTCCATTAAATACACATCCAGTGATACGTGATGTACTTTGGCAAAATATTTTATAGTCTCAAATTTTAACTTAAAAATCATTTGACAGGCTGGAAAGATGGCTTAGTGGTTAAGCACTTGCCTGTGAAGCCTAAAGACCCTGGTTTGAGACTCGATTCCCTAGGACCCATGTAAGTCAGGTGCACAAGGTGGTGCATGTATCTGGAGTTTGTCTGCTGTGGCTGGGGGCCCTGGTGCACCCATCCTCTCTCTATGTATGTGCCTCTTTCTCTCTCTGTCTGTCACTCTCAAATAAACAAAAAAAGTAATATATTAAAAAATAATAAAACAATTAATTGACCATACTTTACAACTCTTGCTTTTAAAAAGAGACAACTAAAATATATTAAACTAGGTATTCTTTGTGTGTAAATTTTTTTTCTTAATTATAAATCAGTGATTTTTAAAGCTAAATGAGAATTAGCTACTGTTGAAAAATAAAAATTACTTGTTCATCATTTCACCTACTCTTAGCTAAAATATCTAACAGTATTGTCACTTGATAGAAACTATCATATGCCTCCCTTAAAAAAGTACATTACAATTAATTCAACTCCTGTAGAGCTCATATAAATTCACACATAGCATGTATATTGTCTATCAGAAAAAATTAAATTACTCGCTCTTGGTACATTGCTTCTACTTTTTGTAGACAGTAAACTAAAACTAGCATGAATTTGCTCTGTAATCTATTCCCCTCCCTGACACAGTTTAAAGTGGGGAAAATTATATGTAGATGTGTCCAGCAAAGTATAATTTTCAGTTATCTAGAAGATGGTTGAAGTCTTTTGGGAAAGGTTCATGTCAAACTTTCGATCTTTTGCCACAATTTGCTGCCAATATTTTATTTCAGAAAATTGCACATGTATGAAAAAGCTAGAAGAATTCTGCAATGAATACACCATGTATTCTTCACCTAGACTTACCAGTGGTTATATTATCCTGTTTTCTATTTATAACAATAATTTTTTAACTACTTGAAAATAAGCTACAAATATCAAGACCTTCACCCTACTCCTTTGGAAGTGAGTGTCTCTAGAAAAGATATTCTCCTATATGGTGACAATACAATTAGTCCACACAAGAAATTTAAAACTAATAATCTATAATCTAACATATAGGCTGTGAGGCAGGTATGGTGCTAATGATCACGACAATCACACTGTGACTGAGCCAAAACCACAGAGCCTGCAGCCAATCAGACCAGGCTCCTAAGGGAGAAGTGCACTACCACCTACATGGGGCTCCAGATCCTTTTAAGGGGCCATACGCCCCACAGCCGCCTTGTGAGAGACTGGCCCTGGCCACTGCCACTGTAGTGGCCACCACTTGCAGCTCCCCTGCCCCAATCCCATGCCCTGGGGTGAATGGCCCAGTGCCAACAGGGCAGGCACTCCTGGCACACACATGCAGTCCACATCCTCCCTCCCAGACTATGATGAGTGGCATCTGGGAATGGGAGAAGTGGAGGAAGGGACATCCTGTTGCCAGAAAAACCTTACCAGCTTCCATACCCTCTACCCTGCCCCATGCATGTGGCAGGGGATCAAGGAAACCGGCCCACATCAGTCAGACCAGCAGACCTGACATCAGACAGAGAGACCTGAAGAACAGAATCTTATCCTCCACCAGATGAAGGAAGGGAAGAATCTACATGACAAGAGGGACCAATAAGAAGATGGGGAACTGGATCCATCCTTTGTATAAGAAGAGGAAAGAGGGAAGTGGATGCCCTGCTACAATTCCTGCTTCTAGAGCCTGCTCAGATGGATTCCCAGTTCTGGGAACCCTCCCATCAAGATGAGAGCTTTTGTTCATAATAAGTCTGTTACCATTATTTTCTCTATCTCTCTGATCTTTTTTTCTGTCTGTCCTGAGCATCGGGCCCAACCTTATAGCTAGAGGGCACTAGAAACCTCTTCCCCGACATGCACTTATACTAAAATTTCCCAAAGGATCTCTAGAACATACTTTATATTGCTCTTTTAATATTTGAACTCATCAAGGATCATGTGTCATGCTTGTCTTTTGTCTTTATATCAACTTAGCCATGCTCATATTAATTGATGAGCACCTATCTCCTACTCCCATATTATCTCCTACAAAGGATAATCTTGGCTGCTGACTAGAAAACTATAAAGCATACTTCTAGGTATGGGTATTTCTGGAAACAACTCACATGTGAGCCAGTAAAAGGTTGTAGTGGGGACACCATTGTTGATTATGAGAGGCAGCATGCAATAGCGTGGGAGATTGGATTGAACAAAGCAGAAGCATACCTTCTAAATCCATTTTAGGTGAATGTACTCTTTGCTACTGTTCTCAACCAAGTATCTAAGACTCCAGCTCCTTCAGTCTCACATGAATGACTTTCTGGAGAGCTTCAGTGATATTGGCCTCAGAATGGAAGTATATTATATATCCTGACTAGCACATGCACATAAAAGTGTCCAGGCAAAGAACTGGACATGGCAGTGCACGTCTTTAATGCCAGCACTCAGGACTCAGAGGTAGAAAGAGTTCAAGGCCACCCTGAGACTACATAGTGAATTCCAGGTCAGCCTAGGCTAGAGTGAAACCCTAACTCAAAAAAAAAAAAAAAAAAAAGAGTACAGGCAAGTCAACTTAACAATCAATAATCCAGCTCTAATTATTTCCACATGTAAATGCCTATGAGCCATCTTGGTAAGAAGTTAACACAGGTAATATGTGCTTTCCATTCTGTCAAATCAGGAAACACTTTGCTCACCATCAGTCTGCACAGGGCTGGCTACTGCTAGTGATGCTTCCTGTATCCCTAAGACAAGCAGAAGCTTTGCATTTAATAAAGATGTACTGTGATATTTTGAGTACAAAATGTCCCCCATAGTCTCATGTGTTTTTAATGCTTGGTGACAATTTGGGGAAGTTGATGCCTCTGGGCAGTAGAGCCTTGCTGGAAGAGGTGTGTCCCTGGGGTAATATAGCCCAGCTTCAAGCACTGTAAGCACAGTGCTCAGACTGCTTTCTTTCTGCTGATGTGGAGATGGGACTCAGGCTTCCCATGGTCTATTCTGTCATGCTTCCCCACCATGATGAAGCTTCCCCTCAAAACTGTAAGATAAGGGCTAGAGAGATGGTTTAGAAGTTGAGGTGCTTATCTTCAAAGCCTATGGATATAGGTTTGATCCCAGTACCCACATAAGCCAGATGCACATGGTGGGGTGGTGCACGCATCTGGAGTTCATCTGCAGTGGCTAGAGGCCCTGGCGTGACCATTCTTTCTCTCTCTGTTTCTCATAAATATATAAAAAAAAATTTAAAGCCAGGCATGGTGGTGCATGCCTTTAAGCCCAGCACTTGGGAGGCAGAGGTAGGAGGATTACCATGAGTTCAAGGCCACCATCAGACTACATGGTGAATTCCAGGTCAGCCTGGACTAGAGTGAAAACCTACCTCAGGGGGGAAAAAAATATTTAAAAAGCTTTAAGTCAAAATAAACCTTTCCTTCCATAATCTACTTCTATATAGGTGTTTTGTACCAAAATTAGAAAATAACTGCTACATGTACTTATATAGAATGTGTAAGGAAATAGTTTTATTGATATTACCATACAAGTGTGCTAAAGTACACACTGTTCTCATGGAAACTTATAAAATGACAGAGTTTAGTAACCTAAAAAGGGACATGAACAGCCACAAGCTACAAAGTGAGTCATGAAAAGAGTAGAAACCCAGCTACTTAATTTGTCTTGGTACCCACCACTACACTGGCTGGCTTAGTCTCAGAGTTACTAGGAAAGCTCACACCAACTCACCGGTATGCTAGAGCTAAAGCCCAGGCCCCAGCAGCACAGTACAGACTCTCGTGGACCTTGGACTTCAGGTCTTCACCACATGTTTTCGTAGGAAACAGGCCTGTGGTTGGACTTTGATAAACCAGCATTGTTGATTTGACTATAGCAAAGACAAGAAACAGAACAAATGTATAGCCATCCATTTTTCTTGGGATTAATATTTTAATTCTTTTCTCATACCACCTGTGTTTTGTTATTTCTAAGCTTAATTCCAGTAAAAAATTTTGAAGATGTTAAACTACTTAATGTGACTCTGTTCTAAATGGGAATTCACCCTAAGTGAAACAGTTTTGAGGAAAAAATTAGCTAATTACAATTTTTAAATCTTTTGGCATAGTCTAATTAACATTAATACATGACACAAGTCTTATTAAGACAACATCAGGCACAGTGGACAAAAGGATAACCAAAAATCTGGTATAGTGGCTCACATTCTGTAATTCCACCACTTGGGATGTAGACATAGGCAGACTACTATGAGTTCATGGCCAGCTTGGTCTACAGCCTGAGTTCAGGTCAGCGTGGGCTACAGTGAGACCCTGTCTCAAAAACCAATACAGGAATGGAGGGATAGCTTAGCAGTTAAGGCACTTGCCTGCAAAGCCAAAGGACCCATGTTTGATTGCCCAGGACCCACAAAAGCCAGAAGGAAAAAAAAAAAAGTCTGGGCTGGAGAGATGGCTTAGCGGTTAAGCACTTGCCTGTGAAGCCTAAGGACCCCGGTTCGAGGCTCGGTTCCCCAGGTCCCACGTTAGCCAGATGCACAAGGGGGCGCATGCGTCTGGAGTTCGTTTGCAGAGGCTAGAAGCCCTGGTGCGCCCATTCTCTCTCTCTCCCTCTATCTGTCTTTCTCTCTGTGTCTGCCGCTCTCAAATAAATAAATAAATAATTAAAAAAAAAAAAAGCCAAAAGCACAAGGTGGCACAGATGTCTAGGGTTTGTTTCCAGGAGCTGGAGACCCTGGTACACCGATTCTCTCTCCCTTTAAAATAAATTTGTTTTTTCTTTTATTTATTTTTATTAGAGACAGAGAGTGGGGAGGGGAGAGAAAGAGAAAGAGAATGGGCACACCAGGGCCTCTAGCCACTGCAAATGTACTCCAGATGCATGTGCCACTTTGTGCATCTGGCTTATGTGAGACCTGGAAAATCAAAACTGGATCCTTAGGATGTGCAGGCAAGTGGCTTAACCACTAAGCAATCTCTCCAGCCCTCTAATAATTTGTTTTTATTTTAAGTTTAAAAAAAAAAAGCAGAGCTGGACAGATGGCTTAGCAGTTACGGTGCTTGCCTACAAACCCTAAAAACCCAGTCTTGATTCCCAGTCTTGATCTGGAGTTCTTTTGCAATAACTAGGGGGCCTGGTACACTCATTCTCTCCCTCTCTCTCTACCTTGTTCTCTCTATTCTCTCACATAAATAAATAAAACATTTTAAAAAACAAAGCAAACAAATAACTGAGCATAATATTTTGCTAAAACTCAGTTTAATAGGAAAATAAAACAAATGTACAAAATAAAATACCATGCATTTGCTAAGTTATGAGGCCAATTACACTAGTATAAGCAAAGTAAATGATCCACAACTTAGGAAGGATGAAAGAAGACCACAGCATAGACCAGTGTTCTGATTTTATTGGTAACTAATTATTTGTGGTGTTCACAGAAGAATGTTCATCTTATCCACTGTGCAGTAGAACTTAAGGATATACTTATGTTTTAAAAATAAAACCCCACTTTAAAAAAATTAAGTTAAATTTTATTTACTTAAGAGAGAGATAGAGAAAGAGGCAAAGAGAGAAAATGGGTATGCCTGGGCCTCCAGCCACTACAAATAAACTCCAGTGGTATATGCCACCGTGTGCACCTGGCTTATATGGGTACTGGGGAATCTAACCTGGGTCCATTGGCTTTGTAGGCAAACATCCTAACTGTTAATCCATCTCTCCAACCCTAAAAACCCCACTTTTATATAACATGAACAAAGTAGGAAGTAAACTGTTTGTGAACATATTAAATAAAATTCTTCAGTGAGGGCTGAAGAGATGGCTTAGCAGTTAAGTGCTTGCTTATGAAGCCTAAGGACCCCGGTTTGAGGCTCAATTCCCCAGGACCCATGTTACCCAGATGCACAAGGGGGCACATGCATCTGGAGTTCGTTTGCAGTGGCTGGAGGCCCTGGTGTGCCCATTCTCTCTCTCTCTGCCTCTTTCTTTCTCTCTCTCTGCCTCTTTCTCTCTCTCTCTCTGCCTCTTTCTCTCTCTCTCTCTGCCTCTTTCTCTCTCTCTCTCTGCCTCTTTCTCTCTCTCTCTCTGCCTCTTTCTCTCTCTCTCTCTGCCTCTTTCTCTCTCTCTCTCTCTGCCTCTTTCTCTCTCTCTCTCTCTGCCTCTTTCTCTCTCTCTCTCTGCCTCTTTCTCTCTCTCTCTCTGCCTCTTTCTCTCTCTCTCTCTGCCTCTTTCTCTCTCTCTCTCTGCCTCTTTCTCTCTCTCTCTCTGCCTCTTTCTCTCTCTCTCTCTGCCTCTTTCTCTCTCTCTCTCTGCCTCTTTCTCTCTCTCTCTCTGCCTCTTTCTCTCTCTCTCTCTGCCTCTTTCTCTCTCTCTCTCTGCCTCTTTCTCTCTCTCTGCCTCTTTCTCTCTCTCTGCCTCTTTCTCTCTCTCTGCCTCTTTCTCTCTCTCTGCCTCTTTCTCTCTCTCTGCCTCTTTCTCTCTCTCTGCCTCTTTCTCTCTCTCTGCCTCTTTCTCTCTCTCTGCCTCTTTCTCTCTCTCTGCCTCTTTCTCTCTCTCTGCCTCTTTCTCTCTCTCTGCCTCTTTCTTTCTCTCTCTCTGCCTCTTTCTCTCTCTCTGCCTCTTTCTTTCTCTCTCTCTGCCTCTTTCTCTCTCTCTGCCTCTTTCTCTCTCTCTCTCTGCCTCTTTCTCTCTCTCTGCCTCTTTCTCTCTCTCTCTCTGCCTCTTTCTCTCTCTCTGCCTCTTTCTCTCTCTCTGCCTCTTTCTTTCTCTCTCTCTGCCTCTTTCTCTCTCTCTGCCTCTTTCTCTCTCTCTGCCTCTTTCTTTCTCTCTCTCTGCCTCTTTCTCTCTCTCTGCCTCTTTCTCTCTCTCTGCCTCTTTCTCTCTCTCTGCCTCTTTCTCTCTCTCTGCCTCTTTCTCTCTCTCTGCCACTCTCAAATAAATTTTAAAAAGTTCTTCAGTGAGAGTCCCAAGCTAGGAAAACAAACACACTTAATTACATTTTTATATTTCCTAAAGCAATTTTACTTCTACCTGTAAGTAGATGACTACTTTTCCCAACATATATTAATAAAACCTAATCTAGATTAATGTATGACAACTAATTTTGTTTTATTAACTTATTGTTTTTCTTCCTTTAGTTTTTTTTTTTTTTTTTTTTTTTTTTTTTTTAAGGCAGGGTCTCACTCTATAGCTCTAGGTTAGCCTTGAATTCATGATGATCCTCTACCTCTGCCTCTCAAGTGCTGGGATTAAAGGTGTGTGCCACCAAGCTCACGTTAATTATTTGATAACAGCATACAAATATAATTGTTTTCTGAGTTAGAGTCTTGCACTAGCCCAGGTTGACCTGGACTTCACTTTGTAGTCTCAGCCTGGTCTCAAACTCACAGCAATCCTCCTACCTCAGCCTCCCTAGTGCTGGAATTAAAGGTGTGTGCCACCACACCTGGCAATATATCATGTATTTTGATTGCATTCACTCTTCTTGTCCCCTTCCCAATCAGCTAAAACTCTCCTTCCTAACTAGTCCACCTTTTCATGTTTCTTTATATATACTCTTCCTTCCTTTCTTCCCTCCTTTTTCTCCTTCTGTCCCTTCCTTCTTACCTTTTTGTGATCAACTGACTTTCATTAGGGTTGCCTGCATAAGCATGGATAATGGGTTACTTCCCAGAGCATGGGCAAATGACCAGCGGCTACACCACAGAAAAGGAAGTTTTCTCTTTGCCTGGCAATCATTAACTGCCTATAGCTGCTCATCTGAGTGTTTTGATTTTTTTTTTTTTTTTAAGACAAGGCCTTGCTATGTAGCTCAGGGCTATTATGACTCATAGTCTCATATCTACTTCCCACATAGTGGAATTACAGGTTTTTACTGCTATGTACAATATCTATTTTTCAGACTAAACTGATCTTACCATGAACATTGCAGAATATACTTATTAGATTTACCAGAGTTAAGAAACAGTTCTCATAGTGTAAAAGTAAAAATTTGGCATTTCTTTTCAATTTAATTAGTCTCCCTTAGCCACTTACTACAACTAAAGATAACAGATAGCACAGCATAAGAATGCACATTAGGGCCAGGTTGATAGGGCAGTATAAGAATGTATGTTAGGGTTGGGTATGGTGACACACACCTTTAATCACAGAACTTTGGAGGCAGAGGTAGGAGGATTGCTGTGAGTTCAAGGCCACCCTGAAACTAGAGTGAATTCCAGGTCAGCCTGAGGTAGAGTGAGACCTATCTTGAAAAAATAAAATAGAATGCATGTTAAAATAAGACTCTTGAACTGAAATAATATATATATGAGGTTGAAATAGATTTTAGAAAACCATAACTTTGGGAAACAATAAATTCTTATATTACTTGCCATAATAGACTATAAACTGTATAAGAGGCAACCTTGAAAAAAATTCAACAGTTATTCCAATTTATGGTATTATGAACAAAGATGAATTCCATTCATATATCTCAAAGTTGCTCATTCACAATGAAAACTTAGCCAGGTTGCCAGGCACGGTGACACATGCCTTTAATCTCAGTACTCAGAAGGCAGTGGTAGGAGGATCACCGTGAGTTCGAGGCAACCCTGAGACTCCATAGTGAATTCCAGTTCAGCCTGTGCTAGAGTGACACCCTACCTCGAAAAACCAACCAACCAACCAAACAAACAAACAAAAAAATAATTAGCCAGGTTGATCCTGGAAAATAAAATAAGATAGTATCCTGAGGTTACCTCCTTTATCTCAATGAATCAGGGTAGACACAAAAGGTTCAGGATTACCTCAGAGGTATATGTAAGTAAATCAACAAGATAATAAGTTAATATGCATGGAAAATATTTATCCAGGAGGTATTCTCAAGTTCTCAAATCTGCTTAGTGCTTAAGAAGGTAAAAATCAAAAGAGCAAAGTATTAGGGATATAAAATTATTCATCAGCCAGATATAACCTGTGAATTCCCTGGTTTTAGATATGCAAATAGATATGAATTCACCATTATACATCCAAATGAATAAACAACATCATACACATAATGCACACAATATAATTAGGTCATAGCTACCCTGTTTCCCTTGAGCTTTGCTTACCAATTCTGTAATAATGATCCAATTTATCCCATGGAGTATCATTATCAGGTCTTGGAAGATTAATGCTTTTAAGAGGTTCATAAACTGAGCCTAAAAGAAAAATTAAAACCCATCAAATCAAGTTATTTTCATCAAGATAAATGAAGAAAAAAAATATTTAAAAAATGAACAAGCACTACATAGCAATACAATTTTCAGTTTTACTTTGTATTATAGTCACTCATGAGAAAATGTTTTATAGCGGAAGGAGATAGAAGCAACCTTGACAAGTATAGAATAGCTCTAATGATCATAGAATAAGCTTACCCTCATGTCCAGTACTTGATCTATCTGTATAATGGCCTCAACAATCCAAATAGCCCTAATATATATGATTATGGTCTCTTCAAGTCAAACTCTGTTCCCTATGTGAACACTTCACTAGGCAATTTTCTATCAAATGACCGAGCCTAAAAAAAAACAAAACCTTAAAGCAAAAAGAAAGTATTCACATTTTACAAAGCAATGCACTTCACAAATATTCTGCTATATTTTATACTAAAAGTCTTAAGCCTCAACTTTCTTTTGGGTAGATAATACATTTGCCCTATTATTTTGACTATGAGCAGAGATCACTTCTATTTCTCAGGCATGAAAACTATTCAAAGGCATCAATAGAGTATGCTGCTCAAAAGCTATAGAATACACAATAATCATGATTATTTGTCACAAAATTGGTAAAGAAAATTGTGCACTTGACTAGTACGTTTTTTCAACTGCTGACTAAAGTAGACATCTGAACCTTCAGCCATTAGAGTAAGTACAGTCTCTCATTCTTGTTAAAAGTACAAATAAATCAAGACCACAAGGTCATGATTAACCCACCCACAGATACAGGTAATGCATACCATTTTGTGTAACAGCACAGTATTAAAAACAAACCTATAATTTACTGGACTAGAGGGCAATAAATCATGTTGACATGTATAAGCAGCCTGATTTTTTAAAAAATTAAAGCATTTATGTTCATAAAATTACTATGCTCAGTATGCTAATTTAAAGTTAGGCTGCTGGGAAACCTCATTAAGTTTGGCCATACAGTAAATGTTATGAAGGGAATACACATTAAGATAATAAATAATCCCATTATCTTCTGTTGGAAAGAGATGATCTATAGATTAAAAAATATATATGGAATTAGAAATGACATGGTCTCAGGACATTTTCTAAAGTGATCTTCACAATGGTCTGACCTGGAAAGTCCCCATAGATAAGAACTGACAGCTCTGTGCATATGAGCTGGAGATTCTTTGGAATTCTAGCTTCCTGCTGCACTAGAAACAGGGTCTAGATCTGTCCTCTGCCTTATGCTCAGGCAGTGTGGTGGTTTGATTCAGGTGTCCCCCACAAACAGGTGTCCTGAATGCTAGTTTACCAGCTGATGCCTTCTACAGGCAGTGCATTGTTGGGGGCAGGCATATGGCTATTATAACCAGTGTCCCCTTGCCAGTGTTTGGCACACTCTCCTGTTTATGTTGCCTATCTGATGTTATCCAGGAGGTGATGTTCACCCTCTTCTCATGCCATTGTTTTCCCCTGCCATCATGGAGCTTCCACTCAAGTCTGTAAGCCAAAATTAACCTTTTTTTCCCCCATTTTTTTTTTCTACCAGCAATGCAAACCTGACTGCAACAGTAAAGTTGGTACCGGAGGAGTGGGTTTGCTGCTAGACACGTGACTGTGTGGCTTTGGCCTTTTAGTGCTGATTTTCAAGAGGAATGTGGAAGGATTTGAAACCTTGGCCTAAGAGACACCTTGCAGTGCTGCAAGTACAAGTTGATGGATTATTCTGGTCAGAGTTGAAAACCTGAATGCAGTAAGAACTATGGACTGTGAGGTTTGGCTAATGAGGACAAGAAAGAGCTTTGCCTAGACTGGGCTAGAAGTAGTTTGTGTGAGAGGCTTGCTGTCCTGAGAAGCAATGGCCATGTCCTGAGAAGTTGTGCAGGGTTGCATTGCATAGAAATGGACTGGTATGAGCAGAGGGATATGGCACAGAAAAAAAAAATCAAAACACTGGATGAAATTGCTGCCTGTTCAACTGCAATTGAGAGATTACAACAATTCATTCTGGACCAGCTGACTTGCATTTGACCCACAGAAGAATTCAGTCTTTTGAAGAGGCCTGAATGCTTAAGGAGTGTCCTGTTCTTCAAAGTTTTCTTTATCCCCCTCCCCCAGAATAACAAATTGGCACCCCACTTGGTATTGTGGAGTATAAGAAATGCAGAAAAGAGACAGTCATTGAATTTGCAACACGGTCTTATGTTTTGGAAATGGCCATGGGAAGTGGGTTTGCTGGATTGCCTGCATGGAGACCCATTGGAGCGGTAAGGATGGATTGTGGGTTACGGTGGAGACCCAGTGGAGATGCCAGGACCATGAGATGGCTGCTAAGGAGAGCTGCCAGCCTCAGATACAGTTTCCTAGGACCGTAAGTAGCCTAGCTGGAGAGGCAGAATTGGAACTCCAGAGACTTGTCAGTGGTTAGAATTATCAGACTTGGAGATGTGTCACTGACTAGAGTTGTTGGACTTGGAGCTACAGAGTTTGATGTTTGCCCTGGTTTCTTAAAATCTTGTATTGGTTGAATATTTCTTTGCTATACCCAATGTCATCTTCTGCAGTGTGATTTTTTATTCTGTGCCATTATGGGTTTTTTTGGGAGGGGGATTTTTTTATATTATGGCTCAGTTAAAAGATCTCATACTATGGGAATGTTTGAACATCATTGAGATTAATGAAAAATTATGGGGACTTTTAAAGTTGGATGAATATGGGCTGGAGAGATGGCTTAGTGGTTAAGCACTTGCCTGTGAAGGCTAAGGACCCTGGTTCAAGGCTCAATTCCCAGTACCCATGTAAGCCAGATGTGCAAGGTGGTGCATGCATCTGGAGTATGTTTGCAGTGGCCGGAGGCCTTGGTGCACCCATTCTCTCTCTCTATCTGCCTCTTTCTCTCTCTGTCGATCTCAAATAAATAAATAAAAATAAACAAAAATAAAGTTGGATGAATACATTGTATTTTATATCATGCATGGTTATCAGTTTAAGAGCCTAGGGGTGGGATGTGGTGGTTTGATTCCAATGTCTCCCATAAACTTAGGTGTTCTGAATGCTAGATTCCCAGCTGATGGAGATTTAGGAATTAATGCCTCTTGCAGATAGTATATTATTGGGTGCAAGCCTATAGGCATTATAGCCTGTGTCCCTTTGCCAGTATTTGGCACACTCTCCTGTTCCTGATGTCCACCTGATGTTGGCCAGGAGGTGATGTACACCCTCTACTCATGCGATCATTTTTCCCTCCCTTCATGGAGCTTCCCCTTGAATCTATAAGCCAAAATAAACCTTTTTTTTTCCCCCTGATCTGCTTTTGGTGGGGTGATTTCTGCCAGCTATGCAAATCTGACTGCAATAGGCAGGTAGGTATAAGTGCACAGGCAGCTTGGCAGCTGAGAAGAAACAACTCGGGAATTATTCCTCAGTCAGGTACTAAGCTCTGAGAGACCATACATCATCAGTGAAGCTCGTCTACTAAGGAATAAACATCAAGCATGGGCTGGAGAGATGGCTTAGGAGTTAAGGCGTTTGCTTGCAAAGCCTAAGGACCCATGTTCTACTCTCCAGATCCATGAGCCAGACACACAAAGGTGAGGCAAGCGCAAGGTCTCATATGCCACTAGGTGGTGCAAGAATCTGGAGTTGGATTTCAGTGGCTGAGACCCTGGCTTGCCCTCTCTCAATCTCATTCTCTCTATATAAATAAAACAAAATAAATAAAAAATAAACCAATAGGTACAAATAATCACGAGGTATGTGTGTTGACTACAGTGAACATCTTTGTTTAAGGGGAAGGATTATGAGTGAATAATATTTTTGTTTTTATTTATATCTCCTCTATTATGCCTTATATGTGAAAGTAAAATCATTAAAAGTTGAATATATACCTCAATTATTAGAATTAGGTAAATATCTGTACATATAGATAGAAATCAAATATGCAAAACTGAAAATCAACCTATATTACAATAGCAAATGAATTGAAAGATAGGGTTTTTTTTAAATATTTTTTGTTCATTTTTTATTTATTTGAGAGTGACAGACACAGAGAAGGACAGATAGAGGGAGAGAGAGAGAATGGGCAAGCCAGGGCTCCAGCCACTGCAAACAAACTCCAGACGCGTGCGCCCCCTTGTGCACCTGGCTAACGTGGGACCTGGAGAACCGAGCCTCAAACTGGGGTCCTGAGGTTTCACAGGCAAGCGCTTAACCGCTAAGCCATCTCTCCAGCCCCAGGAAGATAGGTTTTGATTATATTAATCATGCACAAACAAGAATGTGCAGAAGAAAGTGATGGATACAACATGAATTTCCAAAGAAAATTAAAAAGATTTTTAAAAAATAGAAGCTTATTAGAGTTTAAATAAATAATTTTTAAATGTAAATTTTCCTTTTTCTTTTCTTCCTATTTGAATTTTGTTTGTATCCAAATATCACAAAGGAAAATAATACTTTCAGTATTAAATTTCTAATTTTTAATCTACAATTTCCCTTTGTATGAGAATAATATAATCACATCTTCATGTTGGAGCATACTCTTATCACACTGGCACTATGACATACATATATGAGAACAAGATGAGAGTTGTTACTGGAATAGAAATATAACTTTACTATGATGTACAATACAATTAAAGAAGTCTCTCAGGAAATGTCCAAGAGTTCAACAGAAAATTAAGAATTAACATAAACTTCCGAACAATATAAACTCTCTGAATTTTATACTATAAAGCAGCAAAAATGTAGCTGAGTGCTATGTGGTAGCAAGATATATACTACTTACTCATTCAGTAGACCCATACAGTGTATGTCTAACACTGTACCAAACTTCTAAAAGGGTACCAAGGCTTACAATTTAAAAGTAAAGGCAAGATAAATTTTGAGTGAAAATAATACAAAATAGAGAGTGGGAGACTACCTACAATACACATGGCTCCCTTCTGAGACCCAAGGACAGTGAACACTTGTCTTGCAACCTCTGAAACTATCAGTAGTTTCAAGTACTGAAATACCCATAAGAAAAAAGCTGAAATCTAGTAACAGCAAGAAATTATAAACATATATGAATATTTACAGTTGAGAATCCTTATAGTTGAGAAGCTTAGAAAAATACAAGTCTGGGGCTGGAGAGATGGCTTAGCGGTTAAGCGCTTGCCTATGAAGCTTAAGGAGCTCGGTTCGAGGCTCAGTTCCCCAGGTCCCACGTTAGCCAGACGCACAAGGGGGGCGCATGCGTCTGGAGTTCGTTTGCAGAGGCTGGAAGCCCTGGCGCGCCCATTCTCTCTCTCTCCCTCTATCTGTCTTTCTCTCTGTGTCTGTCGCTCTCAAATAAAAAAATAAAATAAAAATTAAAAAAAAAAATACAAGTCTGAAGAAAATGATTTCACATACTAAAGAATATGTCAATAAAGGGAAATTATATTTAAAAACTAATCCAAGCCTTTCAGAAGATAATTTTAGTAGAAATCTAAATCTTTATGCCTATTACAGTCTGTCTTTTCTCCCTGCTGCAGTTACATTCCCATTACTGGGACAGAACACATGACCAGAAGCAGCTTATGAGAGGAGAGGGTTTACTTCAGGCTTACAGTTTCAAAGGGACGCTTCATTATGGCAGAGCGGTGGGTCAGTTCATCATACATCCATAGCAGAGAGAGAACAAACAGCAAGAGCTCAATTTGTCTCTGAACATACCTCCTCCACCAAGGGTCCACCTCTCATATTGCCATCAGCTCAGGACCAAGCATTCAGAAGACATGAGTTTTTGGGAGACATCTAGTTCAAATTACCACATTATGCCCCGGGCCTGCATAACTCACAATCATCTATTATGTAAAATGCATGTAGTTTCATTTTAAAAGTCCCTATAGTTTTTATCAATCCCAACTCTGTTCAAAACTCCCCATAGTCTAAGGTCTCTTGAATGTGAGAATGTAAAACCGAAACATGTAATGGCACAGAGTAAATATTCACACTGCAAGAGATTAAATCAATACAAGACTAAAAAAAAAAAGATAAATATCAACTCCTATGTTCAGCATCTGTAACCAGAGACGTCTGGAGAGTTCTAATTCTACCACTCTAGCTGGGCTGTGAACAGCCTGGGAAGAGTTCCATCTGGGGCTAGTAGCTCTCTTTGATGGCTGTTCTATACTCCTGGTAATTACAAAGTCCTGAGGTCTCTACTGCAACCCACAGTTCATCCAAGCCATGGCCCAAATGTGCTTTATTCAGGGACAATAGCCTAGCTCCATATCAACAAGGGGCCTTCTCCAAATAACTGCATTGCAAATTTAATGACCTATTCTTCCTGCATTTTTCATACTCTCTTTGTACCAGGTAGATTTCACTGCCAGATTGTTAATCAGAGAGGTGGGGGAACATAAAGCTAACTTAAAGAGTAGAAAAATACCTTGAGCATTCTTCATTCAGGCTCCCTAATTTCTAAAGAATCAGCATGCTTCCTGCTATCCCAATGTAGAATAGCTGAACCAATCTCAATGGTGGTAATCTCTCAAATAATTGAAGCTTAACTGAGCTGTTGTCTCTAGCCTGAAACTTTCATTCTTTCTATGCCATATCTTTCTGCTCACATCAGTCCATTTCTTCTAAACACACCCTGCACAAGTTCTCAGGACATGGGGAAGAGGGGAAGAGCACAACCAGTCTCTCTCTCTCAGTCTCTAGTCCAGAGCCAGAGCACAAAACAGAGTTCTTTCTTCCCCTCACATGGCAAAAGTCTGCACAGTTTGTCATTCTTTCTGCATTTAGATATTTCAACTCTGACCAGAATGGTCCACCCCTGGCTTCAGCATTGCAAGACATCTCTCAGACCATAGCTTCAAATCCACATTCCTCCTGCAAGACAGTTCCAAAAGACCAAAAGTCACACAGTCAGGTTTCTAGCAGTAATGACCTCACTCCACTGGTACCAATTTTCTGTTGCAGTTATCTTCTCATTGCTGGAAAAAAAAAAAAAAAAAAAAAAAAAAAAAACCTGACCATATGTAGGGGAAAAAGGATTTATTTCAGGCTTAGTTTCATGAGGAAGCTTCATCATGGTGAAGGAAGCTGGCTCATTTCATAATACATCCATAGCAGAGAGAGAACAAACAGCTGGAACTCAAGCTGGCTCAGAATACACCACCTCCAACAAGGTTCCATCCTCCAAATTGCCATCATCTGGGACCAAATATTCTGAACACATGAATTTATAGGAACATCCAAGTCAAACCACCACATCCATCAGTTTAAAAAAAATTTTTTTTTGCATGATAGAAAAGGGCAACATTGGAGCAAGGGAGATCTCTCAATGGTTAAAGGTACTTGATACCAAAACAGGCCATCCCAGATTCAATTCCTCAGTGCCCATGTTAAGGTAGATGCACAAAGTAGTACATGTGTCTGGAGTTTGTTTTCAATGGTAAGAGGCCATGGAGTGCTCATTCACTTTCTCTTTCTCTCCCTTCCCCCCACCCCTGCCCTTGAAAATAAATATATTTTTTTAAATTTCACTTTAAGACAATCATCTTTACCATGTTAGTACATTCCTTTTGGGCATTTATATAAATAACAGGAACATACACAAAATGTGCCACACGTCATAATACACATGTTGTTTTTATCATGAGCAATAGTCCTTTTGTCTTGCCACATCACTCCCCTCTTTTGTCCTCATTCCCAGGCAATCACACTCTTTTATGCTTCTTTTATCATAAACAAACATACATGCATAAATGAGAGGAAAATTTATTAGTGAATATTTTATAAAGGTTATGTTAAATCATGATATAGGGACATCCTTCCATTTTCTTATTTAATTAGATATGGGCATATATAGTATGTAAAAAAACACATGTTGGCACTATCCTTTCCCTCCACCCTGCCTCTTTTCTGAAGAGGCCTTCCTCATCAGGATGCAGGTCAACCCCATGGGGATTGTGGGTCATGCATTATGGAGCAGGGAGAGGCAGTGTCTCTTTGCAAAATGTCCTAACGTCTGACTCTAACAATCTCTCTGCCCCTTATTCTGCAAAATTCCCTGAGCCATGCTGGGAGTATTTTAAGTCTACTTTAGTTACGGGCACTTAGGAGCCTCTGGATCTCTGGTTTAGTAGGTGTTGAGCGTCCTCAGTGTCTATCTCCATACCCCTTGTGCTTCACTAAGAAAGCAGCATTCTTGCTCATCCTTCCATTTTAGTCCTCTCATTTAACAATACACGAAAATCACTCAAACACAATGGTTCATTCTAATAGCTGTTTTATATTACATGGTGCAGACACAGTACAATTTGTTCAAGTATTCACCTATTAGTGGTTATCTGTTCTTTCAGATAACTTCTTATCAGTCTTACCATCAAAAGCAGGATTGCAACATACACTTAAATATACGCATAACCAATGATATGCTATAGCCAGTTGATACCATTTATACAGAGTGTAATGGTTAAATTTTCATGAGTTAGGAAAACTGCAACACTACTATTATTGGAAATTAAATTTTACAAACTTATAATTAATCACTAAAAACAAAATTAACAAATACTTAAATTCACCATTTTATATTTTACTACATTTTACTTTTTTCAGTTTATAGGTTTATATGCATGAGTGTGTACTTGTGCATATGTGTGCAGGTACATGTGTGTGGAGGTCCAAGGACATTCCTCAGGTACTCCACTGACCACTTTTTAAGGCAGAGTCTCTCATTGACCTGCTGCTCAGCAGTTAGGCTAAAATGGCTATCAGGCAAATTCATCCATGCCCTTTCCCAGCACCGGAAGAACAAGTGCATGTCATGAATTAGGTTATAAATTTCTACATGTGTACCAGGGATCAAATTCAGGTAGGTCCTCATGTTTGAAAGGTAAGCACTTTACCAACTGAGCTATCTGCTCAGACCTCAAGTTTTCATTCTTTTAACAGCTTTTTTTCCTAGTCTGGGAGTACAATTCAATGGTAGACTGTGTATTTAACATGAGTGAGATATCTACAAAAACATTTCCACACTAAAAGTGAGTTTGGGAATTATTACAAATTGATCACTTGATTTGCTCTGCTGTGAACTATGTACATTCTTTGGCATATGCCTACAATTCCAGCAAGTATGATGTACAACCGTCCTTTTGTCCATGGCCATCTCAGCACTAGAACTTTTCTGTCTCTATCACAGGCAATTACACTCTACATTTAGGAGGTTGAAGCAGGAGGATTGCTGCAAGTCAAAGGCCACCCTGAGACTACAGAGTGAATTCTAGGTCAGCCCGAGCTAGAGTGAGAACCTACCTTGAAAAACCAAAAATAAAAAGGTGTTACATGGGCGACTGGGGGAAAAGACCAATATCTGTCCAAGCAACTCATGGTCTAACCTACTTAGCAGCAAATAACCTGTTGTGATGCCCACACAAATGCAATAGTGGCACACAGCCATGGTGGGGTACCAACAGCTCTTGATTCAGCTAACTGATCCCCTCAATGTTATGGGACCCATAACTGGAGCTGGGAAACAAGTCAGAACCATCCCCAAACATAAGTCCACTCTCCATTATCAAGTTACCACCAATCGTGGGCTACAAGAGGGCCTACACCTATTCTCTATTAAAAAAAAGTAAGGGTCATCTCATTTGTCCTGGTGCTAACTTACTCTCCATTGGAGAATCTGCTTCTCTTTTTCAGATAGATGTAGATCCTAAGGAGAGAGCCACCCCATCATACCTCAAAAGGGCCCCAGCTGAAACTAAGGAAAATTGGCAGAACAAGCAAGGGTGCTGTTTTCCTGGTGATCCGGGTACCAGCACAAGGGTGAAGGAGATCAACACAGAGAAAAATCAACTCCTACCAAATCAGAGAGCCAGAGAGACCCAGAGCCCCCCAATACCTTATCACTGAAGCAGACCAAAAATGAACCCAACATGGCTCAGGGAAATTTTGCAGAAGAGGGGGCAGAAAGAATGTCAGAGCCACATGTTAGGTCATGATATGCAAAGACATTTATTCTACCCATAACTGTGGGCTAACTCCACAATGCATGACTCATATACCTCAACAAGGAGGGGCAAAGGGGAGGAGGGTAGATGATGGATGAGCCTAATAATTGTACCAAACTGACTGTATTTGCTGAATACAAAACTAATAAATAAAATAAAAAATTTTTAAAAAGAAAAACCAAAAATAAAAATAATAAGTAATGTTTTACTGAAAAGTTTAATCCTTAACTTGCTTTCTTTTTCTGCCTTAAACTGTCTAGGGCTCCAAAATTATTCATATGTTTGTGAATGTGTGTACATCTACTTAATGCCTGCTATTATATTAAAATTATTAATTAAAATTATTATTTTGAATATTATTAAATTATTAAAATTCATTTGTACTTTCATGTTTTTAACTTCATGCTGCTCCATAGTGGACAGCAAACTAAGCTAGAATCTTTTGAAATAAAAATAAAAATTGGGGAATATGAATAACACAATTTTAAAAGATGAAAGTCAAATTTGCCTATTCAACTTATCCAAATAAGATGTGAAAAGGCCATTCCAGCATTCCCATTTTATTTTTAATAAAAAGGTATTAAGTTCCTCCAGTGACCTTTATAGAAGGAGCATGGCCCATAAAATCTATTTAAGGATATTAAATCCAGTTGATGTTTCATGTGTTGACCTTATGAATACCAATCACTCAATTAGCTATTTCTCTTTCCCTTACTATTTATACTTTAGTAGATAATCTTGCCATAAAGTATTATAGTGGTGCATAATTTTGTCAGGTATAACCTGAAATCCAATATCCCTAAAACATTTCAGAATCTCTTTTCAAGAAAACAATGCATTTACAAGGGTGGTTGGCTTATTTACTACAGCAACCTCAGTGCCAAGTGTAAGGCATATAATAAATGCTTAATAAATACTAAGTAAATGAAATCACAGTTTTCTCATGCCTCAACTGTCACAAGTTACCTGTAATCTTGCTATGGGTAAAGTGGTTCAGTATTACAGAAGTTAAGTATGACTCATTTGTCTGCAATATATATTCTAACCACAAAGTAATTTATCATGTTATATTCTATCTATTCTCTCCTACATTTCTAATTTTGGAAACAGAGGGTAAGGATAAAGCCACAAGGGAGATGGTTTAAAAATGATTTCTGCAGTGGCAGTAGCACTAGAAAATACACATGTAGCTTCTAAATGGGTCACTTTACAAAGAATAAGACTAATCAGAACATGGATGACCTCTGAAAAGAAATCCAGGGCCATTACTCTGTATTTTTTGTATTCATAAAAAATTAGTAAAATTCCAAACTCACACGACTTCAATCATACTGTTAGTTCATTGTTAGCACAGTTTTACACAGGGGAAAAGAACTTCCTCCTGATTCTCGGTCTTCACAAATAATATCCACTGTGCTCCTTTTTATTAAGGGATAACACATGTGATATCAAGGCATTTTTGTTATGTCACCTTTTAGTCCCTAGAAATAGTACTCCCAAGTCATTCAGCACTTTGAAAAAAAATGGATGAACTATTTCCATTTATCATTTACACCTTGATGAAGACTATACTCTAGTCTTGGCAAAATTAACACTGATTTGACAGGCATGTTATTACTACTAATTAAAAGTTTTCCTGGTATTACTTTATATAATATATATGAATGAAAGTCTTGAATATTAAACAAAATTTATAAGCTATGAAATTAGTCATAGGTTATCTGCATTCTCACATGTTGACATTTAAAATATTCATAACCAAAATGAGACTAGAAATACTTTTGAAAACGCAGTTTGTAAGTATATTAGATTTTGTTGTGGAGATATCTAAAATAATCAATGTACAGGGAAGAAAGATTTATTTGGCTCACAGTTTCATAGGCTTTAGTCCAAGGTCACCTGGCCCTGTTGCTTTGGACCTAAGTGGCACAATGTAGCAGGGTGGAAGAACAAGGCAGGGAGGCCTGGCACCTAGTGTCCCTCAGCTCTTCTTCTTCTTCTTCTTTTACATTTCAGGAAAAATTGTTGTATAGTGGAAACACTTAAGCCTATTTGTATATCAATTATATAAAATGGTATTTCCATACAAGGATGCTTATAAAAAGAGACTTTCATGATAAATAAGCAGCAATGAGATACGTAAAACAGAAAGGATCCCTACATACCTACACTTCCTCAAGCCTCCAAAAAGACGTTTAAACAATTAGCACATCAGTTTCTCACAGAAATGACTGTAGAAAGTAAATTGGACTGGTGTGGGGATCAGCTTAACTTCTGGTGCTGACAAAGTAGATGATGCTTCTCATTTGCATTCATTTGGCTAGGCAACCACCTAAAAATGGAGGCATACATTTTGGTGTACAGCCCCATTGAAATAGAAATGATATGATCCCCTCAACACAGAAGGTTCACCAAATGTAAGTTTCACTGTCATGTATGACCAAGAGAATTGAAAGAAAGACAAACAGTAATTTCCAATAGCATTAGCTAGAAGACAACTAATGATATTCATGTGTACCAGTAGTCTATAAAATAGAAACCTTGAACTGGGCTCCTTTGAGTAAAAAGATGTTGGGCCAGGTAAATTCAAGTTAGAAGTCTGGCTCTGAAGCAGACCAACAAACCAACAAAAGCAGTGAAAAGTGGCTTTAGAAGCAGCCACAGTTACCACTACAGGGTTATGCCAGTGTGGGGAAGGATGCAGATAATGGCATAGCTATCCACAGACTGTTAAAGATTGGGGAAGGATGCAGATAATGGCATAGCTATCCACAGACTGTTAAAGATTGGGGAAGGATGCAGATAATGGCATAGCTATCCACAGACTGTTAGAGCCCAAGATCTACAGTCTAAATTACAAAACAGAGAACAGATGAGGCTGTTACAAAGGACTTCTGCTCAACAAATATGGTAGATATATGGTCATTTCCTGAAAGTAATGCCCACTCACTATTAGGAAAAGGCTTTATCCAGGGGCTTGCTAGAATAAGATAGAGGGGCTGAGGAGATGGCTCAGTCATTAAAGTGCTTGTCAGGCAAGCATGAGGATGTGAGTTTGGATCCCCAGCATCTATGTAAAAGCCTGGTGCAACTGAGCATTTTTTAATCCAGTGCTAACAAGGCTTGCTAGCTAATTGAATCAGTGAGATTCTGAGCACCCATGTAAATGTTGGGTGGACTTGGTGGCATGTCTATAATCCCAGTTATAAAGACAGGAGATCCCTTGGGGTAAGGTAGCTAGCTAGAATAGCTGAATTAGCAATCCTAGATTCAAGTGAGAGATCTTCCCTCAATAAACAAGATGGAAAACAACTGAAGAGGGCACCCAATGTCAACGTGTCTGTCTCTCTCTCTCTCTCTCTCTCTCTCTCTCTCTCTCTCTCTCTCTCTCTCTCTCTCTCTCTCTCTCTCACACACACACACACACACACACACACACACACACACACACCTGCATCCACACACATGTAAAATGTATAGAAAACACATATGCCTACCACACAGAGAGACACACACATGCTCCTCCTGGAAGAAGGGGAGAGAAGAAAATATGTCACTGATGAAGAAGTCAAATAACAAATAAAACAGCAGCTTAGATTTCTTGGGAAAATGAAACTCTACAACATTGAACCAAACAAAACAGCTTATATCTGAAGACTCACATTTGTTCATGAAAGCTTGCTTCAAGAACTTTGCATCATGGTACTAACAAATCCAGTTATATCACCCTATCAGCTCAACTCTGCACAATCTCAATAAATTCTCCATCTTATAAGACTTGCCTTAAAAATAATCCAGCCAAACTCTAAAACTCTAGCCATATTCTCCCTCAACTCTCATGATAGCCAATGACTGAGTGCCATATTTTAAAGCAGAAAGTTGTCTAAAAGAAATTTACCATTTGTTCAAAAACACAGAGCTAGTTAAGGACAAAACTAATACCAGAAACAAGACCTCTGGGTCCCTTATTCATGTGTCAGATTTTAACTGCTGTTCATCACCTAAGTCTACCCTGACAAGAACATTACTTAATATACTCTAATTTACCAACATACCCAGAATGCCATGTTGAGAGGAAACATTCAATATGCAACACAACCAGATTGATTACAAACACATAAATCAAATTTTACTCAAAGAGCTCCAAAAAGAATGAATACTATAATAATATATCATTACTATGAGCAATCCTAATTAAAATGACTAATAGCGTTTGAGCAAGTACCATATTCAAAGAATTGTATTACAAGCTTTTTTATCATGATTTCATTTAATCCTCAAAATAAACCTATTAAGTAGATACTATTCTTAATCCCATTGGAAAGATTAAACAAACAAGGCTTAGTGAACTGGCCAAGGTCACACTATTGGCAAGTAGAAGAACTGAGACTCAACACTGAAATATGCTGCAGTAAGAGATGGGCATCTAGTCATTAGTTTTATCTTCTCCTGAAAATATCATTTCATATTATAAAAATAAGACAGACTCACAGCAATATATAACACAATTCCAAGGTACCATTTTAATCAGAAATATCATTATGACAATTTCCTCCCAATACTAAGCTTTTTTCTAAGCAATCCCAGTATTTTGTCCACTTCAGCCTTGAAAGCAAAAATGAAATGTTTCAGTTGTCATATGAACTGATGTATCTACCCTTTACCTCATTTTAGTTCATTGTGTTTCCATTTCAGTTATATATTATTTGAAGACAACTGCAATGCACAAGAACAAAAGGAGCTCTCTTTCATAAGTTAAATACATAATCCTAAATGATAATTTGAAGAAATCTAACAAGAAAGCAGTTTTTCTCTAATGTATTTTTAGCACTGTTTAATACTTTCCCAGAGATAAATTTTATGCCATATCTTCTTCTGAAAAAAAAAAAAAATCGAACTGATAGTAGATGATAAGATTTAGGATATGAATTTTCTATCCTTCATCCATTACACAAATTGCTAATATTTAAATGCTATGTTCAAATTTCTTGGTATTTTAGGTGAGATCTATGCTATGACAGACAGAAAATAAAATTGAGTACCCAGTAATTGTTAAAGGTATTTTAGCAAGGGGCAGAAGCCACCAAACCCACACAAATTGGCCTGGCAGATGGCCACAGTTCTGTTTCATTTATTACATTGCTTTTTTGAATCTGAACTTTGAGCCTTTTTTGATGTTGCCATTGCGAGAAATACATTTTGACTTAGAGGGCATATTCTTATTTAAAAACTAGAGGAAAATAAATTCACCAAATAAAAAACTGAAATAATTAGGCAACAGAGTAGGAAAGAACATTCTGTACCAACATCATTCTTTTAGCATAACTCTTTAATTAATTCAAATTTCTATGCAACTTGAGAATCCCTTGCATCAAATACTATGTCTGACACTACTGATACAAAGCTGGCCGTGCATGGTGGCCCACTCCTTTAAACCCAGCACTTGGGAGGCAGAAGTAGGAGGATCACTATGAGTTCAAGGCCACCCTGAGACTACATAGTGAATTCCAGGTCAGCCTTAGCTAGACAAGACCCTGCCTCAAAAAAAAAAAAAAAAAAAAAAAAAAAAAAAAAAAAAAGCTGTAACAGGCTTAGACCCTTATTTAAAGGATTTCATGGTCTAGTACAAGAGATTGATATATACCTAAAGGTAATACAGTGCTATCATATCTTTTTAAAAAATGTCAAGACCTAGCCGGGCGTGGTGGCGCACGCCTTTAATCCCAGCACTTGGGAGGCAGAGGTAGGAGGATCACCGTGAGTTCGAGGCCACCCTGAGACTACAAAGTGGATTCCAGGTCAGCCTGAGCTAGAGTAAGATCCTACCTCAAAAAACCAAAAAAAAAAAAAAAAAAAAGTCAAAACTTTAATGGCAACCAGTAGAGCAATTAATTCAAACCCAAGTTGTAATGAAGGGATTGTCAGAAAATATTTAAGATAAGTTATCACTGGAATAGATGAAAGATTAGGGAGTACAAGGAAAAGCCGCTTAATATAGCGGGAACCTCATGATGAAGGTGTAGAAGCCAGAGGAGTTATGCACCTAGGAGGTGCAAGCCAGTGAACAACACTGCAGCATGAAGCATGAGAGGAAACTAGAAAGGTAATCCAGAGCACTTTAACAATGCATGATGCCATAAAGCAGATTTGAGGACTGAAGAAATGACTCAGCAGTTAAGGCTCTTGCCTACAAAGCCTAAGGACCCAGGTTTGATTCCCTAGTACCCACATAATGTCAGATGAACAAGGTGGAGCATTCATCTGGAGTTTGTCTGCAGTGGCTAGAGATCTTGGCATGCCCATTCTCTGTCTCTCTCTCTCTCTCTCTCTCTCTCTCTCTCTCTCTATCTCTTTCTTTCCTCTCTATCTGCATCTCTCTCTTATAAATAAACAAATAAATAAATAAATTTAAAAAGCAGATTCTAGGGCTGGGCATGGTGGTGCACACCTTAAATTCCAGCATTTGGGAGGCAGAGGTAGGAGGAGTACAGTGAGTTCGAGGCCAGCCTGAGACTACATAGTAAATTCCAGGTCAGCCTGAGCTAGAGCGAGACTCTGCCTCGAAAAACCAAAAAAAAAAAAAAAAAAAAAAAAAAAAAGCAGATTCTAGGTTTACATTTTGTCCACTAGAAAATGGATGTCCACTGAAGTGTCAAACTATCACATTTTATAAAGATAAGTGTCCTGATATTAAAATTAGGTGGCAACAAGAAAGAAAATGAGTCTAGGCATAGAAATTCAATTTTGGTTAAAATATTTATAGGCTCTAAAATTAAGACAATGACAGCAGGAATGCAAAGGAGAGAAAATATTCAAGTAATAGTTTAAAGGTAAAATAAAAAAATAGGAGTCTTAAATTTGTCTACATCTTTGGTAGACATATGAATATCTGCAATGATCAATCTCAATTGTCAACTTGACTGGATCAGGAGTCAACTAAGAAATATGACTCTGGTTGGATCTGTGCAGGGTCATAATGGATGAACTCCAGGACGAAGAGCCCTGAGAGTGGGCCTCACCTCTTGCAGCTGCTCAGATATAGAGATCTGAGGGAGAAGCAGTGCTGCATTCCTCCATCCATCTTTGCTGCTGTGGCCAATGCCATCTACCTTGTAGCTGCTGCCTCCTTCCCTGACAACAGGACTCAGCTTCAAAAGACAGCTCTCCAGGAATCCTTCAGGTCTTATGCTCCTGAAGAATCCAGCCTCATGGACTGAGTAGCATCCAGGTTCTCAGCCCCTCCAGTGTGCAGACAGCCAATGTTGGACTTCCCAGCCTTTATCATGTAAGCCAGTCTCATAGTCTGTTAATACATGTTCACTGTATTGCTTCTATTACTCTAGAGAATGCTGACTAATGCAATGTTCTAATGTGAAACACAGCAGGACAGTCTCCTGAAAAATGCAAAACCCTGCCGGGCGTGGTGGTGCACGCCTTTAATCCCAGCACTCAGGAGGCAGAGGTGGGAGGATTGTGAGTTCGAGGCCACCCTGAGACTCCATAGTAAATTCCAGGTCAGCCTGGGCTACAGTGAGACCCTACCTCGAAAAACCAAAAAAAAAAAAAAAAAAAAAAAAAAAAAAAAAAAAAAAAAAAAAAAAAAAAGCAAAACCCTAAATAATTCTTATCCCTTGATGTAATAGTTCACCTTACGTCATTATATTATTTTTCTTTTTTTGGTTTTTGAGGTAGGGCTTCACTGTAGCTCAGGCTGATCTGGAATTCACTATGTATTCTCGGGGTGGCTTCAAACTCTTAGCAATCCTCCTACTTCTGCCTCCCAAGTGCTGGAATTAAAGGCATGTGCCACCACACCCACCACCCTCCACATCGATCCTTATGGTTATTCAACAGATAACTAGTATCAAAGTAATATAAGCCTACTGAGGATTGAAATTAAGTGAGTAAAACAAATTAATTGGACTTCACTATATATTTCTATAAAAATAAGATAATATAACCCAACAGGAGTGTACCCAAATTGATAAAAACAACAGATAAAAATGCACATAAAAAGAATTTACAAAGATAATTGCAATTAGAAATACACAAACTAGAAAACAAACTCATATTTATATTAAGTCTTTATTAAAAATATTAAACATGGAAATGTCTTTGATGTCAGTGGACCATTTCAAAGCTAGCTAACACAGAAACAAAGATTTTACATTTTATTCTTCTTATTTATTTATTTGAGAGAGGCAGAGAAAGAGGCAGAGAGAGAGGGGGTTGGGAAGGAGACAATAAGCACACCAGGGCCTCCAGACACATATGCCACCTTATGCATCTGGCTAACATGCATTCTGGACAATCAAATCTGGGTCCTTGGGTTTGCAGGCAAACGCCTTAAATGTCAAACCATCTCTCTAGCTCCAGATCTTACACTTTAAAGTTAACAGGCTTATATAAACCATATTTAAAAGGAGCTCAATTTGAACTAAACACTAAATTTTGTGAAAGCAGAATGAGTATCAATAGATATAATGAATGTTTTTATCAGTGCTTACCAAAATACCAAATACAACTGTAATTACTAAGATTTAAATTTTTTTTTATTTTTTTTATTTTTATTTATTTATTTGAGAGCAACAGAGAAAGAGGCAGAGAGAGAGAGAGAGAGAGAGAGAGAGAGAGAGAGAAAGAGAGAGAGAGAATGGGTATGCCAGGGCCTCCAGCCACTGCAAACGAACTTCAGACGCGTGCACCCCCTTGTGCATCTGGCTAATGTGGGTCCTGGGGAATCGAGCCTCAAACCAGGGTCCTTAGGCTTCACAGGCAAGTGCTTAACTGCTAAGCCATCTCTCCAGCCCAGATTTAAAATTTTTAAAGAAGATACATTTTAAAGCATGACAATTTGTTAAGACAAACATCAGCCTATAAGGCATGACCGCATTTCCTGCAGGCAACAAAGCCACATGATGTATAGCACATTTTCTCTAGAATTCCAAGTTTCCAAATATAAATTTCCAAATGAAGTCACCTGCCAAAAATCATTGCACCAAACTGGTTGAAGCCTAATAGTGTATATAGGCCTTGGAATAACTGAACCACAGAATGCTTAGTTCTTTAAAAATGTTTTAAATACATTATTTTTGCTAAAAAAAAAAAAGGGGGGGAGGACACAGTAAGGTCACAAGTATTAATAGAGCAAGCTCTATGGTCAAATTTCAAAAAATGTGCAGAAAGACTTCTAATTGAGACATGTCAAAATTTCCATCCTCAATACACATCAGGAAAACTTAAAACCTTTAAGGGCTGGAGAGATGGCTCAATGGGTAAGGCACGTGCCTGCAAAACCTACGGACCCGATTTCAATTCCCCAGTACCCACATAAACCCAGATGCACAGGGTGGCACATATGTCTGAAGTTTGTTTGTAGTAGCTAGAGGTGCTCGTATACCCATTCTCTTTCTCCACTGCTCGCTCGCTCTCTCTCTCTCTCTCTCTCTCTCTCTCTCTCCCCCTCCCCCTTTCTCACACTCTCTCATAAATAAATAAATGTAGAATTTAAAAAACATTTACTTTGAGGGATGTGATGACCAATAGCAATTTATATAAATATCTTGTAAATCTTTTAGAAAAAAGTTATCTTATGAGGAAAATAGAATCAAAATATAGATTGGGCACAGCAGACTCAGGCTCAGAGAGACTAGTAACCAGCAGGAATAGGTACCTCACAGTTTACCCAGAAGGAGGGACACCAGTACTCAGTAGGAGCAAGCTCTGCCCAGCTAACCTGGTCACAGAGAGGCCAATACCCAGAGGAAAATGCTTCCCACAGGCTAAGAACAACTACTGCAGCGACCCAGCCACAGAGACCACTGCCTGGCAGAAGCAGACTACAGTTAATAGGATCACAGGAACAACAGTGCCCAGTAGGACCAGCCTCTTCCCAGTTCACCACATAGAGGAGAGAACAAGGCCTGCGGGGAGGAGGCTTTGTCCAGATAACCCTATAAGAGAGAAACCAATACCTGGCTAGAACATGGTCCAGACTGCTGATCTAGTCAAAGGAGGGAACAGTGTCCTGTGAGAGCAGGGTACACCTAACAGAACTGGCTGCAGAGAAACCAACTCCAGGTTGAAGAAGGCTCCACCCAGACCACCCTGTGGCCAAGACTGGTATTGCACCCTGGAGACCACTAAGCAGTGAGTTCAGGGCCCTCTCTGGGCCTCAGTCCTGCTAATGAACCAGCATCAGTCCTCTGTAGGTGAAGATCACTCATGGTGACAAGTGTAATACAAAAATATTTTATGTAGCAAGGTATAACAGAATTGTTACAGATACCACTACGCCTCAGCTTCAAGAAGTACAATCAGGGCTGGAGAGATGGCTTAGCAGTTAAGCGCTTGCCTGTGAAGCCTAAGGACCCTGGTTTGAGGCTCGGTTCCCCAGGTCCCATGTTAGCTAGATGCACAAGGGGGCGCACGCGTCTGGAGTTCGTTTGCAGAGGCTGGAAGCCCTGGCGCGCCCATTCTCTCTCCCTCCCTCTACCTGTCTTTCTCTCTGTGTCTGTCGCTCTCAAATAAATAAATAAAAATTTGAAAAAAATTAAAAAAAAAAAGAAGTACAATCATTATTGAATGGGACTGTAGGTAGTCTCCCAGCTAGTGCTGGGAAAGAAGGTGAGTTAATCTGAAGCAGATGTGAAAAAAACAAAAACAAACAACCACAAAAAAAAAAAAGCAGCAAGAACACGAGGGACTGACCCATTCACAGCCTCGCAAGTGTCCGATAACAGAAGTGCAAAACACCAAGACAGAAGAAATGCTCTGGAAAAAATTCAGAATTCCACTTCTAAAAACAGATCAGTGACCATACAGAAGATTCAAGTAAGTACATGAGTGGACTAAATTTCCTTAGATCTACTCAAAAGCTTGAAAAGGTATTTTCTAAACTGAACAAAACTGTTAGCAAGTTGGAAGAGAATTTTCAAAACATGGAGAATAAGTGCAGCAAGGAAAATGAGACACAGAAGAAGAACCAAAAAGAAATTCTAAAGTTGAAACAATCACTCAACTAAAATCATAACAGAGAGCATCACAAATACCAAATTCCACATACAAGATGGACTTTTAGAGGTAGAAGACAAGGCCATAATACACATAGACATATACAAAGAAATAAAACTCAAGTAACATGAGCACTATCTCCCAGAAAGTCTAGGATACATCCAAGAGACCAAACCTTGGGAACCCCGGAATAGAAGAATCTGAGATAAAGTTTAGAGGAACTGAAGGTTGAGTCAATGAAATCACAGAAGAAAGTTTCACCAAACCTAGACAGCAAAGTTGACAAGAGGGGTTGGGAAACCCAAACATACATGACCAGAGAAGAGCCTATCCATGACACATTACAGCCAAGATGTCAAAATACAAAGTAAATAAATGGAGAATAACTCCAGATCTTATGAGCAACACTAAAAGCCAGAATAGCATGGAATTATATTTCAAGTACTGCAAGTAAACAAGTTCAACTGAGAGTGCTATGCCCAGCAAAATTACCTTCCGAAATTGCTGGAGACACAAGGATAATCCAAGACAAGCCCAGACTAAGGCAATTATTAACAACCAACACAGCACTATATAAAGTTCATAAAGGTAAAATATATAGGGAAGGGAAAAATCAGTATTATCCATGAGAACATATGCACGATAACCTAACCAGAAAAGAATAGAACAGAAAAGACCTAGAAATTATTAGTCATGTCCAACACAGCAAACTCCCAAAACCAACATGAGGGAGGAAAAGAAATACCAGAAACTAAGCTAAACAGAGTATCATTTAACAATCAAACTGAAGACCTTTTTCATAATAACTATAAATGTAAATGGTCTTAATATACCAATAAAAGATATAGATTAACTAACTCAATTAAAAAGCAGAAACCAGTGCTGGAGAGATAGCTTTGCAGTTAAGGCACTTGCCTACCTTAAGGACCCAGGTTTGATTCCCCTGCAAAAACACAAAGCCAGATTCACAGGGTGGTGCATATGTCTGGAGCTCATTTGCAGTGTCTAGAGGCCCTGACACACCCATTCTCTCTATCCTCCCTCCCCTCTTGTGCTCACAAAATAAATAAATATTTAAAAAAATAACAGGATCCAGGGCTGGAGAGATGACTCATGTGTTTGTTAAAGCTACTTGCTTGCAAAAAACAGAATCTACTGATTAACTATTTCTTAGAAATGTACCTAGCTGCAAAGGTATCAACAAACTGAGGGCTGAAGGATGGAAATCAAGCAACTAAGCAATAGAAACCTTAAACAAACAGGCATAGTTATTCTTAAATGTGATAAAGTAGACATCAAACCAAAACTAATCAAAAGAGAAAAAGAGGGCCACAACATATTAATAAAGGGAACAACTCATCAAGAAGACATTACAGTTATTCATACTTATGTACTAGATATTGGGGTTCCCAACTTCATAAAGCAAATGCTAAAAGCCAGAAAAGGTCACATAGGTGCTAAAACAATAATAGGAGGAGACCTTAAGACCACACTCACATATTTAGTTGTCTTACAAACTAAGAACCAGTGAAGGTACTTCAGTGATAAATGATACCACAGACCAGCTGCATTTAATAGTTACCTACAAAACATCCCCTCTAAAACACAGAGGATACACATTCTTTTTGGTGGCCCATGGAAGCTTCTTCAAAATTGACCATATTACAACACAAGCCTTAACAAATACAAAGCCAGAAAGAAAGAAAAGAAAATCCCTTGTATCCTATCAGACCACAGTGGAGGGGAGTAAACCCTGGAATCAACAGAAAGAGAAACTTCAATTAGTATACAAATACTTGGAGACTGGAAAATTGAATAAACAGTGGACCATTGAAACCAAGGAGAAAATTAACTGCACACATTGTAAATTTAGGGAGATCTGAAATAACCAAACATCAAACATATGATGCATATCAAGGTGTTAGAAAAACAAGAAACCAATACCCAAACCCAGCAGACAACAATAAATAATAAAAGTTAGGGCAGAAATGGATACTTAAAGAATATAGAAAAATCAAACAGGTGATTCTTTTTTAAAGTTTACAAGATTGACAAAACTATAGCCAAACTAACCCAAACAAAGAGAGAGGAGACCCAAATAAGTAAAATTAGAGAAGAGAAATAAAATTTAATTCAATAAAATTCAGTAGATCATTAGGGAATATTAAGAAAAAAAAGTTTTTCCAAAAAGCTAGAATATGTAGATGAAATAGATAAATTTCTAGATGGATATTGTTGCAGTCCGGTTCACATTGCTGTTAGAAATCACCCAATCAAGAGCAGCTTCTGGGAAAAAGAGATTTATTTTGGCTTACAGGCTCGAGAGGAAGTTCCACGATGGCAGGGAAAAACGATGGCATGAGCAGAGGGTGGACATCACCCCCTGGCCAACATAAGGTGGACCACAGCAACAGGAGGGTGTGCCAAACACTGGCATGGGGAAACTGGCTATAAAGCCCATAACCCCGCCCCCAACCATACACTCCCTCCAGGAGGCATTAATTCCCAAATCTCCATCAGCTGGGAACCTAGCATTCAGAACACCTAAGTTTATGGGGGACACCTGAATCAAACCACCACAGATATGATCTCTCAAAATTAAAAATATAAATGTAAGTAATTTAACCTGATTCATAGTGAGCAACAAAACTATATAGTATTGTCTCCCCACAAAGAAAAGCCCAGGACCCAGTGAATTCACTGCTGAATTCTAGCGAACTTTTAAAGAAGATCTAATACCAGCACTCCTCAAACTGTTCCACAAAATAGAAAGGAAAAGAGCACTACCAAATTCATTCTAGGAAGCCAGTATTGCCCTGATATCAAAACCGGATAAAGCCTTCACAAAAAAGGAGACCTAGAAACTAAATGGAACATATTCCAGGAAAAAATTTATGTTGTGTTACAAAGCAAGACTAGATGAATTTAACAAAAAAAAATCCATTTTCTGACCTCAAAGAGAAAAAAAAAAAAAATAGAAGTCAAAACCAGTATGAACTTAAGAAGTTATACAAATACATGAGAAACAAAAACAAAAGAATAATCTTGAGTAACTAATAAACCAGTGAAAAAATAAAAGCAAAAAATTAAAAAATCTTGAAAAAGTGAAAATACATCAAAACCTATGGGATACAGCAAACACAATACTTAGAGGAAAGTTTTTAGAAATAAGCATCTACAAGGAAAAGTATTTCAAACAAAAACATAATTATGTATATTAAGAAACTAAAATAGCATGAACAACCTAAACCAAAACTCATCAGAGGGAAAGAAATAATGGTCAGAGAATAAATTATTACAGACAAAAATACAAAAAAAAATCAACAGTTTTTGAAAAAGAAATGAACGATATTCATTAATCTAAACCTGGGTCATGAATAAAAGGTAGAGAGATGCAAATAAAATCAAAGATGAAAAAAGAGACATGACAGGTCATATCACACAAATGCAAAATATTCTAAAACTAGGAACAATTATACACCAATAAATTGGAAAGCTACTATACTCATTCAAATGCCAGATGGGCATAGCAGCCTGCCTGTAATCCTAGCACTGGGTAGGCAGAGACAGGAAATTCCCTGGGGCAAGCTGGCAAGCAAGAATGGTTGGATCAGCTGAATCAAGTGAGAAATCCTGCCTCAGCAAGTAAGGTGGAAAGTGATGGAGGAACAGACTCAGTGTCAACCTCTTGCCTCCAAAGGCATGCGTACAGACATGCACCTGCACAATGGTGCACACAGGCATACAAACATGCAAGCATGTACTCACTCCACACCCACACACATGCGCAATAAAAATATGAAAGAGTACGACTTGCAACAATATGGGTGTATCTGGAGGACACTGTGTTAAATGAAATATGTCAAACACAGAGAAGTGCTGCATGTTCTTATGTAGAAACTAAAGAAGTTGATTTCATACAGGAAAAGAATAAAATACCAGTCACTAGAGCCTAGGGAGGGTACTAGGAAAAGACAAGAACTTGAATAAGTACCAAAATAGGTACATAGGAAAAGTTCTAATATTCTATAGCAAGCAGGGCAATTACAAGTGAAAGTAATTCATAACATATTTTACAATGAAATTGAGGAAAATTCAAAGCCTGCCAACAAAAAGTGATGATAAATGTTTAAAAAGAGTTAAAAAGTTACACTACCTGGTCATTATATACACATTATATAAGTGTATCAAAGTATTTTACTGCATCCCACAAGTGGGTGAAATTATCATGCACCAATTAAAAACACAAATATAAAAAGCATTAGTCATAGACTGGGGGGATGGCTAAGCAGTTAAGGCTCTTACCTGAAAAGCCGAAGGACCCAGGTTTAACTCCCTAAAATCCACATAAGCCAGATGCACAAGATGGCACATACATCTGGAGTTTGTTTGCAGTGGCTGGAGGCCCAGATGTGCCATTATTCATTCTCTCTCTCACTCTCTCTCTCATAAATAAATAAAAATAAAGAAGCATGAGTCACCTTTAGCATTCATAAAAGTTCCATCATGTTATAAACTCACCATTAAGACCTCATTATGTATGAGCAATCTTGACTTAAAACTATATATATTTTTTAATTTTTTTGTTTATTTTTATTTATTTATTTCAGAGTGACAGTCAGAGAGAGAAAGAGGAAGATAGAGCGGAGAGAATGGGCATACCAGGGCCTCCAGCCACTGCAAACAAACTCCAGACGCATGCGCCCCCTTGTGCATCTGGCTAATGTGGGTCTTGGGGAATCGAGCCTCAAACCAGAGTCCTTAGGTTTCACAGGTAAGTGTTTAACTGCTAAGCCATCTCTCCAGCCCTAAAATTATATTTTTTTACTTAGGATTTTTCAAATTTATGATGGCACAAAAGCCATAAACATTCAATAAAAGTCAAACATCAAATTTTGAGTTGATCTTTTTTGCAGACTAGCAATATATATAGTACCATTATCTCATGATGTTGGGGAGCAACCATGAGCTATAGCTCCCAACCAGCCAGCAATCATGAAGAGAAACAACAAATTCTATATGGTGTACTATGTTGTGTATAATATTTGGATATAAATGTTCAATACACTTCACAATATATTCATAAAGAAGAATTTTTCTCTGACTTAGATCAACTATAAACTAATCTATTTAGCTCATTTATTTTCTTGGTAATGGGCACTTAAAGGTAGGCTACAGTAAGGTCTGATATTCTGTAAGCTGGTATATTTTATATGCATTTCAGTGTGGGATATTTTCACTCAGTGAGTTTCTTTCTTTAAAAAAAAAAGTTTTGATTTTTATTTATTATAGGCAAAGGGAGAGAAGAGAGAAAGACAGAGAAAATGTGCACATCAGGGCCTTTAGCCACTGCAAACAAACACCAGACACATGTGCCACCATGGATATCTGGCTTACGTGGGACCTGGGGTATCAAACCTGAGTCCTTAGGCTTCACAGACAAGCACCGTAACTCCTAAACCATCTCCAGCACTTTTTTTTCATTTTGTTTTGTTTTGTTTTGTTTTGTTCTTGAGGTAGAGCCTCACTCTACCTTAGTCTCAAGGTGCCCTCGAACTCACAGCAATATTCCTACCTCTGCACCCCCCAAAATGCCAGGATTACAGGTGCACCACCACACCCAGCTCATTCAGTGAGTTTCTAAAGATATAATGCCACTGCAAAGTTCCTATGACTTTAGAGAGGTCCAAGAAATAATAGTTGATTTGAAATGAATAAGAGAACAATAGATAATACCAAGATGCAGCACACAGTGATCACTGCTGATGACATATGGAATGTAAGTACGATGGATGATGAAGGGAAAAGAAGGCACAATAGTTGGCAGCAAAGACTTTACAGACTTTGTATCCTGCCTCCATTATGCACTGAGTGATTAGAATTAAGCTATATTATTACTCTGCAATTTGTTTCGTTCAAAAGAATATAGTATTATCAGCTGGGTATGGTGACACGTGCCATTAATCTCAGCACTCAGGAAGCAGAGATAGGAAAATCACTGTGAGTTGAAGGCCAGCCTAGAACTACAAAGTGAGTTCCAGACCACCCTGGGCTAGATTAAGACCCTACTTTAAAAAATAAAATAAAATAAAAAAGGAGATAGTAATATCACCTCCAGCATAAAATTGCCATGAGATTTAAATGTAAAATATTAGACCACCACTTATCCCATATACATGCTCCATTAAGATTAGTTGTTTGGGGCTGGGGAGATTGCTTAGTGGTTAAGGCATCTGCTAGCAACCCACATAAGCTAGATAGTGGCACATGCATCTAGAGTTCATTTGTAGTGGCTGGAGGCCCTGCCATGCGGATTCTCTCTCTCTCTTTCTCAAATAAATAAATAATAAAACTCTTTAAAAAAATTAGCTGGGGCTGGAGAGATGGCTTAGCAGTTAAGGGCTTGCCTGTGAAGCCTAAAGACCCAGGTTCGAGGCTCAAATCCCCAGGACCCACATTAGCCAGATGTACAAGGAGGTGTTCGCAGTGGCTGGAGGCCCTGGTGTGCCCATTCTCTCTCTTTCTCTCTGTCTGCCTCTTTCTCTCTCTGTCACTCTCAAACAAATAAATAAAAATGAACAAAAAAATTTTAAAGAAAAAATTAGCTATTTAAATAGTTGTCAGAACCATCATTATCCACATGATAATCAATGCTGTTACTAGTATAACACTACAACCATTAGGTGCTTCACAGATATTTTTCATATTCATAAAAGAACTTGGAAGGAATATACTATTATTCTCACACTGTTTGAAAGAAACAGTACTGGTATTGAGCCCAGTAGTGTAACATATGTATACTAACTGTAACAATTATCTTTCAAAAGGGGAAGAAGGATCTCAGAAGTGATAATAAGGTTTTTTTAAGCAATATTATTTACTTAAAAAGCACCATGTTTCTGGTATTCCTGTAGGCTCCAGAGATAATGCAGGGGACAAAACATTTAATATACATATCATATGAAAAATACCATATATGTATAATATATCTGCATATGCTATATACACATATGTATACAACATATTACATATATACATATACATATTATACAATAACTACTCTTGTATGTGGAAACAGACTAGAAAGCAAAATAGAGAGGGTAGCTCATCAGTTAAGGCACTTACCTGCAGAGCCTAAGGACCCAGGTTCAATTCCCCAATACCCATGTAAAGCAAGATGCACAAGGTAGCACATGCTTCTGGAGCACATTTGCAGTGGTTACAGGCCCTGGCACATCCACTCTCTCCCTCTCTCTCTCAAATAAATAATAAAAAACAAATATAAAAATATTTTTAAAAAGAGGGCTGGAGAGATGGCTTGGTGGTTAAGCGCTTGCCTATGAAGCCTAAGGACCCCGGTTGGAGGCTCGGTTCCCCAGGTCCCACGTTAGCCAGGTGCACAAGGGGGCGCACGCGCCTGGAGTTCATTTACAGAGGCTGGAAGCCCTGGCGCGCCCATTCTCTCTCTCTCCCTCTATCTGTCTTTCTCTCTGTGTCTGTCGCTCTCAAATAAATAAATAAAAATTTAAAATATATATTTTTTTAAAAAGAAAAGAAAGCCAAAAAAGAGAAGAGTAAATAGCAAGAAGTAGGGCTAGGAATGCAGACCAAGTTGGTAGGATGTTTCCATAGCACAGCATAAAAACGGGTATGGTGGTACAATCATGTAATCCTAGCACTTGGGAGCTACAGGCAGGATGATCAAAAGTTCAAGCTCATCCTCAGCTAAATACTTAGTTTGAGGTTAGCCTCAAACTAAGATCATATCCCAAAAGAAACCAAACCAATCAAGAAATAAAAATGTAAGGCATCTACAGCAGAGAATTAAAATTAAAAGATTAGAGTGTACTATTGGGTGAGCACTTAGATTTAGTGGATAGAAAAGACTGTTCTAATAAAAGTATATTTAAAATAAGCATCTAAATTACAAAAAGAAGGAATAAAGTACTCAAACAGGACAGAGATTTCCAGGCAGAAGAAGTAGCCACTATAGAAACATAAACTAAATATAAGATTGTGACTTAGGGACTTCTAAAGCAAGCCAGCATAGCAAGGCTAAGGAGGAGTCAAGGTAGAGAACAGTACTCCAGGAGGAGGCCAGTGAAATAGCTGCCAGTAGCTGAGGTTCTTACTACCCAAGGGAAAGGAATGTGGATTTTATGCTAAAGTAATAAAGGATCCAGTAGGAAAGTTTTAAGCAGGAAAGTGGCATGATCTGATCGAGGGCTTTAAGATCCTACTCACTGCTGGGTGAAGAATAGTTTATACTGAAGCTAGAACGTAGAGTCAAGAAATTAGGGTATTTTAGTAGACTAAACCAGAAATAAAGTAGCTTGGACTATGAAGGTTAGAGTACAGCTAGAGAAAAAAGATTTGGTATTTTTAACATCTTAAAGATGGAGTGGAAAAGAGTTACAGATTACCTAAATAATAATAATAATAATAAAGATGACAATAAGAGAGAGAAAAATCCTATAGTTAAGCTTGCAGCTAGACGGAGATTATTTAAGGAGGAACATATTTGGGAGAGGAATTGAGTAGAAGGCATGAGTTCTATGTTGGTCAGATTATATGTGAGATCTTCTCTCTGACTTTACTAAAGACTGAACATAAAATAAAAAGAAGAAGATGCTCATGGACTGTATAATGTATGTGGTACAAGTCTAAAATATTGAGACAAGCCTCTGTGTTCTTTATGAAACCAGTTCACGTAGGAAACCTGAAGCACCTTTCTTGCTGATGACACAGAAAGAGAGTAAGCTTGAACGTCAAAGAGATTCATGCCCAGGGAGTTAAGTGATATTCTATGGTTTCTGTTTCCTAAACCTTACAAGATTACAGGGCAGGACCCAGTAAGAAGAAATCAGAGCCCCTGTAGGATAAGACTTATTAAGTGCTGCTGAGATTTCTATCCTACATGAAGGGAACCCTTTGCATGCCCAATACAAGAAGGAAAAAAAAAGTCTTCAAACAACACATAAAATGACAACCAAATTACTTACAGTCTACTAGAAATTTATTTTCAAATTGTCAGAAGCAATGTTTGTAGAGTTATAGTGATGGACAAAAATGGAATGGGTATAGGAGAAAAAGAGGACCAAAATTACAAAATGGAATGGAATAAAGAGCCTAACTCCATAACTGTTAGATTCTGGGTAACATGGTACAAGCTAATTATGATTTACCATGACAGGTTCTCTTGATCAAAGGGCTAATTTGAGAATAGATATTAAAATGAGAAAGATAAGCAATCACGCCCATGTATGTAGTATATACTTTGCAATTTTGTAATAAATAAAATCAATATTGTAAAAGACACTTATTTTCAGGAAAAAACGTTTCCTCAAATTCATTGAACAGGTACTACATATTAAGTGTTTTGCACATAGCATCTGGTTCAATCCAAATAACAATTTCTCCATGCTATCTGGCTGTTTTCTTGAGATAGGGCTTTGCTAGACAGCACAGGCTGGCCTGGAACGCATGGCCATGCTCCTGTGCCAGCCTCCCAAATTCTGAGAACCCAGGTCTGAACTACCACATTTGGCTTCTAAATAGATTTAATAACCCTATTTTTTTCTTTTCTTGTTTTTGTTTTTTCAAGGTAGGGTCTGGCTCTAGTCCAGGCTGATCTGGAATTCACTATGGAGTCTCAGGCTGGCCTCAAACTCATGGCAATCCTCCTACCTCTGCCTCCTGAGTGCTGGGATTAAAGGTGTGTATCACTATGCCCAGACTAATACCCCAATTTTTTTTATGAGAAAGAGAGAGAATTAGCATGCCAGGGCCTCTACCCACTGCAATCAATCGCCAGAGATGTGAGCCACCTTGTGCACATGTGGGACCTTGTATGCATGTGCCACCTTGCACATATGGCTTATGTAGGTTCTGGGGAGTTGAACCTGGGTCCTTAGGCTTCACAAGCAAGCACCTTAACAGCTAAGCCATCTCTCCAGCCCATAATACCCTAATTTTTATTAGAAAAATCAGCTGAGTCTCAAAAACATGTAAAGTAACTTACTTAAGAACAAACAGGAAATCAAAAACAGAGCCAATATTAAGGACTAGATACTCTGATCAAGTTCTTATAGAGCACTGTGATGGTTAATCTTGCCAACTTGAAGGGTTAAGAATCACAAAAGAAATAAACTTCTGGGCTTGTCTGTGAGGGAGTTTTTAGATTAAGTTAACTGAGGTGGGAAGACCCACTATAAATGAGAGTCACAAGGGTGGATAAAAAGGAGAAAGCTATCCATTCTTCTCTATCTTCTGACAGCAGACACAATGTGACGAGCTACTTCATGCTCCTGCTGCCATGCCTTCCCTATCACGATGGACTGCACTCTCATACTGTAAGCAAAAATAAATCATTTCCTCCTTAAACAGCTTTTTGTCAGGTATCTGCTCACAACTAATAAAAGCACCATAACACTGAAGATTCCAGGAGCCTCATGTCTTCTTCTTTAAGCTTCTTCAAGCTGCAAGAACTTTCCTGATTATTTAACTATTAACTAAGTCTGAAAACATAGGGTATACAAATGCCAAAATGAGCAGTAGCAGACGTATAAAAAATTAAATTTTACTCAGAATATGCAACAAAACATTATATGGTACTGGTATAACAATCAAATGAAAACGAGAAAATGAATCAGAGAACTTAAAGAGAAGTAAGTAAAGAACTCATTACAATTATCAAATGTTAATAAACTTAGGGAGCAAAGATAGAATTCATTTATAAAAGGAATATTTTTTAAATCATTTTGTCATTTAACTAAAGTAAAATATCAAGCCATTTCTTCAGTTATTACAATATAGTATTCTTAATAAGTGAAGTGAGATAGTACAGAATTGCTATAACTGACTAACTTCATCTTTAATACACTAAAGTACAGTGGCCACATGGAAACCATCTCAGGAATTCAGATACTATATTTCTTCCATAATTAATCTAATTTCTTTTGGTTGTTCAATTTTCTTATAGATTCATTGTTTTATACCTTTTATTTTAAGATTCAACCCCACATACAGTTCTTTAAAGTAAAACCTGGATATCAAGATCTCTTTCAAGTTAAGCAGTCAAAGCAAATTATCTTCAAGCAAGCACATATTGAAACAGTAGTAGTCAGAGCACCACTCACAAGCATGGACACATAAAAACAAAAATGCAGGAATCACATGTAATTTGATAAAGAGTAGAAACAAAGAAAAACAATAAAAAGCAGAAATATATGCAGGAGAAGTAAGGAGTGTTCAAATAAAACACAAAACCATTTGAACGCTGTATGTAAATATCAAACCATTAGGAAATTTTCAAGGATATGCCTTTAGTTTTTTACTTTCCCTCATGAATAACTTGGTTACTGTTGAAAAACCTCACTTTTAGTTGGGAAGGCAAGATGGGAAATAGAGCCTGTTCCTAAAAAAATAAAATAGACCAACTCAGAGAGATATGTAGGTGAAATCGGGAATTAACTGACTGTGCTACAGTATCTTTTCCTTTTATTTTATTTATTAGGGAGAGAGAGAGAACTGGCACACCAGGGCCTTAGCCACTGAAAATGAACTCCAGACATACACTTCTGCACATGAATCACTTTGTGCATCTGGCTTATGTGGGTTCTGGGGTGTTTAACCTGGGTCCTTGACTGCTAAGCTATCTCTCCAGCCCTGCTGCAGTATTTTGTCAATTATCACACAGCTAAAGGGAGAATTTGCTTTCCTTAAGTAACAACTTTGTTTTCTCATGACTAATTCATCCTTAATCTGTCTTAAGATGTCCTTCTTTATCTCCCAAAACAGAATTTGAAATACAAACAGAAGAGACTACTTCCAAATGGCCATGATGATTGTGAATGGCTGTGATAAGGCCCAAGAGAAGAGTTCACTGTTTGTGGGCACTCATCACACATGTACCTGATAATGAATACTGAGACTGAATATTCTCCACGAGATACATTATAAGGCATGTTTTCAATGGCCTAAGGTGGGGCACAATTTAAATAAAAGCATGCAAAAGACTTATGTCTTCATTTATGGATCCATTTAAGAAAACCTGTTTCTTCTTCTGCAGGGTAGTACTGAATGCATCCAAAGACCTAAGATCCTAATGGGAGTCCATACAGTCATTTCTGAGGCCATAAACCAATTGAAATTACTTATTAACTCAACTGGGGAGCTGATTCCACAGCTTTCCTCCAGCTCTTAAATGGCACATCTGCACAACAGTCTATAAGTCACTATACCAACATCACCTCCAGCCCTTGCACCAAGAAGCCCTCAGATAAAGAGCAATGCAGTAGCTTTTACATATAATAGTCTCAGGACCTAGGACAAGAAAATCCTTGCCTAAGAAATGATAATAGCTAGTACACAGAGAGTTGGTAGGGTAGATAAGGTGGGATATTGTTCCAAAATTACTTTTTTACATAAAATTTTCCTATTTTGTAAGAAGACAAAAATCCTTTAAGAATCTATACTACATACTCACTTGACAAATAAGGGTATCAAAGAACTGCCCTGGGTCTAATGGTTTGCAATTGTCAGGCTAGGACTCTATTCTCTGTCTTGTATATGCACCATGGGCCACATTCAAAATACAGTGGAAACCTGAGCCTAACATTAACTGAAACAAACTCAGACGTGGGCCAATTAGAGGAAATAAAACCCAAAAGATATATGGTGACATCAACTTTCAGAAAATACATAAAGTTTACAATTAACCCTTTTGGGTTCTATGCACTTACCAGACCTTAAGAAAGCCGGTGGTGAAGAGAAGGCAGCAGCAGATGTGTTGGCCATTTCAAAGTGTTGACTTTAATCACAAGTGTTGCAGACTATACTACAGCAGTTTTAAAACTGTCAGTAAGGGTTAGAAGCAATCAGCATTAGATTAATTGAAAGCAGTGTGAGCAGTTATTAACACAATGCAGTGTGCAACAAGAGACAATAGTTGAGGATCATTATGCAATTTTACTTTCTCTTTTATGACTTGAAAACTATATATCTTTTGTTTGACAAGTTTCATGTGCTTATATGAAGCAGGAGATATAATATTTACTTATTAAACATTAGGTGAGAGTAGCATTCCTTATTGTGTAGTATCATAATCATAATTATGCTACTAGGTAACAATGCTTAGAATTCCAAAGATGAGTCTATTCAGCTTACTTCACTTCACATAAATCTGCTTATACACCCTTCTAAAAGTCACAAACACAAGTTAGTGCTTTTAAATGATGTGAGAAGAAAATATTCACTCAAGAAACTATCATACATACTTTAGAATGAGAAGAGTCTGAAATATCAAACATAACTACTAATTTGAAAGACTGGCTTCAAGGGGTATCTCATTTTTACTACTATGATATAAGCATGTAAGACTATTAAACATTGATACTATCCCCTTTATTTTGAATATGGCACTGGATTTAAGTGGTTGCATTCAGCAATAGTTGATTAAAACAAAATGTTTCCTAACAAAGAAAACAAAGGTAAGGTTTGCAAAGTTTGCTGTTATGACATGCATTTATGTAAAACCAAAACCTGAAGGAGAAACTAAACTCTATGAGCTTATTAAAAGAGTAATGTTGCAAAAATACCTGCTGAGGACATTGTTCAATTCCCTGTTAGGAAATTCCAGTACTACTTTTTATAGCCCATCTACAAACTGTAGAAAACCAAGTCATTATGATACAAAAATATTTTAATGAAAAGTATGAACCAAAAATACAGGACTGTTTCAAGTAATTGTCCTGACTCTAAACTGTACTTATTTTTTGATAAATTCTCTTGTTCTTTCTGGGTAGTTGTTTCATTATAGCCCAAAGTAAATAAACTCAAGAATTTTAAGCTTAAAAACCAAAATGAAATGAGCAACAAACTAACTTATGAAATAAGATATACTTTGTATAAATGTTAAAGAAAAATGTGATCTAACACAATAAACAACTAAAAACTGTAAATGGAAAAAGTCCAAAACATTATTGGTGCATACAGATGAGAGTGATTCAGTATCAGTTCAAGCACAGTTAGCTTTCCTGAAGCAATGCTTTTCACATCCCCCAGAAATAACATAAACTTCATCAAACTTTTACAAGAGAAATATCCTTATTTGAAAATTTGTCATTTGGCCACCTCCCGTTTCTGGTCACCCATTTTGCTCAAGATTATATGCAGCCAACTTGAAATAAGGGAAGTTTGAGCCTTGGCTCTCTGCGGAATTATCAACCAGGAGTGCTAACTTAAAATCATGACTTTGCAATTTGAATAAGTCAGTTCAGGACACTTGAACTGTTGGCATCTTCTGACCTCCATGGTCTTGGCTTGAAATCAACAACTGGAAACCTCAGATCCTGGGACTTGCCTAGGAAAGGAACTCACTTCAGTGTAAACTCTAACTACTTTGTCATCCAAAACCTGTCTCCTCCATTTTTGCCACACAGAAAGCTGGCTGTGGTTCAGTATTTTTGAGGATGGTAAAAGGGCTAGATCAAATAAGGCAACAAGTAGTCGCCAGTTTTTTAGGGCCAGATCATAGTCCTAACTAAAACTGAAGAGCTCTGATTATCATCATCATCATCATCATCATCATCATTATTTTCCTAGAGGAAGACAGGTAATGAGACCACACTTTCCCAAGAAAGTGACCCTGCCTGACTTCTCGGAACAAGTTTTTGGAAGAAGCCAGGTTGTAGCTATGTCTTAGGTGGAAATACAGAATAAGCTAAAGGAGAAACAGAGTGGGGACCACCACCTAATTTGTAAGATGAGGTGGGACAGGGGAGGGGGGGCAGACATGGACACACCACATAGCCAGAGCCTTTTGCTTTCTGAGGAGCTACTTAACAGGACACAGGTCCATTCCCATGACTCCCCTTTGCCTCCCGACCAAGGGCTTGAGGGCAACCACCCACTGTATGGAGCAGGGGCTGTTGTCCCAGTCAGCCAAACCTGAGCGCTTGGCCCGGGCTCTTCTCTCCAACACCTTCCAGCTCACTTCTGCCATGGACCCCTCTGCCCCCGCCATCATGCTAAGGCTACCGCCCCCAGGGCTGTCTGTCAAGACAGGCTGCTGGCCACGCCCCCCAGCGCGCGACAGTGTCGGGAAGGCCAGCCGGCCGGAAGTGAGCTCGAGGGGCCAGCCTCGCCCTAGATCCCCTGGCCTCCTCGTCGTCAGAGAGGCCAACCGAGGGAGAGTGCGGCGGGGTCGCTGCCCGTGCACGTCTGGAGGCTGTGTGCCTGGTCGCTCGGCCGGCCGCACGCTGCTTTGCGGCTGCCGTCAAGCGCGGCGCTGGGCCGGCGGGCGGGGGCCGAGGGCTGCCATGGCGGCGGCAGGCCGGCTTCCGAGCGCCTGGGTGCGGATAGAGCTGCTCCTTGGAGGGCTCGCGCTGCTAGGAGTCGGGCCGGCGCCGGCGCGGGCGCTGCACAACGTCACTGCCGAGCTCTTTGGGGCCGAGGCCTGGGGCACACTGGCGGCCTTTGGGGACCTCAACTCTGACAAGCAGACGGACCTCTTCGTGCTCCGGGAAAGTCAGTGCTTGCTGGGCCCTGTGTCCATTGTCGGTCTGCCCCTCCCCAGTGTACCCACAGCCCTTGTCCCTCTGACTGTCTTCTTGCATTTCTCAGCCCTGTCCCCCTCCTTCTTTCTCCAGCATCCTTGACAGCTTGCCCCATTCGCGCGTGTGTGTGTGTGTGTGTGTTTTAACCTGGCCATCCTATAAAGCTTGATCTGCCTCCCAAAACCCTAAAAACACCCCAGCTTTTTTTTTTCATGAGATGTCTGTGACCTTACATCCCCTTTCCTCTCCATAGAATCACCTGCCTCCAAAGTCCTCCCTGATACCCAGTCTTTGTAGTTGTCCTCTGTGTTGACAACCAAATCTACATTCCCTTCTGCTTTTCTTCTTTCCTCTCCTTTGACTAGCAGAGTAAGATGCAACTTCACAGGTTTTTCTTGGGAAACTTTTTGCTTCCCATTTCCCCAAATCATTCCTCCCTCCTTTTGTTAAGGTCCCAGGTTTCACTGAAGTTACTGTAACCTCTCAAAGTCCCAAACTCCGTAGCTCACACAAGCAGTTTTTGGTGTCCACTGATAAACCCAGTCACTCCTTGAGGATGCATTCTCAAACTACAGATTTCTCCATCGTGAGCTAACAGGTTTTGATGTGAGCCTGGTTCTTCCTTACCTTGACCACTACCATAGTTTTCCACATTTCTTTCTTGTTAACTTGTATTCCTGAAAGTTCTGTAACCATCATTAAATTCTGATTTGGGCAGTGGACATTAGGGAGCATCTTAGCACAAAAGTGGGTGTTGCTTAAGGATCTAGTTCATGAAGGAAGGAAGTTTAGAACTGATCCAGAGCTTGAGTGACATGATTCTAACCCAGAATTTTGTGGGGTCCTTTCAAGGACTCCAGTACCTCTTGTGAACACTGGATATCTTCCTGTCATTAAATTATTCTCCATATATTGAGAAAAGTACAAACTGCCACTTGTAGCATTCCATCCAAACTGGATGCAAAGACTCTCCTTGACTTAGTGCTTGGCCTCTGCTTGATTAAACAGTTCTGAAAGTCTATCCCAGTGAACATTAATTGAGCTCTTTGATGAATGCATCAGCCTGAAGAGAGTTCCATAGAAGTCAGAGGAGTCTTGGAGGACTGTACTTTTTCTGCTCATGTTTAATGGTATTTCTGTTGTTAGATACTTACCTTAGGAATTCCTGCATTATTGGTGTGATACATCTGTATGATGAAATAAACAGCCCCCACATAAGGGTTAGCGTGGCTGCGTTTAAAGATCACATGGTTTGCCATTACAGTATCTCATAGGGTTTTTTTGTTTTGTTTTGTTTATTTTTATTTGTTTATTTGAAAGTGACAGACAGAGAAAGAGGTAGGTAGAGAGAGAGAGAGAGAGAGAATGGGCACACCATGGCCTCCAGCCCCTGCAAACAAATCCCAGATGCGTGCACCCTTTGTGCATTTGGCTAATGTGGGTCCTGGGGAATCAAGCCTTGGACCTGGGTCCTTAGACTTCACAGGCAAGCGCTTAACCACTAAGCCATCTCTCCAGCCCTCATAAGGGTTTTGTTTTGTTATAGTGCCAGAGTGCTGCAAAGCAAACCCAGGGCCTCTCACTGAATTTTGTATGCTATATGTTTAAGATGCATCCTTTGTATGAGTAGTTAGTTCATGTGTGAATGGTTCTCTTAGGTAAACCTATCTGACTCTTGGCAGAATCCTTTGGCTTCACTTTGACTTAAACAGCTATGCTTTTTCTCAGAGTTATTCTTGCTGTCCTTTGAACATTAAATTTAGTCCCCATTCCATGAGATTACTATGGCAGTTCTTGAAAGAGTTGATAGCCTAGAATAGAATGAAAGCTTTCCTGTTGGGTACAGTGCTCAGAAAGCTTGCAAGCACTGATTGGATGTTTCATCAGGTATCCTTTTTTTCTAAATTTTATTTGCTTCTTTTAGGGAATGATTTAATCGTCTTTTTGGCAGATCAGAGTGCACCCTATTTTAAACCCAAAGTAAAGATATCCTTGACGTAAGTACTTTTTTTTTTTTTTTTTTTTTTTTTTTGGTGTGTGTGTGTGTGGAACATTAATTCTTAGTGTAATATGGATATGTCATAGCTTTTCACCTACAGTGGTCTTATACAAATTCTTAGTTCTAAAGTTTGAGTAGTAATTTGTTAGGAAAATCAGTGAAAGTGCCAAAGTTTTAAAATAATTTCCTTTTAGGAAAATGAATTGAGTGGATTTAGGTCTGTTCCTGTATGAACACTTTCTATTCCTTTACTACTTAATGTGCTTTCTTGAATGTGTTGGAAATTGTCTTTCATCCTGAGTGAGCTTATGGAAGAGGTCATTCACAAAAGGGTCATCATGCTAAACACATTTTGTATGGTAAGGAAAGAAGAGTATACTTTGTGGTAATGAAAAGGTCAGTGGCCTCTGTCCTAATTTATTATTATTAAGTGACTGATGATGATTTTTTAAAATTTTTTTTGTATTTTATTTATTTGAGTGGTAGAGAGTGAGAGAAAGAGAGCAGACAGAGAAAGGAAAAATGGCCCTGCCAGGGCCTTTAGCCACTGCAAAGTAATTCTAGACACATGTGCCACCTTGTGCATTTATCTTACATAGGTACTGGAGAATCAAACCTGGGTCCTAGGCTTCACAGTCAAGCACCTTAACAGTGTTAAGCCATCTCTCCACCCCCCCACCCAGGTGATGAGTTTTAAGGTTTATATTAAATGAATTCAAATCCAGCATCTGAAATTATCTGAGTTCTCAAAATGCTATTCAAATAATAGTGTTTTTTTTTTATTTTTCATGGTTGGCAAACAGTTACACCCTCAATGTAGAGTCAACATAATGTTGAAAGTACAAGAAGCAAGGGTTCGAGACCATCAAAGGGAGAAAGAGATGAGCTATGCAGTCCAAAGTCACAGCCTTGAGACAGTTATAGAATTAGAGCCTAAGTGTAGCATGAATAAAAGTTAGGTAAGTTGTTGAAGTTTGGGGTACATAGTATTTACAAGAGGTAGCACACAGAGAAAATCATAAATCCCATAGACTGGAACTCAATTTTATGAGAAGGGACCCATTAGATGTTCTTGGGCAGAGCAGAGATTTTTGAAAATTTACCTTCAATTGATTTGCTTGTTAATTGTATACAGAATGAATTGGTATATAGACCAGGAACTGATTAAGATTTTTTTTCTTTTTAACTTTCTTACAGGTCTACATTGTTCATTGAGTATATCCCCCCACAATTTCTCCCTATCCTCCACTTTCTCACTCCTCTCCCTTTCATTATAATTCCCTTTGTTCCTATACACAAATATACTTTCACTTTCATTTAATATATCCACACATGATTTATATGACTATATAAAAGCTAGGAACCACAAATGAAAGAAAATACATCTGTCTTATTTTACTTAATATGGTTTTCTCTAGTTGTATATATTTTTCCACAAACCATACAATTTCATTCTTCTTTATGGCTGAAAAAATTGCATTGTGTATGTATGTACATTTTCCTTATTCATTTCTCTGTTGTTGGGCAGGTAGGCTGGGTCTATAACTTAGGTATCAGAAATAGTGCTGCAGTAGATATTGATACGTAAGTATCTCAGATATTTTGACTTGGAGTCCTTCATGACAGTACCCACAAGTGATATCTATTTCTAGTTTTTTGAGAAACTTGGGGCTTGATCGCCATAGATATTGGACTAGTTTACATTCCAAACAGTAGTGTGAAAGAGTTCCCTTTGTCCACATCTATGCCAGAATTTGTTAATTTCTTTTTCTTTTCCTTTTCCTTTTTTTTTTTTTTTTTTTTTTGAGGCAAACCCAACAGACTGACTCTTTTTTTTTTAATGTGTGTGAGAGAGAATTGGTGTGCTAGGACCTCCAACCACTGCAGTGGATCAGATGCGTGCACCATCTTGTGCACATGTGCGACCTTGCATGCTTGTGACACTATGCCTCTGGCTTATGTGGGACCTGGAGAGTTAGACATGAGTCCTTAGGCTTCACAGGCAAATGCCTTAACCATTAAGCCATCTCTCCAGCCCTGTTTCTTTTCTTACTTACTGACGTTCTGACTGGAATGAGATGGAATTTCAATGTGCTTTGATTTGCATTTCTGTGATGGCTAGTGAGGTTGAACATTTTTTTCATGCTTATTGGCTATTTATATTTTCTCTTTTGCAAATTGTTCATTAGTTTATTTATTGATTCAGTGGTATGTTTGCTTGTTGCTCAATTAAGTGTTTTACATGATCTTGTTATTAATCTTCTGTCAGCTACCAAAGATTTTTTTCGCCATTCTGTAGAATGTCTCTTCACTTAATTTACTGTTTCCTTTGCAGTACAAAAGATTTTTAATTTCATAAAGTCCCATTTGTTGATTGTTGGCCTTGCTTACCTGGACCTCTAGGGTTCTATTCAGAAAGTCTTGTCTTTTTTAGTTTCTTTGAGGTAGGGTTTCACTGTAGTCTAGGCTGACCTGGAATTCACTGTGTAGCCTCAGGGTATCCTCAAACTCATGGCATCCTCCTACCTCTGCCTCCCAAGTGCTGGGTTAAAGGCATGTGCCACCATGCCCCACTGAGAAAGTCTTTCCTTAAGCCTGTATCATGAATATCATGAAGTGTTTTCCCATAACTGTCAGAGCTGCAGGTCTTACTTAAGGTCTTTGATTGTGGAGGTGATTTTTGTATAGGTTGAGAGGCAAGGATCTAGTTTCATTCTACATATAGATATCCAATTTTCCATCAACATTTGTTAAAGTGGCTATCTTTTCTCCAGTGTATATTTCTGGCATCTTTGTCAAACATCAGTTGGCTGTAGCTGTGTAGCTTTATATCTGGATCTTCTGATCTATTGCATTGACCTGTCTGGCTGGTTTTGTGTCAGTACCATACTATTTCTATTACTAAGGCTCTGGAGTATAACTTGAAATCAGGCATAGTGATAGTATTGTTCCTTTTACTCTAAATTGCTTTAGCTGTCCAAAGTTTTGTGTTTCTAAATGAATTTTAAGACAAGGAAACTGTTTTGTTTTTTAATCTCTATGTGTGCTAGTTAGTGCTCAGACTGTACAGTACATAAACCCAAAACACTTGAAAAAAATAGTTTTAATTAGAACATTGAATATTATAAATGGACAAATGTTAATTTATTTCCTTCAGACAAATTTCTGCTTACTTAACGTCAAAAATATTTGGAGTGAGTAATAAACATAAGAGGAAAATACAATTAATGAACTAAATGCCTAGAATTTTTTTTTCTTGAAGAGTTGGAAGGAAGTGTAAATAAATAGATAGAGGGTCTGGATCTTGTTAAATGTTAAAACGCTGTCTGTTTTTTAACTAATGAAGTATTTTTCTGCATGCTATTAAAAATTTGATACTATGTTTTTATTTTAATTTAGGATATTTTTCACTAAAATTAAATGTTCTTCACCCCTTTATTCCTATACTCCTGTATTCCTCTCTGAAGCAACCACTTTTTAATTGTTGACTTGTGTATATTTCCATGTTATAAGATAAATTTTTACACCCCAATTAATTTTGTTTTAATTTGTATTTTGCTTTTTTTGTTGTTGTTTATATTTTGGCGATGGTGAGGACCACCCCCAGGGTCTCAGCACACTAAGTGAGCCCTGTACCACTGAGCTACGCCCCCAGCCTGCACCATGATTTGTCGAACTACCTTTTTTTAAATCATCTTCACCTCTTGTTTTTGTTGTTAGCATTTTAACCATGTAGTTCTAACAGATGAATAATATACACTGTTTCATTTCTTTTGCTTCTCCCTTGCTCAAATTAACTGATTGCTTTTTAGAAAAAATGCCTTAATAATTTTTATGTTCCTATCCTTTATTCTTTGTAGCTGTTCCATCATTAGGTTATTGACCTCCATCAGGCATTTCTGTTGACCCCTGTATTAGGGTTCTTTAGAGGAACAGAACTGCTAGACTGAATTATATTAAAAAGGGAGTGTATTGGATTAGCTTATAGTAGTCCAATAGCAGTTGCAGGCCCAAGAATCAAGGAACCCAGCAGCTGTACAGCTTACATGGCCAAATACATCAGTAGTCCCAATCCGGCACTGAAGGCCTGGAAGCTTCCTGAGGAGCCGCTGGGTTTCCATCCACGGGGGTCTTCAGTTGCCTCTGGTCTTCAGTCTGCTCTGGTCTTCAATTCATGCTGGAAGGCAGTAAGCAGCTCCAGCAGCCAAGTGGGAGAAGGAAGGGGCTCTTTTCACCCAGATATTCCTTATATAAAGTCCCCCTCTGAGAGGGGCTGCCCACTCTGGGCGAATGGCTCACTCTGGGGGAAGGACTTCCTCCTTCAGTTAATCCTTCCTGGAAGCAACCTCAGGGACCCACATAAAGGGGTTTCTGTGGATTACTAAACAGATCAAGTTGACAACACCTTAACCATCACAAGTCCGTCCCTTGTCAACTTGATACCAAACCACATCTCCTTATATCATACTTAATGTCCAAATGAAGATAGTACAAGGTCATAACTCCGCCTAACATGATATAACTGTCCCACATACAACCAGAAACGCAAAAGTTTCCCCCAATACAAAGCTAGGTTCCTGGAGGAATACTTGGTCTCTATTACAATAGGTCTAATATAAATTTAACAGTTAGCTAGTGATATAATCTTAATATTGGTGTACATATGTACAAACACTCCACATCAAATCAGGACAGAAACATTGCAATTACAGTCCACGTTCTTGTAACTGGCCATGCGGCCTTAGCTGGTATTTGTAACTACTTTCTTCTACCCATTCTATATTTCCTCCACTTTTGGCAAGCACCTCAGCAGGTCTTGGTTCTTTACCTGGATGGGTGACCCATACCTTCATTCCTGAAGGATCTGGGCCATTTATCACACTGCCTCAATTAGGTTGTTGCAGTTTTCCATTGACTTTGATAACAGGGCATGGTAACAGTAAGAGATGCCCTAAAGGATCTCCTGCACTCCAGACATACTCTTCCTTACCTCCATTGTGGAGGAGCAGTCCAATTTTCCCTGGTAGTCTGGATCAATCACCCCTGCTACCACTGTAATTCCCTTTTCAGCTTGTTCACTCAAGGGCATCAGGTGCCCAAAGTGGTCAGGGGAAAGTCTTAGTTTCCAATTCAATGGAATGTTTTTTGTGCCTCCTGGCAAAAGCACTCCCCCCTTGTAGACTTGTAGGCCAGCAGTATGTAAGGTTGTGGGAACAGGAAGCAAAAATTTAGCTAATGGGTCAGTTGGGGTGATGGTAAGCAGGACCATTCCCATTTCCACCCCTTGATTCCTGGACCCATGAACCATATATAGGACGCTGATTCAGACCATATACAGCCCACTGGAGGACACTCCCCCAGCCCTCCAAGCTATTGCCACCTAGTTGGCACTGTAGCTATTTCTGTAAAAGGCCATTCCACCACTCTATCAAGCCAACTGCTTCAGGGTGGTGGAGCACATGGTAAGACCAGTGAATTCCATGATCATGAGCCTATTGCCATACTTCCTTGGTAGTGAAGTGAGTTCCTTGGTCAGAAACAATGCTATGTGCAATACCATGATGTTAAGTTTTTCAGATGAGTGTAAATAATGTTAGAATTTTTATTTATCTGTTTTATTTTTATTTTTGTGAGGTAAGGCCTCACTAGCCCATGTTGACCTGGAACTTACTCTATAGTCCCAGGCTGGCCTCTAACTCATAGCAATCCTCCTACCTCTGCCTCCCAAGTGCTGGGATTAAAACTCTGTGCCATAATACTCAGCTTTTATTCTTCTTTTAAAAATGAAGAATTATGTATGTATATATCAATGGTGCATTGTCATATTTTATAAAACTTTATTTTTCATTGTGTGTTTGGACTAGCATTCATGAATAAAATTATTTTTACTGTGACTATTCAACCAACATTAAAATCCAAATTATTTCATAATGACTTTATTGCTTTTTTGTTATCTGTATGTTTTGTTTTGCTAAGACATGTTCTCACTGTATACCCAGGCTGTCCTAAACTCACTATGTAGATCAGGCTGACTTGGAAATCATAACAGGCCACCTGCCTCAGCCTCCTAAGTACTGAGATTTTTTGTGGGAGTCACCACACCTGGTTTAAATAATGCCTTTTAATTAATAAAATCACAATGATACTCTTTACTGCTTAAGCACCCATTTTTTTAAAAATATATTTTTTTAATTTATTAGCAAGTAGAGAGAAAGAAAGAAAGAATGGGTGCACCAGGGCCTCTTGCAACTGCAAACAAACTTGGGACATATGTGCTCCTTTGTGCATACCTGGCTTTATGTGGGTCCTGGGGAATTGAACCAGAGCCATCAGACTTTGCAAGCAAGCACCTTTAACTACTGAGCCATCTCTCCAGCCCTTAAGCATCTAATTTTGACCCTCCGTTTATCCTGACCATTGAAGTATCTTGGTCTCTTTCACAAAGTAACTAAGTAAAAAGACTATATGAGGGCTGGAGAGATGGCTTAGCAGTTAAGCGCCTGCCTGTGAAGCCTAAGGACCCCAGTTCAAGGCTCAGTTCCCCAGGTCCCACGTTAGCCAGATGCACAAGGGGGCACACACATCTGGAGTTCCTTTGCAGTGGCTGAAGGCCCTAGCGCGCCCATTCTCTCTCTCTCTCTCCCTCTTCCTGTCTTTGTCACTCTTAAATAAATAAATAAAAATAAAAATAAATTTTTAAAAAAACTATATGAGCTAGTTTTTACATATAAATGAATTTTCTATTGATGTATTTCAAATGTATAGTGCTTTGTAAGACTGTTCTGCATTCATCGTGAACTCTTTTGTAAACAAGAAAGATCTATATACACAAAGGATAAGATACGGAAGAAGAAAATGAAATGAGTCAGATCTATGAAAATTTGAATTTTGCATTGGAAATATTTATATGGTAGAAATATACAAATGTCTTCTTCTGCTGTAACTTATGTGAGGTTTTTTAATTTTTACATTCTTTAGGAATCTCAGTGCATTGATAACAAGTGTAGTCCCTGGAGATTACGATGGAGATTCACAAATGGATGTTCTGCTCACATATTTTCCCCAAAATCATGCCAACAATGAATTAGGAGCTGTTATCTTCTGGGGACAAAATCAAACATTAGGTGAGTTTTGAGAAATTTTAAATTGTAAAAAAATATGCCTATGCTTTTATGAAGCTTCTGTTTTAAAATCAGTTGCAAAGGCTATCCTTCTATGTCAGGAATTGTAGAATCTCCCTAAGTTTATTGTCTTGATTTTTTGGTTTCAGCCCATGGTCCATTCCAGAGAACAAAATCTACTCTTGTTAGTTTAAAGAAGAGGTATTTATTAACATATTATAATGGCCTTTAGGAATATTGGGATGGCTACAGAATGAACTTTAGTTGGTACTTTTCACGAACAATCCCCAGTGCCATTAAGGAATCTTCTGTCTCCTTTAGCTGTCAGAAATGGCCAGTTGCACAACATCCACCTAAAAGATGCCATATCTGCTATGATTCACATTAGCAAAGTGGACGGTGCACCTAGCCACTTCATACCACCAAATTCAGTGAGCAGACACTGAGGCAGAAAAAAACAGAAGCACAGCCTCTGCCTCCCTCATGCCTTTCAAATTCAGTGTAGCAGCCTGGCAAGGTTTGCTGCGATCTAGCATCTCAAATGCAAGGATATCAGCAAATTCTGTGTTTTGAGTTCTAATCATCATGATAAAGATTTTAAGGGGACAAATGAAGGTGTATTTTCTATCAAATGTGAGAATATAGACAGTAATTTTAATCCATCCACTGAATCAATGAGTATTTAAAGGAATACTATATACAAAGCACAACTAATAAAGAGGCATGGGAATGACAGTTGATAGTCTTGCATGTGTTGGTTTTATTGTCTACAAAATAACCTTGTTAGTTGGGCGTGGTGGCACACGCCTTTAATCCCAGCATTCGGGAGGGAGGGAGGTAGGAGGATTGCCATGAGTTCAAGGCCACCCTGAGATGACAGAGTTAATTCCAGGTCAGCCTGGACCAGAGTGAGACCCTACCTCGAAAAACAAAAAACAAAAAAAAATAACCTTGTTAATTGCCAAATAAATTGTATATGAGAAAGATTTCGGTAAGAAATTTATAGATGGGCTGGAGAGATGGCTTAGCGGTTAAGCGCTTGCCTGTGAAGCCTAAGGACCCCGGTTCGAGGCTCAGTTCCCCAGGTCCCACGTTAGCCAGATGCACAAGGGGGCGCACGCATCTGGAGTTCGTTTGCAGAGGCTGGAAGCCCTGGCGCGCCCATTCTCTCTCTCCCCCTCTATCTGTCCTTCTCTCTGTGTCTGTCGCTCTCAAATAAATAAATAAATAATTTAAAAAAAAAAAAAGAAATTTATAGATGGGACTCCAGAAGGAACTTGTCATGCTGATCCTGTTAATATCTTTAAATTATCTTTATAGTTAAATATGTCTCATGAATGATAACTAATAATAAATACATAAATATAATAAAAAGTTAGAGCTACATCTTATAAAACATAAAAGTTTACTTTTACCGAAGTGTAGATAGCAAAAATAATATTAAATACCACTAATTTATATTTCGTTCTTTACAGATACTAAAAATATGACTATACTCAATAGGACTTTTCATGACCAACCACTAATTATGGAGTGAGTACATGCTTGCTCCATTTGGAATAGCTTTATTTTTAATTTTTTAAATTTATGTTTATTTCTCATTTATATCTGGGTGGGTGGGTGGGTGGAGGTGGGGGTGGAGGTGCATATGTGAGTATCCTTGCACTCATAGGCATGTGGAAGGCCAGAGAATAACCTGGGTATTGTTCCTTAGTGCTGTCTATCTGGAATTTACCAAGTAGGTTAGACTGGCTGGCCTGTAAGCCACCAGAATTACCCGTCTCTGCCCCTTCATTGCTAGGTTTATAAGCATAAGCAACCACAGCCAGCATTTTATGTGGATTGTGGGAATCAATCCTCATTCTTGCAGTTATTAAAATTATATTCATACATCAATAGGTCAGTAGCCATTCAAAGTCTGTTAAGGGCAGTCAACTTGAGTTCTTTCATAGTTGCATATTTTTGTGGTTATTACAATGATTAATGGCTAATATGAATTTTTATAACACTTGGAGATTATTTTCTGGATTATTTCCAAGTCCAGTGATATCAGGTCATGATTATCAAAAGTTTCTAGGAATTAATGCTATTTCTTTCATTGTCAAGAATAGGCCAGCACAGGGCTGCTTAAATGTTTAACCCCTTTCTGCTCAAGAAATTTTTGTGTGACCCTGAGTATACACGTATATAATAGAAGTATCCAAGTAAAAAAGTTACTATGAGACAGGCATGGTGGCTCACACCTTTAATCCCAGCACTTGGGAGGCAGAGGTAGGAGGATCACTGTGAGGTCAAGGCCAACCTGAGAGTACAGAGTGAATTCTAGGTCAGCCTGAACTAGAGTGAGACCCTACCTTGAATAACCAAATGTATATGAGTATATTTACTATGAATATATCATAAACTTATTTTAAAACAATTTTGGTATGCATATAATCTTGTCATTTATGTAAGACTAGATCATATTTACATATAGTGACTTGTATTTGCTTGTTATTTTTACATAAACACTTAAGTCTTGGTTGAATATTTGATAGAACAGGATGTGGAGCATTTCCAGCATTTTCCCAAGATGATCAATATTTGTATCTTAAAATTAACCATGCTGTGAATGCTGCTTCACATAAATGCATTTACCTGTTTAGGGTCATTTCAGAAATTGTTGGAAGTTCATCTAATCTCAGGCCAAACTCCTCTTTAACAAATTTTTATGAAACTTAAGTAAGCAACTTTAAAGGTATTTTTCAAATCAAACATAACCCAATACACTCCAGATACTTTGTAATGTGATATTGATGTCCTGAGAAATGACAGTAAGAAAATTTCTTTTTTTCTGTAGTGAAGCCATTGTGTTTCTATAACAGCAGAAAACATGGTATGTTTAATCAAAGCGATGTACTTCGTAATGTATACTCGTCTTGGTTCTTTTCCCTTGGCGCTGGAGGCAGCCTTCATTGATATTAAGCGGCATGGCATGTATAGCACAGAGTACGCTTGTTACGTGTTCAGAACCAAGGCTGCTAAAAACTGAGAAAACCATTAGAAACAAGTAACACCATGAATATCTCAGATTCACCACATTTTTGATTTTGAATTAATTTTTGATCAATCATTGGACATTCAGGAACCTTTTGCTATTGCCCAGTATTTCACAACCCCCATATTCAGGTATGCAACCCCATACAAACCATGTGGGTTTATATCCCACAATTGAAAAAGCTGAGAGCTAGATGATACAGAACTCACAGATAACCCCAATATCTAAAACCTAAGAATTTTTTGCTTGTTCACTGGACAGTGTGTCCAGTCTGGGTCAGCAGTAGACTGTGCTTTATGTCACTTCTCAGGATACTGGGCTATCAGAGACCCCTCTGTCTTTTTAGGAGGTCATTGCAAATGAAGGCTGTCGCAGTTACTCCAGCGGGTTAATGAGTGCTCATGCATCCAATAACAGAAATAAAACATTTCAGCCTAGAAGTGACAAATATCATTTCTGTTTAATTGGCTACAGTGAGATGCTAGTGAGTATTGTATTGTTTTTCACACCTCCTCAAAGTTGTCTTTTAGTTGAATTTCCCCACTTTTTAAGCTGAATTAGAAATGATACTTTAGTAAAATGCCAGCTAACTTTTTAAAATATTTTCTTTTCAGCTTCAATGGTGATCTAATTCCTGATGTATTTGGTATCACTAATGAATCCAGCCAACCACAGATACTTCTAGGAGGGTAAGTAAATATAAGAATAGTCACGTAATTAATCATAAGGTTGTTGCTGCTATAGAGACTATGTCTAAACAGTTCACTAAATCTTTGGAGAAAAATCAATTCATTGGAAGGTTTAGTTTTATAAAAATTTACATTTTGTTCAATACACAAGCTTTTACAAAGAGTTTAGATTTGGTATGTAATTGATTCCTTTTTTAAAAATACTTTTATGTTATTTATTATTTATTTGCAAACAGAGAGAATGAAAATGAATGGGTACACCAGGGTCTCTTGCCACTGCAAATGAACTCCGGATATGTGTATCACTTTGTGCATCCAGCTTTACTTAGGTGCTGGGGAATTGAACCCAGGATGTCAGGCTTTGGAAGCAAGTGCTTCTAACCACTGAGAAATCTCTCTGGCACTATTGCTGCTTTCTGAATAGGACCAACATAGTCTTTATATCACACTGGATATTAGAGATGCAAACTGTACAAGTCTATATTTAAATATAGGTTCATTAGATGTCTTTGGAAATGGTTGGGTTTAATTTAATCAGAATGGTTAGCTACATTCTTGAGTGGACCTACTATGGACTTGTTAGTTCCTAGACTTTAGTTGATAAGCTTTGTTTCTTTTTTATTTGTAACATAAAAACATAAAGTCAGCCAGTCGTGATGGTGCATGCCTTTAATCCCAGTACTTGGGAAGCAGAAGTAGGAGGATTACAGAGTTCAAGGCTACCCTGAGACTACATAATGAATTCCAGATCAGCCTGGGCTAGAACAAGACCCTACCTTGGAAAAAGCTATAATCAGTAATTACCCCCCAAAAATGTATGCACTCCTTTTAGGTGTGACTTTATTTTATCATTGACAGTACATATGCTTAGTCTCTCATACTATTCAAGTATGTCATTTTTAGGAAAAACTGCCTGGAATTTTATAGTTCATAGGTCTACTCTGTAATTCTTCTGCATTTCAATAGAACTTCCCTCCCAACTCAAGAACTAGTGATGACAAGGTGCTTTTCCTGAAACACCTTCAACTGGGTTAATTTTGTTTTCTGTAACTGATTAGGCAAAACTTAGTTCATATGTATACAGCATGTTTGCTTCTTTTCTTTATTTTTTTTTATTTTTTTATTTTTTTGAGTTTCAGGCTTTATTCTAATGTGTAAGAGAGAAGGAGGAAGAGAGGGAAAGGAATAGGGAGGGAAAAATAAAAAGAAGGAAAGGTGGGGGACATACCAAGGAGACAACCAGAAGGCCCAAGAGCATTTTTTTTTCTTTGTTTTTTTTGGTTTGTTTTTTTTTTTATTTGAGAGCGACAGACACAGAGAGAAAGACAGATAGAGGGAGAGAGAGAGAATGGGCGCGCCAGGGCTTCCAGCCTCTGCAAACGAACTCCAGACGCATGCGCCCCCTTGTGCATCTGGCTAACATGGGACCTGGGGAACCGAGCCTCGAACCGGGGTCCTTAGGCTTCACAGGCAAGCGCTTAACCGCTAAGCCATCTCTCCAGCCCCCCAAGAGCATTTTTAAGTGACTTTTAAGGAAATGCAAAGAATATTTTTATCAATCTGTCTTCTACCAATTACTTGGAAATCTAACACTTTTTTTCTGTTTTAGAAATGTCATATGTTTTTAGATATGATTTCTAGGCATATAGCTGTGTCTGTAGAGATTGGGCCAGGTTCTGGTGGTAGCTCACGAGGGGTAGTGCTGGTCACACGTTCTTTGGGCTGGTCACTCTGGGGGTTGGAGGGGAAGTCCAGCTTTAGTTTCCCATGCTACACTTTCGCCCAGTCTTCTCAGCTAGCCCTGCTCCTGCCATTCCTCCTCCCCAGGGACTCTCATCCCCTGCTTGAATCTCTGCAGCCTGCTAATCTCCTATCAGAGAAATGTCTTTTGTTGGATTTATTTTGACCTTGGAAATTAAAACTTGTGATACAGCTACTTCCAATAATTCAGAAAGCAAAATTTTAATATTTTACAGATGTTTTTAAAATTTTTTTTGTTCATTTTTTATTTATTTATTTGAGAGCGACAGACATAGAGAGAAAGACAGATAGAGGGAGAGAGAGAGAATGGGCACGCCAGGGCCTCCAGCCACTGCAAACAAACTCCAGACGCGTGCGCCCCCTTGTGCATCTGGCTAACGTGGGACCTGGGGAACCAAGCCTCAAACCAGGGTCCTTAGGCTTCACAGGCAAGCACTTAACCGCTAAGCCATCTCTCCAGCCCTATTTTACAGATTTTGCACATAAATCTCTACCAGAAAAATAGTTGGTGTCATAGTATCATAATTTATTTATTCGATCTGAATTCTATGTTAGATTTTCACTAGTGCTTCTTAATATAGGATAGCTTTTAAAATTTATTCTGCCTAAACATAGGCTCATTTGTGTTACTTGTATATTATATTCTGTATCCTCAACAAAATGGAGTAACAATCATTGTTAGTAATAATTATTAATAATCTGTTATTAAGTATCTGGTAACTGATAACTTCAGATGCAGATTGTACAAAAGTAACCCTATTCTGAGTGATTTGTTCTGATACCAATTCAAAGCATGAAATTGTTTGAATTCATAGAAAATAATTTCTCCTTGAGTTGTGGGTATAGTCAGTGCTAAAATGTGATTTTACATTCACAAAACCCTGAGTTCTACCCCTGTACATACAGGGATCTCTGTGTTTTTTCTTCACGAAGCCTCTCTTCATATGCATAGGGGTAGCTTGGACTTCATGATAAAGTATGGGCAGAGCTGCTAATTTCTTAAAGTTCAGTCCTAGAACTTAAATAGTATCACTTTTGTTGCATTTTTTTTTAATCAAAATAAAGAAGAGGACCAGCTATGATTCAGTAGGGCCAGGGATTATAGACCCTGCTCTCAATTATAACCACGGCAAAATTGAAATGCAAAAGAGCATTTGAGATAAATAGTGTGGCCAGTATAGAACACAATAGCTGTGTTTATTTTAATAAAGGAATGGGAAAGGCATATGCAAGTACAGATTATTTTAAGGAAATCAAGTATAAGTTCTCTTCTCTGAAATTGCTCTAGTTAAATATGTACCTGTTTTCACTATAACTGTGTTATTTACATGAGTATGTCAGATTCCTTACTTTTCCTAGGTGCATATTTTCCTCTTAGACAAGATCTTACGTTGTACTCTAGGCTGGCCTCAAATTTGCACCAGTCCTCTCTTGCCTCATCTTCCAAGTGAGGCAGCATATTCCACCGTAGACATTTTTCTATAGCAGCATTATAGCTCAAGTCATGTCAAAAAATACCCCTAAAAAAAAAAACCCTAATGTCTTCTTTATAAAAATCTTATGTTTACTATTTTCTGTATGCTATTAAATTTTTTGTAAATAAGTTTTTCAGCATATATGTTCTTTATTAAAATCATATAAAGTTTTTATTTAATGAGATGAAAAAGAAATAGGATTATTTCTGATTTTATACTCTTCTTTTAAATTTTAAATTTTTTAATTTAAATTTTTTTGTTTATTATTTATTTATTTGAGAGTGACAGAGAAAGAGGAAGAGAGAGAGAGAAAATAGGCGCACCAGGGCTTCCAGCCACTGCAAATGAACTCCAGACACATGCGCCCCCTTGTGCATCTGGCTAACGTGGGTCCTGGGGAATTGAGCCTTGAACCAGGGTCCTTAGGCTTCACAGGCAAGCACTTAACTGCTAAGCCATCTCTCCAGCCCTATACTCTCCTTATTTAACTGTTATACTCTAAAAGCCAGACCCCGACCTGAATGACCACAAATTTACCAAAGGATTTCTATATCTTTCTATATCATTATACTTATATAATTTCATTATATATAAAAATAAATTATTTTTACTATGTTGCATTGTATTGCTAAAGTTAACTCAATATATATTTTGCTTATATATTGCTTTCTTGTTTTATTCTTAAAACCCATTTTAATAAAATGAATAGTTTTATCAGCTCTGCATTATTTTCCTTTTGTTTGCTTTTAGGAAATTTTCTACAAATAACTTCTGTAATTTCCCAGCCATTTTTGTAATATTCTTTGAAACATATTAACATATTTTTTTGAATTGGAAAACTAAGAGCTATTTTTCTTGTAGAAAGTAACTTTCATCTGGAGATGATTTAACATCAAGGCCCTGTCTTTCTAATTGGTTTATATGGTAGACTACTTCCCTAAATTAAATGAGTAAATTCTGTTGCTCTAAGTTTGTTTATATTTTTGCCTTTTATTATGGAAATTTTCAAGCATAATGTAGAGAAAATAAACAGTGAATTTGAATGTAACATACTTATCAATCAACTTTAATAATTACCGATTCATGGCCATTTATTGTCTTAGACACACCTTTTGCTCCCATTTCTTTACATTTCTACCCCCTCCTCAGAAATTTTTAATTTATAAATAGTTCAGTATATATCTTTAGAAGATATTTTGAAATATATAATTGCAACCTCCTTATGGCACATGAGAATTAAAGATGGTTTCATAAATTTCATGTAGAATTTGATGAAAATGTTTTAAGGATACAGTATTATAGAAACATTTTATTCAGGTATATAATATTGTGAATGATGTAATGAAAAAGATTCCCAAGATGGAGAAATAGTTCATTTTAGGTAGGGTTCTTATCTGGCATGCTTCAGACCCTGAGTGCATGGTGGCTCATGTCTGTAATCCTAGCACTCCACAGAGGCAGAAAGATCAAAAGTTCAAAGTCATCCTCAACTCCATAATGAACTTAAGGCCAGCCTGGTCTACAAGAGACCCTGTCTCAAAAAGAAAAACTGTAATGGGTTTAAATGAGATGGCACTAGTTGAAGAATAATTGACAATAGTTATCTGATAAGTCTGGGTAGTGCTTTATTATACTTCTTAGAAGCTGAGAAAAGAAATAGTTCTGCTATAAGGATTATACTCTTTTTGTAAGTCAGAAGCTTTCCTGTAACTTGCTTTCAATAGTTTAAAAGAAACCTTAATTGGTAGAGCTCTAGAAATTATTTTGGTGATTGATACCTGCGATTTTTTGACCTATGACTAAAGACTTCAAAAAAATTGAGTCATTGGTATAATAAGTACCCTTTCATTCTATTTACTGTGAAGAAATTTCTTAGCATTAAGGTCTAGAAAAATGAAACGAAGGAATACACTTTATGTAAATTCTCTTTCTTGTTCTAACCATTATTTCAAGAGCAAATAAAGTATAGGTAATTAACAATATATTAATACTGAGTTCACCTATTTTAAAATGTATTTACAGTGAAATTATACATCTAATGTAATATGTTATTCTGCTATACGTGTTTTCATTAATTGCATGCTAATAGATAAAATAAATCAATCTCAGATTTTTTGAACACTGAGGTCTCAAACAAAATGAATTGAAATCATATTTTTAATCTCTAGATCATTTTATTTTTCTTTGGAGAATTATTCTAGAGTAATCACTAAAAAGACTTCATCTGAAGACATTTTATATTATATAAAGCACTCTAGGAAAAATATAGGAGTAGCATTATAAGATCAAATATTAAACTGGAAAAATGTTCAACTTCTGAATATTAAAGACCTTGATCCTACACTTATGATAGGTTGGATTTTTTACAGGGAGGTGGTAATGAAAATGTCAATATTAGATTTAAATTCCATTGATTGTATTTTTAAAATTGTTTTATGTTAAATGTTCAGTAAGTCAATTAGACAAGATTACCTACCTTGTGGCAATTTAAACTGTTGAAAACATTTTAATTACTTGCTTGGAAATGTAAGTGGTGTGTTAGGAGGTTCATAGTTTTTCAAATTTCTTTTCAAACATATCTGAGCAAAAATGTTTGAAGATTCCTGAGCTACAAACAGATTCCTCTTCATGCCAAACCTATCTCCCACTAACTGTTTTTCCCTTAACATCTTAAGTATAAGGTGATCATTGACAAGAGGGTAAATTAGCAATAGTTTCATAGAATAGTTACCATAGGCAACCAAAAGCTGCAGTTGACATTAATTACATGTAAATTTATCCTTTGATAGATACTATTCTTTGAGATGAAGGGTGATAATGCCCACAAATTAGAACACTTTGACATAATTATGTTTTCTGTGGGGGGAAAGGTAATAATTGAAATTCTACAAAGATCAAAAGTGTTAGTGAATAGATTTAATATGGCTTCAAACTGTCTGTTTCTTCATCTGTGCCTGCTTTGAATTGTTACCAGTTTTTATCTGTGACCTTAACCTTCAAGAGGAGTTGAACACTTACATGAGATTATAGTTTATATCTTTTCACTTCCCTGAAAAATATTATCTTGTTCTTATTGTTGAAAAACTATGATGTGTACATAGAGCACCTTCAACAAAGATAGGAGGAATGACTTATGTAACTTTAAATTGCAAGTGGTGGGACTTCCGGTTAAGATGGCAGTGTAGGTACCACGCCAAAGCAGCCTAGGGGCGAAAAAGCCAAAAACAACTCAGCAAAATACACACTTTTACTAAAAAGTGAGGTATATAGGATATTGAAACAGCAGTGGAGAAGTAAGAGATCCAGAGCATCCAGAACCCACACAGGCTGGCAGAAGCAGCTCCGGCAGGTCCGCGGACCATGTCGTGCCAGAAAGCCGCCAGGCTCAGTTTGAGCCACAGGAAAAGCCAGGTGAGGGGATTTTTCCAATCACACCGGAAACTCAAGAAACGAGAAGGGAGAACAGCAGTGAACAATAGAGGAACAGATCACAAGGTAGAAGAATACATGGAACAGTGAGAAAACTAGAGCAGCATCAGCAGCCTCCCCTCCCCCACCGCCAGTGCCCAGCTCCAGCAAACAGAGCAGCAGTCCAGGGACCTGACCACGCCAACTTGAACTGACAGCAGAACCCAAGCAGGAGAGAGGTAACTGGGATTGCACCAGGGAAGGGTCTCACCTGGTCTCAAGCTGACTTGGAACGCTCAACAGATCAGAAATCTTAGCCTCCTTGTTGTCAGGATTAAGGGTGTGGGTGGCGCACCACACACCCTAAGGGACAGTTAAAGGATCTGGTTGTCATAATACCTACTCTTGGGTAAATACTATGCGCTGTTTTTCATTGAAAGTGTACATTGTTTAGTTAAATTTTAGAAACTTATCTGTATTTGGTTCCACTCAGCCTACTTGAATACTCATAGCAGGCAAACCCAACACCTAGGTTCACTTTTGTAGATACTCTGAGAGTCTTGAGAGCCACAGCTAATGCCTTACGGTCCTACCCTGAAGTTATATAACATCAGATTGACTGATACATCTAATTAATACCCAGCTAAATAGAAAATCCAATCATTAAATAATGCAGGATGCAAAAATATATACATTATAACACAAGAAACACCAAAAATCAAGACAATATAAATCCACAAAAAAGTATTAATGCATCAGAAATGACCTCCAGTGAGAATGTGTTAGAGGAAACGCCTAAGAAAGATTTCAAAAGAATGATTATAAATATGTTCAAAGAAGAAATCAAAGGAATGAAAGAGGAAATCAAAGGAATCAAAGAAAACACAGGACACATAAGGAAATAGAAATAATAAAGACACACCAGTCAGAATTACGAGCAATGAAGAACACAGTTAATGAAATAAAAAACTCTAGAAAATCTCACCAGTAGAATGGATGAAGGAGAGGACAGAATATCTAAGCTAGAAGACCAGGTGGCAGATGTAATACAGTCCAACAAAGAGAAAGACAAACTAATAGAAAAGTATGAGTGGGAATTTCAAGATATTCGGGACACTATGAAAAGATCAAACATAAGAATTCAGGGCATAGTAGAAGGAGAAGAATTTCACTCCAAAGGCATAGCAGGCATCTTCAAAATCATAGAAGAAAACCCCCCAAATTGGGAAAGAGGTGCCAATGCAGATACAGGAATCCTTTAGAATAGCAGCCAGACAAAACCTGGAAAGAACCTCTCCTCACCATATTATAATCAAACTACCAAACACACAAACCAAAGGAAAAACATTGAAAGCAGTCAGAAAGAAAAATCAAGTTACCTAAATTTCGAGTGGTTTTGATTCTGACGGACAACTCTATATGTATCATTTCAAACCATCTTTAAATGCATTGCAAAAAGAAATAGTTCTTCCCTTTCTGCTCTCCTTTGTAACTTACCAGAATTTTAAGTAGTCATTATGTGTGGAATACAAGGGTCAGCTACTGTCTTTCAAGTCATGTCAATGTAAAATGGCAGAGCACAGGTGACCAATAGAAACTTAAAGTAATATGAAGAAATTTCATCTGATTTGAAATGTTCAAGACTGTAAGAATACAGTTGTTTTTAGAAGCTACAAATTCAAATGTCAAAAGAATCAAAAGGAGTAACTGTCCAGATTGAGTTTTATGGCTGCCTATCCATACCAGCCCCTTTAGAGAATAGCCAGTGAATACTATACTTGAAGATAAAAATCCAGATTTTTATAGGAAATCTAATTAATTTTTTTTTAAAAAAAAATAAGTTTTAGCAGTGAATTCAAGGTTGTAAAGGATATATGGACCAAGTAAACTACATCTTTATGAGGAATTTTGACTCAGCCTATCACTTAGTGACTTATTCTTTGTTATTGTTCTAAAGTAAACCAACTAAAAACTTACTGATAATTTTTATACATGTATATAATATACTTTGATCATAATCCCCTCCCATTACCTTTCTTAATTCCCCTACCCTGTCACTGAACTCGTCCTTTCCAACTCCTACTTGGATAGGTTTTTGTTTGTTTGTTTGTTTGTTTTCTGGCATACTCCACCATCCATGATGGGATGTTGATGGGCTGTATTTTGTGCAGGACTTTTGCAGGTAACAGCAGTCACCTTGATGTTGTGAATGCAACAGCCACTTCATGCCCTGAACATACTGTTCCAAAGCACTCCTTTCTATGCTCTGGCTCTTACATCTTTCCTGGTCCCTGTCTCACAATCTTCCCTGAGCCATGGGAGGGATGATGCAGATGTCTTATTTAGCATGATAGGAATTTGACTAGGTTTTCAGTTCCAGGCATGAATTCCTTCAGTGGAGCAGGTCTCAAATCCAGTGAGAAAGCAGTTAGTTATCCCCACTACTAGGCACCTCTTATGTGGCTGATCGATTTTGTAGTTTGCAGGTTCTACTGGTGTGTATCACCAGTAGAGTATCACCAGCACATTCTGATGGGAAAACCAAGCTCAGTGGCAATAGGCTCTATTGCTTTGGGTACCTCAAGGACCTCCATGACTAACACCTCACTGGGAGGTATCCTACCCTTTAGCACAGGGATTTTCCTATAGTAACCTATGATTTCAGGGTACTTCTGCTCAATCTCTTTCATAAGTTTGTATTTTTTAGTGAGCTACCAAAGAAGTGGGTTTCCACATGGCTTTTACATGTGTCTTTAGTTTAGATTAATGTTCACCCCAACCCCTCGACCCCTCATTCACCCCTAGTCTACCACCCCCTCCCCTGAAGCCTTCTCCCCTTCTCCCCCATGTCATGACCCCTTTCTAACTTACTACTTCTACTGACTTCTACTTCAATTTACCTACAAATCTAAAATTTGGAAGCTAGGATCCTTATATGCGAGAGAACATGTGATGTTTACCTTTCTGAACCTGAGTTATCTCACTTAGTATATTTTCCAGATATTCACTTGCCCAAAATTTTTATAATTTCATTTTTCTTTATAGCTAAATATGTACTACCTTTTCATTATCCATTCATTTGTTAATGGGCATGTAAGCTAATTCCATTTCCTAGCTATTATGAATACAGCAGCAATGAACTTGTATGTGCAAGTTCTCTCTCTAGCAGATGGTAATAGAGTCCTTAGGTTATATGCCCATGAATGGTATTTCTGGGTCATATGGTAGTTCTATTTTTAGCTTTTTGAGAAACCATACCAATTTCCATAATGGCTAACTCTAACCCTGACTCAGACAATGATTACATACAGAACCACATGATCAGCCTTATCGAGCTCAGTGCTAGAAAAGCCTATTATGCTTTGAATTCTTTCTTAGCTTCTAATGTATTTTTGATGGAAATACTAGCAACGTCTTAAGAAATATCTTTGTGTTGGGCTAGAGAAATAGCTTAGTATTTAAGGTGCATGCCTGCAAAGCCTAAAGACCCAGATTCGATTCTCCAGGTCCCACTTAATCCAGATGCACATGGTGGCACAAGCATCTGGAGTTTGTTTGCAGCAGCTAGAGGCCCTCTCATGTCCATTCTCTCTCTCTTCCTCCCTCTCCCTGTCTCAAATAAATAAAAATAAGATCTTTAAGAAATTTTTAAAAAAATAAAAAAGAAATAACTGTTAAACTTATAAAAAATCTAGTCTCATTACTTGTTAGAAAGTAAAAATACTTTAAAAAATATTTTATTATTTACTTGTAAGGAGAGCAAGAGAGAGAGAGAATGAGTGTGCCTGGGCTTCTTACCACTGTATATGAACTCCAGATGCACCCACTACTTTGTGCAATTGGCTTTATGTGGGTATTGGGGGAATTGAACCACAGTTGTCAGGTTTTGTAAGCAAGCATCTTTAACCAGTGAGCCATCTCTATGTCCTATCTTCAGTTGAAGTGAATCAGTCATTATTAAATTAGACTTTAATTAAATTTCAAGATGTCCAACCTTGGGTAGTACTGAAAAAAATCATCAAACAAATTGCTTGAAATAAGTACAATTTGTCTGTTCAACAGTTTTAGTATTTTCTAGTTAAGAGGCTTTGGTTAAAGTAACAAAATTAGTTTACATGACTATAACATAATTTTAATTTTACTGTCTTGTATATTTAAGCTGAATGTTTCCTACAATGAGTTGGACAAAAATTATAGGGAAGAGGTTGTTGTTTCTAAAACACAACTTGCAGGGAGAAATCTTCTTGTAGATGAATGTTCTTGCTTCTCCCAGATGCACAAATTAGTCTGTTAAATTTCTCTGCTTCCCAAAGTCATCAAAATCAAACCCCAAGTAAAACTCATTTGCTGTACAATTGACTACTATGTTAACAATTAAGTTGGACTTAAATAGCCTAAAGTTTCTTTGGAAATGGTATATCTGTGAGTCCTTATTGGAATGGAATATGGTACAGTGAAAAAAATACTGACTTCTAACTGAAATAGGAAAAAAAAGAAATTACAATTATTACCATTTTATAGGAGATGAGTCTTAATATTCTAAATACTTATATCTGTCAATGTATCTCTGGAGTAGCTTTATAGCACCAAAGAGTCTTCGAGTAACTAACATAAGTGAAAGAGCAAGTAATAGAGAAAAATGTAGTGAGGTAGCAATAGATTTTTTTTAAAAAAGTCTGTTTTAAGGAAGCTTATTTGACCAAGGTACTTAATAGGAATTGCATTTCACACTGATGAGGTTTTTGGAGGAATGATTTAAGTAGACTCTTCTTCCTTCCATATTTGAAGTCTGCCAGTGTTATATTCTACTTTAAATATTTACTATTATGCTAATTATTAACATTAAGGTAGACAGAATGATAGGCATATGAAGACCTTTACTATTTGTTTTTCTTTAAAATGGTATAGTTCACATAACATTTGGCTAATTATTATACCTGGCATAGAATCTGTAGTTACATGAATTATAAAATGCATATTTGTGTCATTTAATATATCATAATAGTATGTATTTATCATATTTAACTACTTCAAAAATTTCATCACCCATAAAACTCATTTTACCCATTAAACAGTTACTAACATGCTCCTTATCATCAGTCCATGGTAACCACTAATCTCTTTTCCATATGGACTTATCTATTAAGTATACTTTATAAAGGTGCATATAACTCTTTGTGTGCCTTCTTTAATACAACATTATGTTTCTAAGGTTTATATTCCATGTGTCAGTTTATATGTATGTGAGAGAAAGGGAGAGAGAACAAAAACAAGACTTCAGAGTTATTTGCCAATGTCTGCTTACTTGTGCTTGCTTCTAGGAATTTTATATTTTACCTTTTTGTCTATTTTGAGTTATTGTGATGAGGAAAGGGTCTAAATGTATTCTTTTGCATGATCCAAAATTTCTGAATTAATATATACTGGAAAGTTGACAAAATTCTCCATGGTCTAAACCATCTATGTGCTATAAAGTTGTGTGTGTGTGTGTGTGTGTGTGTGTGTGTATGTGTGTGAAAAATCACAGGCAAACAAGCTAAAACCATAAAGCTCTTAGAAGAAACAGGTAAATTTTATGACCTTATGGTAGGCAATGAATTTTTGACTGTAGTACCAAAAGCATAAGTAGAAAAGTCTAGGAAGATGGCTTAGCAATTAGGGCACTTACCTGCAAAGCCAAAGGACCCAAGTTCAATTCCCCAGGACCCACATAAGCCAGATACACAAGGTGCATGTGTCTGGAATTTGTTTGCAGTGGTGGGAGGCCATAGTGTGCCCATTCTCTCTCTTTCTTTCTCTCTCCCTCTCTCTGCCTCTTTCTCAAATCAATAAATAAAATACCTTTTAAAAGAATTAGTAACAAAAAGAAAAAGAAAATAATTAGACTTCCCCAAAATAGAAAAAAAAAATAGTTTTCTCAGACCACTATCAAGAAAGTGAAAGATAACCTGCAGACTAGGAGAAAATATTGACAAATTATATGACAGGTACAGATCTCATGTCCATAACACCTAAAGAGTCATATAAGTCAAGAACAAAGCCATAATAAATAACATGCTGTGAAAATGGACAAAGGATCTGCGTATATACTTCTCCAGTGAAGATCTACAAATGAAGAAGAAAATTTGTTCAGCATCATTAGACTAGAGGAATATGTGAACCAAACCCTCTGGGCTGGTGGTATAAGTACTGACAAAGACATGAAGATATTAGAACACTCCTTCCTTGCTAGTGGGAATGTAAGATGGTAAAACAACATTGAAAATCAGCTCATAAATGTTCAAAAAGGTAAACATGACAAAGCAATTCTAGGTATGTATCCAAAAGACTTGAAGATACATAGCCCCAGAAAGCCTTTTAGAATATTCATAAGAGCCAAAAAAGTCTAAACAACCAAATTCATGTCAATAAATGAATGGGCAATTAAAATGTATAGCGATACATTAGAGTAGTAAATCCACTATAAAAGAGGAATGAATTATTCATTGTGGGTGAACTTGAAAATATATGAGTGAGCCCAGATACAAAGTGCCACATGTTGTGTGATTCCATTTATATGAAATATTTTTGAACAGGAAAATGCATAAAAGTCGAAGATTAGTGGTTGACAAGGGCTAGAAGGAATAGAAATAGGGAATGATTAATGAATATGGAGTATTCTTGAGGTGATAAAAATATTTTTGAGCTCAAGAGGGGTAATGATTATGTACTGTGAATGCACTTAAACCCACTGAATTGTGTACAGTAAAAGTGAATTTTATAGTATGTGAAATATATCTTAATAAAATAAAATTTAAAGTGTTCACATATGCAGATATTTTGTCTTTTAAATCAATACTCATTTCTTCACCCTAAAAAAATATTGTTTTAATATTTCAGAAATTTATCATGGCATCCTGCATTGACCAGTGAAAGTAAAATGAGACTTCCACATTCTCATGCATTTATTGATCTGACTGAAGATTTTACAGCAGGTGAGTTATATATCAATGTAAACTACTTGCTTTGCCTAAGAATTAGGCAATTTGAAATTCTCTACTTAATAAGCATTTCCTAATTTGCTACATGTTAGCAACAAACTATTAAAACATTATAGTGTATAGTAAGTAACAAACTATTAAAGTGGAAATATGGAAATAATGCTAAGCATAATAAATATGTTTCTAGTTCTTGTGGTCTTTGTTGCTTGTTAATCGTCTCAGAATTTGAATTCTCTATTTTTTATGAATTCATGATAATTTGGACAGTTATTGATTGGTGTTTCTTTCCTTTTGCATTAAAAACTTTTGATTAACAAATACTATAAACTTAATAAGAGAACATTTAACATACATACTGAAAAATGGCATTTAAAACCTTTCTGTGTGTGGTGCTAGGTGTTAAATCCATTGCTAGACAAGTACCCTACCACTGAGCTACACCTCCAGCCACCAAAGCTTTTATTGTGGAAAATTTCATGGTGTTGTATATGATATAGATGCAAATTCAGTAATCACCTAGCTTCCAGAAATGAAAATAATAAAGTTAACAGAAGTTTATAATTTCATTTGTTAGTGCTTCAGTGGGTACCTCTTAAATTATAATAATGTTTGTACTTATCACTATGCTATTCTGAAATCAAAAGTTTAATAATTTAAAAATTTTATTTAACTATGTTCATGCCTGCATGCATGCGCATGTGTGTATATGTATGGGCATGCCAGGGCCACTTGCCACTGCAAGTGCACTGGAGATGCATGGACCACTTTTGCATCTAACTTTACGTGTACTGGGAAATTGAGCCCAGGCAAGCAGGTTTTGCAAGCAAGCACTTTAACCACTGAGCCATCTCCCCAGACCAATAATGATTTTTTATTGTCAAGTATTTAGTCATTATTTAAATGCTCTAGCATATTACTATTTTTTTTCTTTTTTACAAATCAGAAGCTAAACAGGAATCCACACAAAGAAAAAACACTTTTATATCTCTTTGGATTTTTCTAATTGTAAAGTCGTGGTGTTAATATGTTACTTTGTCCCTTTATTTCAATTATCTCAGTAATTAAATTTGGAGTCTTGAGCAGAACCATACATTTCTGGGGGGCAGGTGAGGGCAGAGCTCAAAAATACTTTGCAGGTATTACTGTATATTTTACTTCATTAAGGAGACACATAGTTTTTCTCTCTTTTCTGATATTGACCAATAGCTTTAATTTTCCTGAGCACAGACCATTCACTATGTCTGATAGTAGCTTTGGCAGCTGTGATAGTCATTGTCAAGGCCATTGTTTCAGTAGTACTGGCTCCGTAAGTCCTTCACTCCTTGGTACATAGTGTTCACTGAATTGCCTGTTAGGAGAAAGAACTCCCACCATCACCCTTTCAGTCAACTGAGGCACCATTGACACAGAAGAAATAGAAGCTTAATTGTTTCTCTCTTCCTGCCATTTTTTTTTGGGGGGGGGGCTGGGGAGAAGGTAGAACCTTTTTAGAAAAAAAAAAAGAATTTGCAATGACAGTTTTATATAGAAAACTAATTGCAGAGGCGGTATAGCTCAGTGGTAGAGCATTGGACTGCAGAAAACTAGTTTCAAGTTAGTAAGTCTAGCTTAATGGCTGTTAAAACTAAAAAACTTCATTAAAGGAATTCCATGGCCAGGCATGGTGGTGTAGTGCCTGTATTGTTAGCACACTGGAGGTACAGGCTTGAAGATATCAACTTCCAGACTAACCTGAGCTGACTAAATACAAGTCTCTATCCCAAAGCCAAACAAAACGTTCCATGATGAAACATCTGCATGTTATTTGAGAAACAAGGATCAAGATGATGTAATTTAAACCTCTTGGTTCTGGATTGATAACTGTACTGCATTTTCATTACTAAAACACAATTTGCAAAACTAATAAAATTCTAGTACTCAAGTGTACTCTGGATTTTACTGACCTAAAACCAAAAAAAAAAAAAAAAAGCTGCTCTTTTCCAATTAAGTTTTTTTCTTATAAATTCTATCTTGTTGGTTCCTGAGTATATATTTAGATTGAAAACAGGGAGTTGAAGAAAAAGCAGAGGTTATATGAAACCCCTAATAATAAGGTTTTTAAACACATTGTCATGGAAGTCAATCTTAAAAGGCTGGATTATCAAAATAAGGAAAGTCTATACTTGTGGGCCTATTTTCTATTGTCTCATTTCTCATAGTTTCTGTCTCTCTCTTCTCTCACAATTCCGTTTTTTAGGAAAAGCTTGCCTTACAAAGTTTTCGAAAGTTATTTTTAATTCTGTAGCATTTTACTTCATTAAGTAATACTGACTTCATATTTAAATAATTTCTATGAGTTGCAGATTTTTAGATAGTCAACACAATACATCTTGTAGTTTTATAATGAAAGAAGTCAAAGCCATATAATTGCAAAGAGGTTGTGATTTTGAGGAGTGGGATGTGGCTCAGTGGGAGAATGCTTTCGAACTATCACAATTACTAATCCTCTATGTTAGTCAGAGGTCTATGTCTGTCTTTGAAGTATTTCAGCAAACATTCATGAGGTCCCTGCTTCATGTTTTACAACGTGCTGTGTGATGATGAAGGAGGTAGTAATAGGAGGTAGTCTCACTTCTCTTGGGACTGTAAAGCCCTACATAATTAAGAATTTGGCTAACGTTCTTTAAAGCAGCGATTTACATAATTCTTGCTGTGTGTAGTTTACTCATTACTTAGAATATAAAAATCTTTTCAAATTGTAAATGCTTGAAAAAATTTATATAAGTCAAACCTACTATGGGAGGTAAGATATGTGATACAAGAAAAAAATTCTCCATAGCAAATACTAGCTGTTTTCTCTTGTTTTTTTTTTCTTTTGTATGTGTGCACAAATGTACATGCTTGTCTGTACATGCATGTGTGTTCGCATGTTTGTGTGTGGAGGCCATAGGACAACCTCAGGTGTCGTTATTTAGGGAAACAGTCCCCTCTATGGTCTGTTAGCTCCTTATTGTCTCTCGGACCTTCCATTCTCCCACGCTCCCACCCAGGGCTTGCGCTGGCCTCACTAAGCCACCTTACCTCCTCTCCACAGTACTGGAGATTGAACCCAGGGCACTCCAGACATGTGAGGCAGGCAATTTCCCACCAAGCTAAATCTCCTCCTTTATTTTATTTTATTATTGTGGGGAGGGGAGAGGATGGGTGTGCCAGGGCCTTCAGCTACTGTAAATGAACTCCGTGCGCCCCCTTGTGCACCTGTGTGACATTGCCTGCTGGCGTCACTGCATCTGCATTATGTGGGACCTGGAGATTCCAACATGACTTCTTGGGCTTGGCAGGCGAACACCTTAACCATCAAGCCATCTCTCCAGCCCCCTCCTTTATTTTTTAACAGTGTTTAATTGTGAGACAACTGCTCACTAAGTTGTTTTTGCTGACCTTAAGCTGGCCCTTCTCCTGCCTCAGGCTCCTAAGCAACTGGAATGTACTCCTTTGCCACCAGCCTCAGTTCTGTTTCTAAAACACTGCAAGAGTGGGGTTAAACTTTGGCCTTGAGTCATGCAGCTGTTTTCTCTGCCTAGAATTTTATTTCTATAAATATCCTTATCACTTCTTTCAAATTCATCCACATGTGCTTGGCGTGCCTCACATTTTATTTACATGCTCTTCTGTTTGTCTCACTATTTTCAGTCACCTTTCACTTACTTCCCTTGGCCCCTGTTCTTCTTTAGTTTTTCTCTGAGGCCTCACCACTTCTTAAAGTACTACTACGTAGTTTTACTGTGCCATTCCATAGTAGAACATAGAGCTGATGAAGCCAGAAATTTTTATTTGTTCTCTTCCCTGTTGTTGTAGTCAGGTTTGCATTGCTGTTAGAAATCATCCAAACAAGAGCAGCTTGTGGAAAAAAGAGGTTTATTTTGGCTTACAGGCTCGAGGGGAAGCTCCATAATGGCAGGGAAAATGATGGCATGAGCAGAGGGTGGCCATCACCCCATGGCCAACATAAGGTGGATCATAGCAACAGGAGAGTGTACCAAACACTAGCATGGGGAAACTGGCTATAACAAGTTTATGGGAAACACCTGAATCAAACTACCACACCTGTCATTTCTCAGAGGGCTAGAACAGTGCCAAGCACCAAAAAGGGATTTGATGGCTGTCTATTAAGTAAATAGACATATTTGAATTGCAGAACAGAACCTAAACACAGCTACCATATCCCTTTTTTAAGTACTCAAACCTGCCTTACTTGGTAGTTGTCTTTCACCTGCAGAACTGAACAGGTAGCAAAGGAGAATCTTGATGAACTCATACATTTGCAGAAATTAAAACATAAGTATTATTTAATGTTATTATGATTGTTTCTTGTTGTTTGTTTTTGAGGCAGTGTCTCACTAGGTAGCCCTTAGCTGTTCAGAAACTCTGTAGATCAGACTGGCTTTGAACTTGTTAAGAGCTTCCTGCCTTTTCCTCCCCTAGTGCTGGCATCATAGGGAATGTGCCACCATTCCTAATTAAACATATATTGCTAAGTTGTTTTAGAAATTCTAGAGTGGGTTTCTCAGAAATATATACAAAGTTTACAAATTTTGGTTATGGGAATCTTTCTAAAGAAATCAAAAAATTCTTTTGAAGAATTTTGTTCATTTTTCTTAAAATACATAAAAATGCAAATGAAGCCTTTCCAACCCCAAGATAACATAGGCTTGACAGTCTGAGTCACTTCTAAATTCAGTTAGAAGTGATTCCAGTTTTGTTCGAAACAATAGGTGATGTTTATCAGCAAAGATGAATAGACCTGTTTACTAAAAACTGCAGTTGTTTCTGTTATTATCATTTATGTTCTGTGATAAGGATGGGACAACAGGAAAACAAAGTAATAGAAAATGTTTTATTGCAAGTCTGCAGTAAATTTGTTAATGCTTATATATGTTTATTACTAAAATAAACACTTTTGAGAGAAATTTAACAGAGATGCTATTCTGTTGTAGTAATATTGCATTTGCTTATTTCATAGCTATGAAAACCTGCTCATTGTACCAGAGCTAATTTAAGGGATATCTATCCAAATAAAAGTTCACCAAGACACTGAAGTTGTTATTATCTGTTTTAGTCTTTATCTGAAATACTGTCAGGAAAAATAAAAACTACCATTATTTGAACATTTAGAGGATCCTGACCCAGTTCAAAGCATTCTATGTGCATTTACTTATCTAAAGCTCACATATACAATTGAATTTTTAAATGTATTTTATTAGTTATGGAGAGTTTTTAAATTATTATACATATTGTACAGCTGACCTACGTATGTTAAATACCTTTACTAATCACATCATGGAAATTATGAGGCTTTTTGCTTCAAATGTTCAATTACTATACATTGTATTTAACTTCTTTGTTTTTTTTTTATAACTGCCTACAGGTATATTTGTAACATTTTGTGGTCCCAAACCTCTTTGAGAATCTGAAAATTGTTACAGAGCACCTCCCACGAAAAATGCCCACAAAATAAAATTTTATATTTATGAATACCCAAAAACCAATGCATAAATTCCAAAGAAGTACCCTTGGCAAAGAATAAAGTAACCCCAAAAGAAAAAGAATAAAGTAACCCTAATCTTACATTTATTTACTTTAGAAAGCAAAATTTCTATAATACTTGGAGGCCTAGATGGTAACATAGTTATTGGCATGTACTCACAAGGCTGCTTTTCTAAACACAGTCACAACATGCAAGAAAATATATTATAATCCCAGGATGTAAGGGGTTGAGACAGGAGGATCACAAATTCAAGGCTAATCTGGGCAGTGTAGTGAGACCCTGTCTCAGAAAAACATACATGAGTTTGGTTTTACGTTTTTAAGGATTAAACAAAAAAAGTAAAAATTGTGTTTGCCAAAAGGTATCAGTAAAGTGAAATGAAAGCCTGGGCAAAGATAGGGAGAAGATATGTAAGCAACTATGAACAGATTTCCAAAATAAGAAACTCTTTCACCTCAAGGATAAAAAGAAAAACACATACTTTAGAAAGATAGACAAACAATGTGAACAGGCATATCAGAAAACAAATAAGGAGCAATAAGCATAAGTGTTCAACATCTAAAGAAATTAAGTGAAAATACAAGATAATGTTTTATACTTATGAAGTTTGCAAAAATACTATTTGAGTAGAGTGTAAGAAAAATTAAAGAAATAAAATTTATACATATTAACATAGGTGGATCTCAGAGACAATGTTGAGCAAAAGGACCATGTTAGAAGAGTGTTTAGGTAAAGTGGAAAACTAAATGTTCGTAGATACAGATGTGTAGTAAACTACAGGTTTCAGCAGACATGCTGGATTTTAATTGGAAAAGAATGCTCTTTTTAAGAGAAAAGAAAGTGAGTTCTTGCTATTTTTTATGCCCTTAATAGATTTTTGTATGCTCATAAAACTTTAATAAAAATATGTTTTACAACAAAATTTATGATTCTAAAATTCATAATTTCCACTTTTCCTTTAGTGGGAAACATCTTGATGATAAATTAATAATCCTAACTCTTCTGACATTGTTTCAAAGTCATCCATAAAGGGATCTGTTTCCAATTTTATTTCATCATCAGAATACATTGCTATAAGCCATACTGATTTCCAAGATGCAAAATACTCAAGAGGGATGGTCTGAGGGTCACAATGCTATTCCTTGGAGTATAGTATACCTCAGTTTAAAAGAGGACTGTAACCTCTGAGATAACTTGCCACATTTATAAACACAGTACATAAAATAGTATAAATATGCTTGTATCCAAGTCACAGGGCAGCCCAGTCCCAGAAATAATTAGTCAGCAAGTATGTATAGATTGCTTCTGTTCAGGAGATGGGCTAACAGACTATCACCCAATCCTTAGAACAGCTTATTATCACACTGATGTTCTCAACACAAGGCAAAATCAAGAGAGCAAGAAGAATCAAAATTTCTAAAGCTGTAGAGACCTTCATTAAGGCTGACTTCCAGCTCAGCATTGCTTCCCCTTAATAGATTTTTTTGGGTGTGTGTGGCAAGCCCAACACACTAGCCTTTTTTCTTTTCTTTTCTTTTCTTTTCTTTTCTTTTCTTTTCTTTTCTTTTCTTTTCTTTTCTTTTTTTTTTAATGTGAGAGAGGGGGTAGAGAGGAGGGAGGAAGATAATTGGCCAATTGGCACGCCAAGGCCTCCAGCCACTGCCATTGATCTCCAGATGTTTATGCCACCTTGTGCGCATGTGCAACCTTGCATGCTTACATCACTGTACATCTGGCTTACATGGGATCTGGAGAGTTGAACATGAGTCCTCAGCTTTTCAGGGAAGTGCCTAACCATTAAGCCATCTCCCCAGCCCCCTTAATATATTTTTAATGAATTTTTTAAATTTTGAAAATGATTTTTTTAAAAGGTCCCACCTTAATACCATTTCATAACTCCTTTCCTCACTGAATTTCTCAGAAATGAGTATATCTCAGTACTATTCTCTATCTCAGTATTCCTTGAATCTACTAGTATATGTTGTAGATAAATTATATTCTTTTGTATGAGTAAATATTTCTTTGAATATATTAAATGTTAGCAGTGAAAACAAATTTAAAAGATCCCAATAGTAAGTACTGTTTACCAATATTCTGGTTTATGAAAGGAATCTGTGTCCATGAGGACTTTACATATTACCTGTATAGATATCACCTGAGTGAGCATCCAAATATGTGTGTGCGTGTATGTGTGTGTGTGTGATCCATATCTACTTTTCTCCCCTGAATTGTTGTAGTCATCTTGACACTTGACCTTAAACACCTGAACGCACGTGTTTAGAGAATGATCATGTCCTCCTGTATAAATACTACCAGTGTCACATCTAAATGGAAGCAACCCATAATAATATCTGTGAGTCATCCCAGGTCTAATAGTGTCACTGTCGTCCTAAAACATCATTTCTTGTGATTGCTTTTCTTGCCTCTGTAGAGTCGTCACAACTTAAGTGTGTATTGCATGACCATTTCTCTATTTTCTCTCTCTCTTAATCTAGCTACATATAGCCTTACTTTTTGTTTTTCAAGAATATTGAATTTTTATGTACATCTATAGTGTAGTGTATGCACATGTATCTGAGGTCTTGTGCTCCATGTGCATGTAAACGAGGTCAAAGGAGAATGTGTCCTCTTATCTTCATTTACATATTTCTGTGAGACAGCGTCTCTTTCCTTAGACTGGATTTATACATGTTTGTGGCCACACCCAGATTTTTTGTGGGTTCTAGGGAGTTGACACTGAATTGGCTCTGGTCTGAAAGGCCCTCAATGCTTAAGTGCCCAGCACTATTTTAAAAAAAAGTAGATACAAATGAATGCATTGATTATATTTCCAGAGAGAGAGAGCCTGAGAATGAGCATTATGTTGCCCTTAAGCAGTTACTGAGCCTTTGCATGATCTTTTTTAAAGCAGCAGATATGAAGTTCCTTTGTTCTTATAACAGTGTGGCATGGCTAGTTGTTGCACAGAAATAGTAGTATGGAACATCTTACTTTGATTAAAACAGCAAATAGTATTTGTATGTATGAAACACAATTTCCCTATGTATTGAAAACACAACTAGATTTCATCATGTGAGATAATGTGGTAACTGTCCGTTCTCTGGTTCTGAGCAAATATATTTGATAACTTAGTTTTATTTTATAGTTCTGGTTGTTTTTTAAGCAAACTGTAGTTTCATTAGCATAGTTAGTTTGGTCACTGAAATAACTAACTGGTAAATTTTGTCTATAAAATTTATTGCAATTGGACACATTAGTTGTAGGAAACAGGACATCAGGTGCTAAATGTAAATATTTTCCAGATATTTTTAATCACAGAAGTTAGCATCACTTAATAGCTGTGTTCTTGGGCCAATCATAGCTCTATAAGAGCCATGGCTTTGTCATCCAAAGATCAGGCTTTTAGATCTTTCCCTCATGGCCTATGCTTTTGGCAAGAGTTTTGTTCCTTAGGACTATTTCTGAAGCTGAAGATAGTTTGAAGTGTTAGCTTGGGATGTTTCTGACTGAGAACTATCATAAGAAAACAGTTAAACCTTTTATGTTTTAAGATATGTACTTATATCACTAAAAGCATCCCTACATAAAAAGCTTACACTGAATGTGATATACTTTATTTGAAGATGTTTATGAAGCATTATTAATAACCCAGTGAAGATATCAGTTATACATTATTATATAATGATTGAATCAGTTTCCGATTCTGCCAGTGTGGTTAGTCATTCATCATCACTTTTTAGTAGTTATCATGTGCCCTTTCAAATAAAAATGGTTCTGCTTCCCTTCATGGACTTTGCAGCTTCTAGGAAATGAGGGAGCAAACAAGGAAAGAATCAGTGTGAAGTGTCATTTGATTTGTGAAGAAAAACATAAGTTCCAAGGACTATGATTCTCACATGAGTGTGGGTCACTGATGATTTTTTCAAATGAACTAATTATAATGAACCACATAAATAATGTTTTCTAGGGGTTGGGAAGAAAATCAAGGGAATACAGTGCTTGCCATTCAAGTTAAGTACCTGAGTTCAAATACCACATAAAAAGCCAGAAGCTGTGGTGGGCTTCTGTAATCCCAAGATGGGAGGAGGAGGTAGAAGAATATCCTGGAAGCACATAGATCACCTAGCCTGGCAAACCCAACAGAACACTGAGTAGTGAAAGACCCTGCCTCAAAATAAGGTGGAAGATGATACTGACCCCCAGAATTTGTCCTCTGACTTCTACACATGCATTCACATGTACATACACACACATACCCAAAAACTGCTTTTATTGATCATTTTCACAAATTAATTTGATGTTTGCCTGTCTGTTCTTTTCATTGTTATTTCCATGGTTCATTATGCTCACTCATGTCACATGGACACATCTAGATAGCAGCTATTGTTCCCCAAACTCATAACCAGAGCCTGTAGTGCTTCTGATGCTTAATTGTTAGGGCCATCTGACCTACTACTTATATATCCTTGTGGTGCTTGCTTTGTGTGCTCACTGTCTTTTCAGAACCATCTGCATTTTCCTTTTCTTCTTTCCTGCTCAGCAGGTATGAGTAAAGGTCAATATTTTGTACTCAGTCCTGTTTCCCTTTACACTAAACACCTCTCCTTGAAGGATCTCAATATGTCATTGACTTGTCTATCTCCATAACTTGTACTCATTACATTAGTTGTGCCACTGACTCCTAAATTTTTGTCTCCTATACCAGATAAGGCTCTCGCAGTTGGTGGGGGGGATGACTCAGCAGTTACAGCATTTGCCTGGATTTTATTTCTCCTACTCCTGCAACACATTAGTATTTCCACCTCAGCATATGCAAAACAAAACATGCTGTGCTTGCCTGAAAATCTCATACTCCTTTGTTTTCTGTCTCAGTGGTGCCAACACCACCATCTCCTCAAGTTGTCAAGCCATTTCTACGATTCATTCTTGGTCCTTCTCCTAACTCACACCCAGTCAGTTCCAAAATTTATGATTCTATCTCCTAAAAAGTATTTTTCGAAATCATCACTGTGTATTCCATTGCAGCTACTTAGGTTTTTATACCACAGTTATTCTTGCTTACATTATTCTGACAGTTTTCTGACTGGTCTGATAGTCCAGTCTTCTCTTGTAGTCAAATATGTTCTTAGCATCCTAACCTCTGAGTTAGAGATCTGATATCACACCCATGCTTAAATCTCATTATCAGTAAAGAATTTCATGTTCCTCATCGTGATAGATAAGGCCCTCCCGGGTCTGATAATTGAACAGATCTTCAACCCTGACTCTCCATGCCTATTTCTTCCTCTGTGCTCTGCAACATGAAACTTACATGCTACTTCATCTGCTCCAGACACTCTTAGCTTCCCCGCCTCATTTTACTTGGATCACTTTTTTTTGTTTGTTTTTGTTTTCTAAGGTAGGGTCTCACACTATCTCAGGCTGACCTGGAATTCACTATGTGGTCTTAGGGTGGCCTTGAACTCTCGGCAATCCGCCTGCCTCTGCCTCACAATGCTGGGTTTAAAGGCGTGTGCCACCACACCTAGCTTTGTATCACTTTTGTATATTCTCTCTCTCTCAATATATGTGTGTGTATGTGTATGTATGTGTGTGTGTGTATATATATATATATATATATATATATATATATATATATATATAAAATTATTGACAACTTCTATACTTACAACAAAGTATGCTATTTCCCTCCCCTCCCCCACTTTCCCCTTCATAACTCTGTTCTCCATCATATCCTCCTCTCTCTCCATTAGTTTCTCTTTTAATTTGATGTCATCATCTTTTTCTCCTATTATGAGGGTCTTGTGTGGGTATTGCTAGGCAATGCGAGGTCATGGATTTTGTGGCCAGTTTCTGTCTGGACAGTTAGATGTAAGGACTGGTACCCTTCCTTTGGCTCTTATATTCTTTCTGCCACCTCTTCCACAATGGACCCTGAGCCTTGGAAGGTATGAGATGTTTCTGTGCTGGACACTACTCATCCCTTCTTCTCAGCACTGTGTTGCCTTTTGGGACATCCCGGTGGTCATCGCCATCTGAAAAGAGAAGCTTCTTTAACTAGAAGTGAGATTAGCATTAATATATGATTATGAATGTTAAGTTTGGTGCTTTCAGGGAAGTTTGGTGAGAGTAATATATACATTTATCCAGACAAGAGCAGACTTTATACCCCTAAGGCTCATGACCTCTCCTGCCATAGGCTTTTGATTAGGTTTTCAGTACCAGGCATGTATTCCCTCCCATCGAGCAGGCCTTCAGTCCTATTAGAGAGCAGTTGGTTTCCCCCAGAGCAGACATGCCTCTATTTTACTCGTTTAGTCATTTGGCCTGTGTGGCCAAACTTGAGGCTTCCAGTGTCCACTATTTTCACCTCTGATGACTTCTGTCTCCCTTAAGGCTGCATACAGTTCAGCCTTTTCCAGCTTTTAGTTGGCTGAGGACTTTCATATACTCTCAAGCTCTCAAGGTGACCTCTTTTCTGGGAAGCTTCCTTTAATCCATAATGCAAAGACCAGTGCTGTATTATTCTTGCTTATGTGTCCTAGTAGATTGCTGGCCTCTGAAAAAAGTGGCTGTGCCTGCTCAGTTCACCATTTAGCTCTAACTTCTGATGCAGTGCTGGGACTTAGTGATACAACCTTGAGGAGAAGGAGACAGAGGTGCACCAAGGAGGTCAGGCCAGCCAGATGCAAGGAAGTTGGTGGACTGTTGTAGTTAAGAATGCAAGCCCTGGGCTGCAGAGATGGCTTGGCAGTTCAGAGCAATCATGTACAAGCATGAGGGCCTTAGAAGACCTGAACCACTCCAGTTCCATCCCCAGGATCCACGTAATCAGCTGGACATGACCATGTGCATTTGTAACCCCAGTCATGCAGGGGGTGCAGAGACCGGAAAACTACTGGCATTTGAGAAAAAAACAAAAACACTCCGTGATTAACAAGAGACTCCATTAAAAATAAACACAGACAGGAGATAACTGGAACAGGACACCCAACAGACCATTCATTTTTTTTGGCATGCGCCAAAAAAAATAAGTATATAAGCTCTGAACTCAATGGATGTGATTCCAGTCCTGACTTTGTTACTAACAAGCTGGACAAATTTCACCCTAAGTTTCAAGCATTTCATGTTTAAAACTGGGAAGGTTAATAGTCCCTACCTTGTAGGATGGAGTCATGTAGTTTTTGCTATCTTCTTTTTTTTACATTTATTTATTTGCAAGCAGAGATAGACAAATGGAGAGAGAGAAAGAGAGAATGAGCATGCCAGAGCCATTTGCCACTGCAGATAAATTCCAGATGCATGTGTCTGGCAATTGTCTTATAAGGTAAAACAAAGTTTTTGCTTATTATCAGGAACTACAGGCCCATTGATATACTTAAAATGTACTTTATAAATATATGCTGCATGCAATGAAAAGATGACTATGTTGTAGCTACTAACAATTAGAAAATAATGTGAGATTTCTGAATTTTCTCTGATGGAAACTGTCTTGGGAGATATGTCTCTTCTTCAAGTGTTCTTTTTCCTTTTTTTCTTTTTCTAAATAGTTTAATATTATAGCAAACTTTCAGGAGTAGCACAGAAAAGAAACAACATTACAAACATGTACTTGCATGTAAGGCAACTCAGAAAAGTATAGTAAGTACACTGAAATGACTGTATTATAAAAATGCTACAAACACCATTTAGTTGCTGTCAATAGGAAATTTACTTTTAAAAAAATCTGAATTTAACAGGTTTATTTATAATTGCTATAAAGTTGAACTGTTAAAACTTGTTCACTGAAACATTTTTACTTGCATTAATACTTTATATCCCCACATTTATATTAAACATTCACATGCAAATGAAAATGGAGAAACTGCCAATATATGACTCTTGTTCCCTAGTTTTCTGTTTGCAGTCATTTACTTAGGTACTTTCTCAACCCAGGAGGAGGGAAAAATCTAACATTCAGAATTATGGGTAACAGAAAGAAGAGAAAAACTTTTTTTGAGAATGAACTATTTCCCATTATACTGAGCTGTTCAGTATGTTTTCTACTTACACAGCATACTAGTTAGGTATCTCTTTTTTTTTAATTTTTTATTTATTTATTTGAGAGCAACAGACACAGAGAGAAAGACAGATAGAGGGAGAGAGAGAGAATGGGCGCGCCAACGCTTCCAGCCTCTGCAAACAAACTCCAGATGTGTGCGCCCCCTTGTGCATCTGGCTAACGTGGGACCTGGGGAACCGAGCCTCGAACCAGGGTCCTTAGGCATCACAGGCAAGCGCTTAACCGCTAAGCCATCTCTCCAGCCCACTAGTTAGGTATCTCTTGGCATAACAGTTACACAGTGGCTCGGTGATTAAAGGAGCTTGCTTGCTTTTCTTTCTTCTTTAGGCAGGGATGTGAGGTGAGGCATGGTTGGATTTGAGATAGCTTCTTCATTTATACCAGACAGGCTTGGAAGTCATGATCCTGTCTCAGCCTCCTAAGAATTGGGATTTCTGCTATAGGCCACCACACTTGGCTATTTTCCTTCTTCCTCCTTCTTTTCAGTGCTGAGAATGAACACAAGGTTCCATGTATGCTAAGCATGTACTCTGCCACTGAGCTGTACCCTCAGCTCTTTAAGTGTTCTGTACTTGTACTGCATAGTAAAGTTGGATTTATTAAAAAGCAGAAAGGAAGGTAGAGAGAGGGGAGAGAAGCACAACTTATAGAACAGAGCCTCTCCTACCCAAGTTTTCCCTATGAGATGTTCCCATTGTGGGTTTTATTGAACCCCAGTTTGTGCATGTGGTTTTTTGAATTGGGCTTTTCTCTCTGATAAATGTTCGCTGAAACATTGTCTTGTGAATAAGCTTCCCCTGAGTCTAAACAGAGGAATGTTGAAATAGTGTTAACTCGTCACTGTCACCAGGGCCCCATTTGGCAAGATGAAAAAACAGTAAATGACACTTTGGTAGTGTGGTTATCATTCTGAACAGAATGGCTGCTGGTAGATTAAATTCTTCACCTGTCAGAAAGAATGCAATTTGTTTGGGGGGCATTATTGTCTTCATGACCTTGTGTGTTGTCTTAATTTATTTTGAGAGAAAGGAACAGAAAAGGCAACTTAGTATTTTCTTCCTAGGAACATATTGCCTCTATTATATTCAGGCTTTTATAAATCACCACCATTATGGAAAGTAACTGCTGCCTGAAGCAAACCAAACAAACTTAGGGAGCCTTTTCTAAGTGACACAGATTCTGAAGCTTGTGTGCTAGTAATGATCTCGTTCCCGAAGAGGTAGGGTTAAAGTGACTAGAAAAGCTTAGTGCCTCAAGTTTGTGCTGTTGTAAATATTTCCAGCATCTAGCAGGTTGTTTCACTTTAAAAAGTTCTTATGTCAATTCAGACCTTCTTTTACTCTCTTGTGTTTCCTGGCATGTCAGTGTTCTGCAGAACCCCTAATTAGAAACTAGGAATAAAGAGAAATGAAATTAGGTTTTCCATGTTTTCTCTTGTTTTTTATAATTGAAAGCTGTGCATGATCAGTTATTAAGGAAAAGGCAACCTTTGGATTAGGAACAATATTTCCAAACTACATATCTGATAAGGGGTTTGTATCAAAAATTTATAATAAGTTTATATGACTCAATAATAGGAAAATGTATAATTTAAGTACAGGTGGTTATAGGTCCTGAATATACATTTTTCCAAAGACAACATAAAAATGGCTAACAAGTTTTTAGCAAGGTCATCAACATCAGTAATCATTAAGGAAATCTAAACTATGAGTTATCATTTCATACCCACTAGGATGGCTACTGTCAAAAAAGACAAGAAGGAACAGTGTTAATGAGGCTGTAGAGAATTCTTGCCCATGTGAATATAGATTAATGTAGCCATTGTAGAAGACTGAAAATTCATTAAAAAGGTAAAACTAGGGTGCTAGAGAGATAGCTCAGTAATTAAGTGCACTTTCCATGCAAGCATGAGTCCCTGATTGAACCTAAAACCACCAGAGATTGAATCTCACGATCCTATGTAAATAGCTAGGCTGGACCACACTTTTCACAAAGGGGAACAGAAACCAGAAATCCCAAACTCAAGAAAAACAACAAGCTCCATAGCTCAAAATGAGAATCAGCAGAAGGGCAATAGAGCGGGGACACCCTACATTTGGGTCCAACCACTACAGGTACACACTCCCCCACCCCAATGCAGATGAGCACATGGGGTACTGAGGGACCCATACAAGTATATATCGCCCCCCATACACTACATTATACACAAGCAGAAAAGAAATAAGTATAGAGTTGCCATATGTCCCCACCTCTAACTTACCTGTATATATACCAAAAAGAAATTAATTCAACATCTTGTAAAAATATCTGTACTTCCATGTTCATTATAACCTTATTTGCAATAGCCAAGATAAGCATATATATATCTGGGACTGTACATGAACAAATGACATCAAAGTAGAAGAGAGACTGATTGAGAGGGGGAGGGGATATGATAGAGGTGGAGTTTCAAAGAGGAAAGTGGGGGAAGGAGGGAATTAACATGGGTTATTGTGGAATTTAGAATTATGGAAGCTGTCAATAAAATAATAAATAAATAAATAAAAGTAGCCAAACAAAGAATATGTCTGGAAGTGTACATGGATAAATACACTGTGAGGTGTGCACATGAGTGCATATAATGGAGTGTTTTTAGACTTAGAGGAAAAGATCCTGCTGTTTGTCACAGCTTAGATGGACCTGAAAATCATACTAAATGAAAGTAAACAGATACTAAAGAAATATTTAATCTGACCTGTAAATAAAATCTTAAAAAAATGAATAAAACTGATTATGACAAGGAAGAAATAAGGAGACATAAGTTAAAGGATACCAAGTAGCAGATATGTGGAAGTTGGAAGATCTTCTAATGTATAACTTAACGACTACAGCTAGAAATGAATATGCTGCACATGCTTTAAGGAATGAATTGCTATGTCAGATGATAGATACATCATCAGTTTCAGTATAGTGACTAGTTGATCTGAATGTATCATAATACAACACATTACATAAGTGTACAAAGCCATTGTTTCAAAGATTAATCTAGTTGCTGAACTCTGGCTGGCCTACTCTGTACATGTTATCAACTATCTCACGAAGAGCCTTACTATTCAGTTAGGGGACTAGGACCTCAAGTAAGCATTAAGTAGCAATTGAAGTTATGCTTAAAACCGCTTGTAAATGGAAAAGACAGATTATCAGTAAGGCTCCAGTCATATGTAAAGCCTCAGAACTCAGTAGTGTTATAACATGTGTTCTCTCAAAGACCTTCAGGGACTAATTTTTCATCTCCTAAAATAGAAACCAGCTGTTTGCCTGCATACGTTGTTACCCCAGCCACCTCTCCAGCTCTGTTTCTTGTCCCCTGCTTGTATCTGATGCTTCTACACTGAACCAGGCTGTATTCTTTCCTGAGTGTCTTCTCTTCTCTTTTCATTGTCCTGATTTTACTGTTTCCTCTGCCTTGAGGTTTCTCAAGTGTCTCACTATGGGCATTTTGAGTTGTGTAATTCTTTTGTGGAGAATTGCTCATTCCTGACTTCTACCTTTTCAATACAAGTGGCAACCAAAAATGTCTCTAGACATTGCCCAGTGTTTCCTAAAAGGCATAATAGGTCCAGTTAAGAACCATATTTGGGGCTGGAGAGATGACTTAATGGTTAAGGTGCTTGCCTTCAAAGCCAAAGAACTCAGGTTTGATTCCCCAAGACGCACATAAGCCAGATGCACAAGGTGCAAATGAGTCTGAAGGCCCTGGCATGCCCATCCTCATTCATTCCCTCTCCCTCCCTCCCTCCCTCCCTCCTTCCCTCTCTCTCTTTCTCTCTGTCTCTCTCTCTCTCTGTGGATGTGGGTGTGTCTCTCAAAAAAATAAAAATGAAATATTTTTTTAAAATAGAACAATGTTGGGGCACAGACTTCCTGTTTTCTTGTCGCCTATCTTGTTAACAATGTTTCTAGTTTCAACTATGCACTTGAGTTTTATAAATCCCCTACCTTATCCATCCTTGACCCCTTGTTCCTGCCTGAACCCTTCAGTGCTGGCATGTAGAACAGCAGATCATCACTCAGCTATTCCTTTTTTACTTTCCTAATGTTTCTTTTACAATGGATGGAAACATTTGTGGTGGGAAGCTATCTCCGATGAAATAAATCACATATCTCATAGTTTGGTTTTTAGGATCACACCTTTGATTCTCAGTTCCAATAACAAATTATTTCTTTTTTTCTAATTTTACTTATTCACTTATTTATTTATTTGAGAGAGAGAGACACACACATACACACAATGGGTGTGCCAGGGCCCCTAGCCACTGCAAACAAACTCTAGATGCATGTACCACCTTGTGTATCTGGCTTACATGTGGGTACTGGTGAACTGAACCTGGGTCATTAGGCTATTAGGCAAGTGCTTTAACCACTAAGCCATCTCTCCAGCCCGAATAACAAATTATTTTTGACCTTTGTTTCTACAAATGTACTCCCCTGAGGCTTCTGCCACCTAGTTACACTAAGCGTCGTCATCTTCGCTTTTCATTACCACCATCTACTAGTTTGCTGATCACTGGAGATAGAACTCCTCCCACACCACTGGGTAACTCTTGCCATTATTTCAAGTGACTGAGTATCCATGAAGATGGCCCGGCCCATCTCAGCTACCCCAACTCACTTTCCTGCACCTTACAGGTATCATAAAATATACTACCCTTATATCACTACTCAAAGATACCACCACTACATTTTTTCTTTGTGGCTGCTAAAATCTCTTCCTCCTTCCTTGTCACACTTTGGCAAAAGCATTGTCATCTCTAGTCCACTGACAGATCCTACTACTTACACCTACCTTTCCCCTCTTAGCTGTCTCCTCTTTCCTACCCATTGTACAAACACTCTTATGAATACACTTACCATGCTTGGATTCTCCTGCATGCAGAGACCCTAATCCTAAGAATGTCCACCAAGTATATTCTGTCCCCAAGAAAAGTACATTCATGAACTGGGAAGTTGACCCTACTCACAATTTTGCATTATGAAATGCAAAATCTCACTTTATTCTTTCTCACAGTTCCTAAACTTCTTCTTTACTTTAGGCACAGGTGAACTTGAGTCTTCTTTCTCTTCCTAGTGTATGGGAGGCATTTAATCTTGCTCCCTCCACCTCTTCTACACTGCTTCCTTTTCCTGCTGGGCTTGGAGAAGAAAAGAGCGCACATATTTTGGCAGGAGCTAACAGCAGTGCCTTCTCCATTTTGGCAATTAGCAATGTATTTGCTCTGAGCAGCTACAGATTAACCTTTTTTGTAAGGCAAGTGTAGACTTTCCTTCCCTTTCCCTAGCCCCACTTCAATATACATAAGAAAATAAAAAGGGATATTTGAGTGCCTGCTGGTACTGTCAAGTAATCCTAAAGTAAAAATATTCTTTGGGTAACTGAGTAGTTATAAATTGGGTCATCACCTATCAAAAACATTGGGAAGTCTCTCTTTACCAAGAGATTGATATGGCAGCTAGTAGCACATTGCATTGCATGGTTTGAATTTCTTCACACCTGCTTTCCAAATATAGCTGTGTTCTTAACCTGCTATGCAGAGTTGCATTTTGCTGACAACACACACAAGGTGAGAATACTGTATTTTTTGCATAAATGAATGGAGCATTTGGAACTTGTTTATTTTTAGCTCTTGAACTCTAGAATACATATTTGAATACATGATTGAACTCTAGATTACAAATTTGCATTTTAATATACTGTTTGTTCTTACATACTGAGCTCTTGCTGACTATATATACTAACAAGAAACTCTCTTTTTAAACACATAAAATAGAATTGTACATAGTTTACTACTAGTATACAGTCCTTCTCCATGGAGTAATATGCCCCAGACAGTGGCTCTTAATTACCTAAGGGTTCCTTCCAGGCATAATTGACAGATTTGTGAAGATATCTTAACTTTTCTACTTAACTTCTTTTGTTTATTTTTAATTTATTTGAGAGTGACAGAGAGGAGGCAGATAAAGAGAGAGAGAATGGGTGCAACAGGGCCTCCAGCCACTGCAAACAAATTCCAGATGCATACACCACCTTGTGTATCTGGTTTACATGGATCCAGGGGACTCTAGCCTCGAACCAAGGTCCTTCGGCTTCACGGGCAAGTGCTTAAACGCTAAGCCATCTCTCCAGCCCCCTACTTAACTTTTTAAAGGTTTTTGTTATAATGTAGATTTTCAAATCAGCCTTTTCCCCAGTACTCAGGAAGATGAGGCAGTAGGATCTCACTCATTCAAGTTCCAGGCTAGACAGGGGCTAAATGGAAAGACCCTGTCTCAACACCTCACCCACTTAAAAAAAAAAAAAAAAAAAAAAAGCTTTTTGCCTGGGCCAGTTCAACTGAATCTGAATGATTGCCTGCCATATCTGTCCAAGTGACAGTTTATGGCATCCCTGATAGCAAAATATGCTATGTAAAAGAGCAGAAGTAATAGTCAATGCTCATCATATTCTTTAAATATTTCTTCATTAATTTGAGAGAAAGAGGCAGATAGAGAGAATGGGCACGTCAGGGCCTCTAGCCAGTGTAAATGAACTCCAGACACATGTACCACCTTGTGCATTTGGCTTACGTGAGCACTGGGGAATCAAACCCAGATCATTAGACTTTGCAGGCAAGCACCTTAACTGCTAAGCCATCTATCTCTCCAGCCCCAGAAATCTCATCATATTTTAATTGTTTATGTCTTACTGGTTGCTTCAAATGTTTATATTATTGAACAAAATGTCACATTTTTAAAATATTTTTATTAGTTATAGACATACACAGTATGTAAACAGCACATGTTGGTACCATCCTTACCCTCATCCCTGCCCCTCCAAAGGTTATCCCCATGGGGATTGTGGCCACACATTGTGGGGGTAGCCATCAGTTATGTCACATTTTTAATTCTCCATGCAGTGGATGTATACTAATTACTTGAAATTGTTTAAAATGCTATCTAATGAATGGAAGATGAACCAAATTAATTTCTATCCAAGATAATTGGACTGTAGTGAGTTAACACAAAATGTTCTATACTTTAAGACCATTGTGTTGGTGTGGCTAAGAACACAAGTTAGCATTTAACTTGAATAAGTCATTTTAAAATATTTTGGCCAAGAAGTTCACATTTCTCATAATAGAAATTGTCCATAACTTTTGCAGATAGTTCCTGGTTTTTATTGCCATGAAAAACAGGACTGTCTAAGAACATATAACTTCCATTTCTACCTTTCCCCTTAAAGAGATTAAGCTTTTCCAATAATGCTTTTTATGAAAGCTAGCTGAAATCAAGGATCTCAACTATCATTCACAGGAGTCAGGTGCTTATATTTGAGAAAGCATTTTGTATCCATTTTTAGAAATACAAGTTGCTTAAAATATGCAGTAAAATGAATCAAAATCATACAAGGGGACTTATTACAAATTAAAAATTATTTCTTAAACTTTGGATTTTAAGTACATATATTTGTACATGTACACATGTGCCTGCAAGTACGCAGGTATCATATGGCTGTATGTGCGCATGCACATGTTCTAGGCACACACACAGGAGAATCACATGTACTATTATTCTATCCCATGTATCCCACATGTATCTATTATTCTTCCACCTTATTTCCTTGAGATACTATCTCTTGCTGAGCATGGGGCTCACTTTTCCTGGCAGACCAGCTGCCTGGCATGTCCAAAACAAGTGGGGTTGTAGGCTTTTACAGCCAAGCCTCACTTTTTTACATGGGTGCCAGAGCTCAAATTGAAGTTCCCATTCTTGTGCAGCAAGCATTCTTCCCCACTGAGACAAGTCCTTGGCCCCTGATTTGGATTTTTAAAGGAACCTTGATTACCTGCTCTGACAAGCAATGCAACCTTTCCACTCTTGGAAACACATTCTGAGTGTGGGGTGACAATGTTGTCAGAATTTTCAATGCTGGGATGTGTATATTTTCTGTGCCTTTTCCTAAAGTGAAGCCCAATTCTGCTTCTGCAAGAAATTGCAAAAAGAAAAAAAAAAAAAAAAAAGGATAGTCTGTTTGTGAGTCAAGGCAGCTGACTAAACAAATCACTCCAGAAGGATGAGCAAGCTAAGACTACAGAGTTGAATGCTCAAATGACAAAAATCTGTAACATTTTCCTGTTGATGAAATAGTGATCAATGTGCTTAACATGCACACATTTTTTTTTCCTATGAAAGGATACTTTAGTTTGGTCCAGCTTTCAATATGTCTGTCCTTTGAGACCAAAGTTGACATTTATAAAGTGTTTGTACGTTTTATACAGATGAAAAGTGAATGAGTCCTCTGACAAGAGCATATAGAATATGAATGGCTGAATATGAACTTGGAGATGAGTTGTTAAAGTTAACTGCTCTAGAGCAGATCCTTTACTCACAGCTCACAAGACCATTTCTAATGTTACACTATACTAAGTGGTAATTCTAGTGTTTGGACCAAAGTATTTAAGATATTTAGTATCCCAAAGAATTAATCCTAATCCGTTCTCATAATTGTGCTTATTTAAAGAAACTGAAATAAAATCTGATCTGTGTTACGTGACATTGATGTGTTATGGTTATTTGTTTCCCAAACATATCATAACCAAGTATTTGATGAAGTTCATTATCTATGGCCTTGCATTTGATGACTAACTGTGGAAAGAAATCATAAAGAGAACAATCATGGAAACACTTTGTAAAAGTTAAATTTGCCTGTCATTAATGGCTTCTTGTTCTTTTACGATTCTACAAACTGTCAGAAACTTTCTCAGCTCCCAGGACAGGTCAAAACAGAGCAGCCCCTTGGAACCTGTATTGTGAGCTGCTCGTGGCATTAGACTGCCTGCCTGTGTATCTACTTAATACTAGAGGAATAGAGGTTTAACACTCATACATACGATGTACTCAGAAAAGAAACAGACACAATAGGACATATCCTTGGCTATTGCTGGAGATTGAGAATACTCTGTGAACCCTGTGACCCTCCTCTCATCTGCCTGAACTTGGAAGCTCCAGGTGTGCTCAGGTGGCACCGCTACCACTTTCCTGTCTTGGCTTCTCCTTGTGCACTAGTTTGTTTTTCCTCCTCCTACTTCTCTATGTGTCTGGTTCAGAATCCTGGCCCAGTAAGTCATTTATCTTCAGCTTTGGCACAGAGCTTCTGCTCAGCATCTGGAGTGACTCCCTGTGCAGGATGAGCTGTCTTAGACTGGGGCCTGTGTGATCTAGTCAGTATTTGCTGAAGCACAGAGTGGTGGCTGGGTGATTTTTCTGTTATTTATGTGTAAATTGTTGGATTATTTCTTGTTGAGAATCCCACAAACTGAAATGAGACTAGAGGCAGGTGATGTTAACACTGTAGCTATAAGAGGCTGTACCTCAAGGAAACAAAGGCTATCCAGCCCCTAAGAATAGAGCACTGTTGAAAGCTCTCTGTGCATTGCTCTTTCTTTGTTTTGCTTTAATGCCAAGTGTCCATTTAACAGAATAGTTATGTTATAACCCTCTTGGTGGTATATTAAGTAGAGAAAGTAGAGACCCAAAGGTCATGCTGATAGTCATCAGCAGTATTGACTTTCTGTTTCCAATGTGTTTTGTTTTGTTTTTTTTTTCCACTTCACACCACATTACATGAAGCTGAATCCTTAAAGTGTACTTCAGGACCCTCAGTCTACTAGTCTGACCCACCACAATGACATCAGCGTGGTTCCTCATCCTTGTCACTTCTGTCTTGATGCTACATGATACCTCTGAGGAGTATACCTTTCCCCTCTCCCTCATCACTTTCAGCTCATTTTCTCACTGGGCTTTTTTAAAACTCCAAACACTTTTTTCACAAGCTGACCCTTCTTGTCAATCCTCTCCCCCACTTTATTTTTCTTCTTTGCATGGCATATTCTTTATATGTGTAAAAATTAAGTAGCAAATGCTTAAGCAGTGTGGTGGCACATACTTGTATTTCCAGCACTTGGGAGGCTGAGGCAGGAGGATGGTGAGTTCAATGCCAACATGGGCTAGTTAGTTAGACTATGTCTCAAAAAATAAAATGAGGGCTGGAGAAATGTCTCAGTAGTTAAGGCACTTGCTTGCAAAGTGTAACAACCTGGGTTCATTTCCCCAGTTCCCACATAAAGCCAGATGCTCAGTGGCACATGCATCCTGAGTTTGTTTGCAGTGGCTAGAGACCCTTGTATGCCCATTCTCTCAGTCTCTCTTCTCTCTCTCCTTGCACATAATTAAATAATTGTATAAATAAATAAAATATTTAAAGATAAAACATAAAAATTTAAGCACTCAATAAATGGTTATGGGTATGCATATATGTCAGTACTTCAGTAACTCCAAAGATGTTATCATGTAAGGGGTAATGTATCTCAGTCCTTATTCCCAGTGAGAGTGCTAGATAGGCAGAAGGTAATTCCATGACCAAGTCCTTCAACAACCTATCAAGGTACAGAAACATATTTTTTAAATTTTCAAAAAGAATATTTGGAATGGTCTTTGATAAATGTACTGGTAGGTCAGGTTGAGGACATGATTTTAGTTAAGGTGTGATAGTTCATACTGTCAACTTGAAAGGTCCTAAAATCACCTGTAAGAGATATATAAATTAGCTTAGCTCTGCACATCTGTGAGGGATTTATCTTCGTTGGGTTAATTGCACCAGTGGGAAGACCCACTTGAGCTGTGGGCAGCACCATTCCATGCGTTGGACAGAGCCAACTGACCAGCATCATTCATCTCACTCTGCTTCCTTACTGTGGTTTGAAAATGACCAGTTGCTTCAAGCTTCTACCACCATTCCTTCCTCACCATGATGGACTGCCATCCTGGAATTGTAAGCAGAAATAAACACTTCCTCCATTAAACTGACTTTTGCCAGGTATTTTGTCCCAGCATGGAGAAGTTGACTAATGCATAAGGCAAAGCATTTCTCTGAACAACCTGATCTTGAATACTGGTCTCCACTTCCTCACCTTTGTGCCTGTGCTCCTGGGCTTTCCTTACACCTAGTATCTACTGTGTTTCACACACCAGGGCCACAGTTACCAGTAGTCTCACAAGCTCAGGATTCCCATGTACTTTATTTGTAATCCTTTAATGATACTTGTGACCTTGACTTTACATAAGAACTATTTATATTCTTATCAGATCTCTCTTAATCATGGTTCATCTTTAAATATGATGCATTTCATGTAGTTTTACCCATTAAAAACCTGTTTCAAATAAAGTCTGTTCCATAAAGGACAGCATTATAGCTGTCCATGTTATCACCTGCCTTTCCTATAGAACAAAAATCTCTAAACCATTACTCCAGAGCTGAGGGCAAAGATAAAGATACCCTTCTTCTGAGTGATACTCCCACTTTATAGAGGAGCTGCTGCATTCCTGTTTCTGGGGAGAAATAAGCAAACATCTGGTCACTCCAGATAGGGCACCATTGAGAAACTAAAGAAATAATTCCATCAAAGTCCAACTTAGTCTATCATGGAGTTTATTGGGTTTACTTACAAAAGCATGGAAGAGAAGTTACTTACTGGAAAATTGGTGACCCCAAAAATAGCTATCTCACTGAAAAATATCCATCCAGCATAAGGGATGGCCTTTTCTGAAAGCTGCAAAAATGTAGTCCCCACCTTAAGTTAACCTTCTGTTTCCCATGTACTCTGGCAGCTCCCAAGCAAGACCACAGGCAGCTGGGTAAGATTACATATAGCTGAAAGTGGGAGTGCAGGAGGTGGTGAGTGGCTAAAATCTCAAGGCAAAGGTCCAGACACCTTCTCCTACGCTTCCATGGGGAGAATGTTAACAAGACAGGTCTTATGAGAACAAGTGTCTCTTACTACCACTGCCTGCAAGCTTCAAGATTCTCCTATGCCTCACACTGCCATAGGTACTTTGAGATTGCACATGCATATGCCACTTTATGCCCAGCCTTATGTGGTGCTGAGGAAGATCAAACACATCTGTAGGCTTGCAAGCAAGTGCCTTTCTGAGCCATCTTTCCTAGCCCCGTGTTTTCAGTTTTAAATGCTAAAAAATTCAGTTCTTATTTAAATATTTTTGTTATTAAAAAACAGAAAGATTAAATCCTATATTGAAGTGAACAGTCCTAACCTGACCTATAAATAGCATTCTGCTATTCTAACAGGCAGAGAGACTAAAGAAAAGAAGGTTAATTAGAATTTGATAAAGCACACTGTAAGATTGACTGTTCGCAATTACAGCTGTCTATCTTCCATGCTAGTAAAGATATTCCTTTAAAAGTTAACATTGCTAGTTAAATTTCTTCATCTATTTGAAATAAATTTTATTATATCTAATATACCTTTAGTTTTCACGTTTTATCACTGTTATAATTGTCTCTGTTGAGAAAATGTATCAAAACTTCACATGTGCAATTTAGAAAATACTTAAGTCAGAGGCCATCATGCTGAGGAAATTATTAACTTTTCAGAATTATCATTGACTTCAGATTTTCACAGCTGGAATGAATGTAATATGCAGTTTTATAATTGTGAAGTGTACTTCACATGTATATTACATTAATATGATAAGCATTACTTTTGTGGCATGGTTTTGATTTGGGTTTTTTTGGGGGGATCCACTTAGAAACTATGAGTATGTCTCATTTTCATGAATTGGTTTAATCCATAGTTTCTTAATGATATGATTACTTGATTTTAACTTATTCTGTATATAAAGCGTGTGGGCACTGGAAAGATGGCTTAGCCATTAATGCACATGCCTGCAAAGCCTAAGGACCCAAGTTTGATTTTCCAGGTCCAACGTAAGCCAGAAGCACAAGGTGGCACATGCATCTGGAGTTTGTTTGCAGTGGCTAGAAGCCCTGGCATGCCCATTTTCACTCCCCCCAATCTGTTTCTAATGAATAAATAAATAAAGTCTTTAAAAAAATAAAGAGCCTTATGAACTGTAAAACACTATGTGTTGTTAGGGTTAGCATTTCACTGATAACAGTGGGCCACTTTGACCAGTATAAATGCCACTTCTTCATTGATGCCCTCCCCAGATTCTTGGAAGCAGTCAGCATGTCTCTTTTCATAATAACTACTCGTCATTCTAGCAGAACAGTTACTATATATTTTCCTGTTTTCTTATCTTTCTTCTTTAGGGGCAAAGACTTTCATGGGGCACACTAAATTTATACATTTCTATCCAATGTTTGAGTGCCAAGCATATAGGAGGTATTTTCAAATACATTAAATGGGTGGATTGATAATATGCCAAGAAAAAATCTTAAAGATCATTTAACCTGAGGCTGGGGTGATATCTCACCAATTAAAGACACTTTCAAAGCTTTCCATCCAGATTCAATTCCCCGGCACCCATGTAGAAGCAGATTTAAAGTCATGCATGCATCTGCAAATCATTTGTATCAACAAGAGACCCAGGCATGCCTACACACACAAATAAATATTTTTTAAAAAAATCATTTAATCAAAGTATCATATTTTACAGACAAGGGAATGAAGCCCAGAAAATTATTTTGTAGGTGGTTTAAACTAGGTGTCTCCCATAAACTCATCTGATCTGAATGCTGGCTCTCCAGCTGTTACAGTTTTAGAATTGGAGCCTCCTGAAGAAGATCTTTTGCTAGGGGCAGGCTAATGGGTATTATAACCAGTTTCCTTTTGCCTGTGTTTGGCACACTCCACTGCTGCTGTTGTCCATCTGATATTGGCCAGAGGATGATATTCACCCTCTGCTCATACCATGTTTCCCCCTGTTGTCATGGGGCTTTCCCTCAAATCTGTAAGCCAAAATAAATCCTTTCCTGATGTAAGCTGCTTTTGGGTGGGTGCTTTTTGCCAGCTATGTGAAGCTAACTACATTACTGCTTTACATTTTTCTGTCAATATACTCCAGAAATTATACCTGGAAGCTGTATGGGCTATTGTCTCCTTACGTTTGGTTATTGTAATCCTCAGAAAGTCCCTGCGTAGTATGAAGACATGAAACAGAACAATTAAGAACATATGTGGGGAGAAAAGCAAGAGACTACAGTGGAACTAGGCCCACTCTCCTTATAGCAACCTGCTCTTAGCAGAGCCAGCCCCCTTGACAGATCCAACAGTCTCCGGAGCTTCTAAGGATGTTTCCTCAGTTGTCCAACTGCTTTCTACTAGGTCATACCATATTAAAGGTTCTACCACCTGTATATCAGCACACGGGGGGCCAAGTTTCCAATGTATGAATCTTTCAGGATCCACTAAGACCATATTCAAACCATTCAAACTTTTGATGCCATCTTTAACACAGGACTCTTCATATGAGCAGAAGCCATCATACACTTAGCAAAATTTTAATTGGATTTTACTCCTTTCAAGTTATGAATAAAGTTAGCCTGGTGTGGTAACTCATACCTTTAGTCTGAGCACTTGGGAGGTTGAGGTAGGAGAATCACTATAAGTTTGAGGCCAGCCTGGTGTACAGAATGAGTTCCCAGTCAGCCTAGACTATAGTGACATCCTGCTGGGGGTGGAGAGACAAGTTATGAATAGAGTTAATTTACTGTCTGTAGTTTTTAGAAAAGAAAATACATGGACATTGAATACTTTCACTATTCTCTTTAACAAATTTGATGGGAAAGGGCTTAATTGGATTTGGGGGTTTATCTTGAATGCCTCACTAAATTCCTCATAATGAGATCTTTTGTTACAGGACAGGCTATATCTTCAAGTCAAGATTGATGTCAGTTCTCATGGTGTTTGTATTAGCATGTATATAGTCTTTGATACAGGAAAGATATCATATCCAGAATGTATCTTATTCCTAGAAGAGCTCTCATGATATCACCATGTGTCACTAACTTTTCATTCCCCTGTACACTTCTCCCCATTTCCCTTTGTACCACACTCCTCCTAGTCCCGTCCTTGCCTTGATCCAGCACTCACACAACACACCTCATGCATGTTACTCCTGCTCCTCTCAGGATATGTTAGCTAGCTTTGGGGCTTAATTTAGGATACTCTCCCCTTTTCCTTCACATGTTTATCATATTGTTTTTGTGCAGGTTATTTTCTAACTTAAGGCTCCTTTTCTGCCTACTAACCAGAGGAGAATGTGAAGCAGACCACAGGAACTGGGGATCCTATTATCTGATAGGGGCAGAAATTTCCCATCATCATCAAATTGGGAGGGAGGACCCTCTTTTCCTTAATAGTGACTCATAGGATGCTTCTATACCCTGAATTTTTAGGCCCATCTGAATAATCAAGATATTCAGGCTCATCATGTCCAGACTGAGTCTATTCCTGTAGGTGTCTATGATAAAGAACTTGATTTTACTGGGAGTTTTTCTACTGTCAAAGTCCACCTTGCCTTCTTGTTACAGAAGATAAAAAAGCTCTTTATGTTTAAAGACTTAAATTCCTTTCTTCTAATTCTTTATAAAATATATGATTGGCTATTGAGAATCATAATCCTTGCCATGCTGTAGAGCATTGGAACTTATTCCTCCTAACTGTGTTGGTCCATTATTCAAATCCTCAGTTATCACTGTTCCAATACTGCCCTTCCTAACCTCTGCAGAATACTATGCTGTTTTCAAATCATTCATGTTTTTTAGTTTGTAGCTTTCATCTGAGATAAAATATATAGTATTTATGTTGATTTGTTTAAACCAATTAAAATGTCTTCTAATCCCATCCATGCTGCTGTAAAGACAATGTCACTCTGTTTTTAATGGCTAAGTGAAATTTCATTATGTATATATCCTCCATTTACTTATTCATCCATTGATGGACACATAGTTTACTCTATGACTTGGCTGTTGTGAGCAGGGCTCTCTGTGAGTATAGTTATCATATTGTTGATTTCTTTGCCTTGGTCTGGATACCCAGAAGTCGGAGGGCTGTAAAATATAACAGATCTTAGGAGCCTCTGGATCTCTGCTTTCTTAAGTGTTGAGTAACCTGAGGGTCTGTCTCCAATACCCTAGTGCTGATTATCAGGTTCACTATGGAAACAACACTCTTACTCATCTCCCCAATTCCTCTGTGGTTTCAGCTGTGGCTTGGCTGAAGTACAAGGGGTGGCTTATCTCCTTGGGTCTTACTACCTTCTGAAAGAGAACAGATTCTCCAATTGAGAGTGAAGTCAGCATAGTTTAAATGGGATAAGCATTATTAATCTGGGGAGAATTTGATGTATGTAACCCCTCTTTTAGACAAAGACTAATGAGAGCTTCACACTGGAGAGCATAATCTTTGTCTCCATAGGATTCTGATCTGGTTCACAATTCCATATGTATGGGTTCCTTTACACTGAACAAACCTCTTATTCAGTCAAAAAGCTACTGGTTACCCACCAAGGCTATGTGCCACTATTGCACTAGTGTGTTTATCCTGTCAGGGTGTTTGCTTCTGAGTAGCTTAGACCTCTGGTTGCTATTGAAATAGACTTAAAACTCACCCACCACAGCTCAGTGAATTTAGTGGAGTTGGGAATGATTATCAGAGCCATGGGTTGAGACATCATGCCCAGAGGCTTTCCCTCCCCCCAAAAAATAATTGCTTCTCCTACAATGCATAACCCACAACCCCAAGGGGAATACCTGCAATCCCACTAAGGGGAGTCCCCAGTGGAATGGGGGCAGGGATGAGGAAAAAGAGGGTACCAACACATGATATATCCATATAAAATATTATGTAAATAATAATTATTAGTAGTAGTACTATCATTATTTCATTGAGAATATACATATATAGTAGATCTACTTGCAGATTTTTCAAAATCTCAATGTGCTCTGTAATAGACTAATTTATATTCCCACCAGTAGTGTATAAGAATTTCCTTCTTGGGTTGGAGAAATGGCTTAGTGGTTAAGATGCTTGCAGGCAAGGCCTAAGGAGCCCAGATTTGATTCCCCATAACCCACGTAAGCCAGATACACAAGGTGGCACATGCATCTGGAGTTCATTTGCAGGTTTGCAGTGGCAAGAAGCCCTGATATGCCCATTCTTATCCTCTCTCTCTCTCCTCCCCCTTCCCTCCCTCCCTCCCTCTCCTTCTCCACCTCCCTCTCCCATTTTCTCTCAAATAAATAAATGTAAATAAAATATTTTTTAAAAAAATTTTCTGTTTTCTGTGTCATCCCTAGAACTTACTATTTTGTTGTTACTGTTTTGGGATCCAGGGAAAGCAGACTGATATAGAGACTCCTGTGCAGGAGCTTTCATTTTAGGGAATGCTGTTTTTTATTTATGGTAGATGTGTGGTTATATGCTCTTGTGTATGCACAGGAACACATATGTGTGAGTATGTACACATGTGAATTGATACCAAAGGTCTACATTGGATGTTTCTTCAATTGCTATCATTCTTATTTTGTTTGAAAATCTTTTTTTTTTTTTTTTTTTTTTTTTGAGGTAGGGTTTCACTCTAGCTCACGCTCTCCTGGAATTCACTATGTAGTCTCAGGGTGGCCTCGAACTCACGGCGATCCTCCTACCTCTGCCTCCCGAGTGCTGGGATTAAAGGCATGCGCCACCACGCCCGACTGTTTGAAAATTTTTTTATTGGGAACTTTAATGTACGAACATGCTGTAATTGGTCACATCCCCATCCGACCGTCCTCTTTTGTCCTCTCTCCCCTATCCCCATTCCACTGAAGGTCCTCCTCAGTATAGGTATCAGAAATCACCATTGGATCATGAATGCACTAATCGGTTCCTGTCAGGAAGACAGTGCCCCACAATTCTTTTTCCCATGCTGTGGCTTTTACATTCCTTCTGCCCCTTTGTCCACAATGTCCTCCAAGCCTTAGATTTGTTAGAAATCTGTGTTAGTGTTGAGCTCTCAATAGCCTCTTATATCTGCTATGATGAGTTTGGGTCTCCTCAATGTCTGCCATCATCCCTATAGAGACACTTCTCTGGCTAGCAGTGAGGGCATCACGCATACTTTTAAATATGCCACTATCTCTGCACTGTTTCCTGGGCCCTGGTGGGTGTGATAAAGATGACAACCTGTACAGTGCTAGGAACCCGGCTTTCTCTCATCATTGCGATTTACCTTGAGGCTCCCCAATTTTGCTGACATCTGTAAAAAAACAGGTTCTCTACTGAAAAGTGAAAGAAACATTAATCAAAGGGGATGAGCATTCAATCAAGGGCTTTGTCAATGACCTGCATTCTTTTGGGAGTCTCATGGGCCTTGCTAACCAAAAGCTAGGGCATTTTATTGGGCATAATGCCTCAATTTGCCAAAGAACAATGGAAGCATCCTGGTAGAGTCTTTGATATTCCAAGCCATAAGTTTTCAACTCGGTTCTCTGTACCAGGCATGAATTTCCTCCCACTGAGCAGGCCTTTAAACAGAGAGCAGTTGATTACCCCCGTATCTTACGTGCCACTATCGTACCAGTAGATGCTTCTTCCCTGGCTGGTTAATTTTGTAACTTAACAAGATCCGCTGTGCGCAGTGTTGATGACCTTTATCCTGCCAGCAGCTCACTAGCACTTTCTAGCACTGTGCCAGCTACCATACAGAGGGATCGCTTCCATTTCAGTTCAAGCGTGATTTCCCAATGTCCTGTACCTGCAGCCTGTAATGTTTTCATCAATAGGATCTTATCTGTCATTTTGTTCTACTGGGAAATCAAGGGCTTTGTCAATGACATCATGCATTCTTTTGGGAGTCTCATGGGCCTTGCTAACCAAAAGCTAGGGGTAGGAGTAGGAGTGACCAATCTCCAGCCCTGAAAATTTCATGCAACAGTCTGTGGTTCTAGGACAGAGCTTTCTCCACCATAGTAGGGTGCCAATGTCCAAAGTATCTCTCTTTAAGAAAGTTACAACTTTTGGGGTTTTTTGTTTTTGTGTTGTTGTTGTTGTTTTGAGGTAGGGTCTCATTCACTTTGAAGTATCAGGCTGGCCTCAAACTCACAGCATTCCTCCTACCTCCGCCTCCTGAGTGCTGGGATTAAAGGCATGCCCCACCACACTCAGCTAAGAAAGTTATAACTTTTAATTAGCTAAAAAAAAAAAAAAGTAGACTTCTGTAGTACCCATTCATACCATTTTTAATTTTGTATATCTCTCCTCCTGCCACCTTTTCCCCTGTCCCCTCTTAGATCTTTCACTACCTGTATTCTGTCCCTCCACTTGCCTGTCTACTATCTCTTCCCACAATCCCTCCTGGCTTCTGTTTCCAAGACTCATTCTTACATCCTTGTCAGAATTTACTGCAACTTAAAAGTAGCTAACTATTCCATATTAGCATCTGCATATGAGAGAGAACATGAACTATTTGCCTTACTGAACCTGTTAATTAATACAATTCTTCCTAGATCCATCCATTTTCCTATGAATTTCTTAATTTTGTATTTTTTACAGCTGAAGAGAATCCCATTGTGTATATGTACCACATCTTCTTTATCCTTTCATCAGTTTATAGGCATCTGGACTGATTCTATTTCCTAGCTATTATGAATACAGCAGCAACAAACATAGCTAAGTAGGTATCTCTGTAGTAAAGAGTAAAAGCGTTTGATATAGATGGGGCACATGTTAGATCTATTTTTAGGTTTTTGAGGAAGTCTAATACTGATTTCCGTATTAAGTATACTAGATTCCACTTCCACCAACAGTGGATGAGTTTCTCTTTCCCACTCTCTCACTAGCATGTGATGTCTTTTTTTTTTTTTATGATAGCTATTTGATCTGAAATGGAATCTCTCAAAGTAGTTTTAATTTACATTTCACTGATGGATAAAGGTGTGGAATATTTTTTGAGATATGTATCGGTCATTTATATTTCTTCCTTTAAGAACTCTATTTATATCCCAGACCTGATTTTTTAATTTTTTTTATTGACAACTTCATAGTTGTAGACAATAACCCATGGTAATTCCCTCCCTCCTCCCACTTTCACCTTTGAAACTCCACTCTCTATTATATCCCCTCCCCCTCTCAATAAGTCTGTCTTTTATTTTGATATCATCATCTTTTCCTCCTATTATGATGTTCTTGTGTAGGTAGTATCTGATACTGTGAGGTCATGGATACCCAGGCCATTTTTTGTCTGGAGGAGCACTTGTAAGGAGTCCTACCCTTCTTTTGGCTCTTACATTCTTTCCACCACCTCTTCTGCAATGGACTCTGAGCCTTGGAAGATGTGATAGAGTTATTTCAGTGGTGAGCACTCCTCTGTCACTTTTCAGCACCATGGTGCCTCCTGAGTCATCCCAAGGTCACTGCCATCAGAAAAGAGAAGGTTCTCTAACCAAAAGTGAAAGTAGCATGAATATGTGGGTATGAACATTAGGAGAAGTGTACTGATGCCACTATTGCACCAGTTGGCTCACATTTGGCCTGGCTAGCCAAATTTAAGGCTTGCAGTCTCCACTGTTGAGTATCTACACTGGTAACTTCTCTCCCATTGAACTTCACACAACATAGCTTTTCCCAGTATTCTGTCAGCTGGTCTACATGGAGGAGGTTTTCAGCTCAGCTCTAGCAGTTTTCCTCATTGACCTTGCAGCGCAACTATGGAATCTTCAGCAATGCGGTCTTACTATCTATTCCTGGTGGGAAACCAAGAGCCTCAGCAATGGCCTCCAGGCCTGATTTTTTGACTGGTTTGCTTGATTTTTTTTTATTGTGTACATTTTGAGTTATTGGTATATTCTAGATAGTAACCTCTGAATGTATACCTTTCAAAGATTTTCTCCCATTCTGTGGATTGCTTATTGAGTTGGCTAATAGTTTGTGTATCTGTACAATAGGTGTTTAGTTTCATGAGATCCCATTTGGTTGACTGAATTATTCCCTAGATGACTAGAGTCTTACTCAGAAAGTATTTCCCTATCTTGAGTGTCCTCCCTGCTGTTTCCTCTGTTAGTTCTTACATTGAGGTTCTTGATCCATTTTGGAGTTGAGGTTTTGTTTTGTTTTGGTTTGGCTTGGTTTTTCAAGGTAGGGCCTCTCTCTAACCCAGGCTGACCTGGAATTCATTATGTAGTCTCAGGGTGGCCTCAAGCTCACAGCAATCATCCTGCCTCAGCCTTCAGAGTGCTGAGATTAAAGGCATTTGCTACCACACCTGGCTGGAGTTGAGTTTTGACAAGAGCATCTACATTCATTCTTCTCCACATAATTATCCAGTTTCTCCAGCACCATTTGTTGAAAATGCTTTCTTTTCTCCAGTGTGTGTTTTGGCTATCGGTGGTCCTTTGTGCTTCTATGTGAGTAAAATAATTCTTCCCTTTTCTGTGAACAATGGTGCTAGAGTTTTGATTGTGATTGCACTGAATCAGAGTATAATTTTTGATGCCACAGCCATTTTCATAAAATTAGTTATTCTAATCAATGAAAGTAGCAAATATTTCTCTGTCTTCTTGTCTTTTTCAGTTTCTTTCTTCAGTGTTATAATGTTTTCATTATATAGGTTTTTTGCTTTCTTGGTTAGGGATATTCTGAGATATTTAATTTTTTGGCCATTGTAAATAGGACTATTTCTCTAATTTGTTTCTCATTATGTTTGTCATTGGTATATAAGAAGGATATTGAAATGTGTGTATTAATTTTATATCCTGCAACTTTGCTGATAGAGTTTATCAGCTATAAAAGTTTTTTGGTGGAGGGCTTAGGGTCTCTCATATGCAGAATCTTATCATCCGCAAATAAAGCTAGTTTTACTTATTTCTTTCCAATCTGCATCAATTTTATTTCTTTCTCTTGTCTTATTGCTCTAGCTAAGACTTCAAGTGCTATTTCAAATAGCAGTGGGAGAGTAGACATCCCTAAATCTGTTTTTCCTCATTTAGTATGATACTGGCTTTAGTTTTGTTGGATATGACCTTTATTACTTTGAGATATGATGTCTCCATCCCTAGTCTGATGTTTTTATCATAAAGGTATATTGTGTGTTTGTGGAATGCTTTTTCTGAATCTATTAAGATGATCATAAGATTTTTGTCTTTTCTGGTCCTGTCTATTTGGTGTTCCCATACCTTTTGTGCCTAGATGGGCTTCTCCTTCATGAGATTTGGAAATTTTTCTTCTTTAATTTTATTAAAAGTATTTTCAGGCTATTGACCTGTAGTTCTTTTCCTTGTGTATGCCCTTGATTTGAACATTTGGTCTGTTTAAGGTGTCCCACCTTGCATGTTCTGCTCAAACTTTTTGAATTTCTCATTGACTTTGGCCTCCTGATCTATTTCCTGTGCCTTGTCTTCAAGTCCTAATATTCTGTCTTGCACATGATCTATTGGAATGGTTTTCTCAGGAGCTTTTTAGTTGAGTTTTTATATTTGATTTCTGTTAGTTTTTCTTCAGCAACTCTGTATCTTCATTAGACTTCCCTTTTCATTCTTTGCTTTGACTTTCTCATTACATTTATTTTATTGTGTTTTCTTATAATTCATTCAGGCATTTGTTCATGTCCCCTTTGAATTCAATCAGGTGTCCATTGAGTTCTTGTGTTGTTTCTTTTGTATTCAGTTAAGCTGTTTATTCATATCCTCTTTAAATTTGTTGTATATGTTTTTTTCATTCTTTTTTTGGAATTTCTGCTAAACAATTCTTGTTGGAAACTTCAGCTTAGTTCAACTGTGGGACTAAGTATCTTTGGTGAGGATATCTTGTCTTGGTTTCTTTTTATTTATAAATTTTATTAATTAATTAATCTGCACCTATTTGTGCATATGATACACCAGGGCTTCTTGCCACTGCAAATGAATGCCAGATGCTTGTGCCTTTTTTTTTTTTTTTTTTTTTTTTTTTTGTATATGGTTTATATGATTGGCTTGGGAATTAAACCCAAGTCACCAGGCTTTGGAAACAAGTGTTTTAACTTCTAAGCTGTCTTCCCAGCTTTACTTGCCTTGATTTGTTATGTTACTTGTTTTGCATTAGTTATGCCCATCTGGAGAACTGTCTTGCTGAGAATGTAGCAACAGTAGCTCCACTGCAGGGGGTTGAGGGGTGGAATACAAGGTAGGCTGGAGCTGTAACTACTACAATAACATCCAAGCTTCTGGGTTACAAATAAACAGGGCCTGGGCCTAAACTACTTCTGAAAGTCTACTCTAGTACTGGTGAGGGATCTATGCTAAGTGAGCTAGTCCTTCTTGCTCATGTTAGGCAGCCTGCATGTGTGACTGTGTTGGTTGGGCCCGGCAAGGCCTATCCAGGAGCCTGTGCAAACAGACCTAGTATTCCTTGGTCCAGGCAGGTAGCCTACATGCATGTCTGTTTGGGGTGTACAGTGGGCCTACCTACCATATTTTTTTGAGACAAGGTCTCCCACTATACTAGAGTTCATAAGTTTGATGAACCTAGCAAGCTAGTAAGCCCTGGGAATCCAGTATCTACCTCCCCAGTGCTGGAATTACAGGTGCATACTACCATGCCTGTTTTTACATGCTGGGGATCCAAACTTTGGTCATCTTATTTGCTCAGCAAGTACATTCCCCACTGAGCCATCTCTCCAGTCCAGGATATATTCTTGTAATCTATACCAGTGGTGAGAAGGGAAGGAAGCTGAGTTGGCCATTTGTTTAGTGTCAGTGAAAACTACAACTGACTAAGTCCAGGAGAGAGGTAAACATGGAGTGACTGATCCCGTTCAATTGTCCTGAGTTGCATGTTGGATACATTCTTTAAACCTCAGATTGCCAATTATTAGGTGTGCCCTCCTTAAAAGTTGTTCCAGATATGACTGACCACTTCAGGCTGTCTACTAGAAAAATTTCCAGCAACTCAGCAAACAAATCTTTCATTTGTGCAAAGTGATCTAGCAGCCCTGTCACAGCATCCAATAGCATTTTCTTGAATACATCATCTCATTTTATTTTGTGACTTACTCTTAGCAATGTGGTAGAGTGATTAATTATTGTTTTATTGACTAAATTTTTTTCCAACTGTGATTTCATTCTTATTTCATTCAAACTCTGAAGCATGATTCTCCATATTAAATTGTTAATAATTAATCATCTCTATTTTTATTTCTCTAACAAATCATTCATTTTTCTAAGACTTCCTTATGTAATGAATGAATGTGTTTTCTCCATCTAGCCTTAATGCTTTTCATAGTTTTAATAGATACTGAAAGTATGAAAATAGTCAGCAATATATGTTATAATTCTTATATTTTCTAATGTGCCTGAATTAACAGGCTCATAATTCATAGCCTTCTATGCAAATATAATACTGAAACTAATACACCAGTAGAAATTGAATTTTATTAGGAGTGATAATACTTTGTTAATTTATATCCACAACTCCTTCTGGCTATCCCTTGTTAGCTATGTATGGTAATAACATAATTCCAGTCCCATGAAGCTACCTGCCTTATCAAGGCACTAAGCCTTGATTCCTGTTTCAACCTGAGGGCAATGTGGAAGATGCATAGGGGAATGAGAAGAGATTGGTGGTAGATTTATCAGGACATAAATCTCAAATTTGAGGCTTTTCTAGATAAATATGAAAATTACCACTTCATTGGTAGTTTGTATGACAGTGAAGTTACTACTCATCTTCATAAAAGATCATAACTCTATATCCAGAGTCAATAGTATCTTCAGAGTGATGGACATAAATGTAGAGATATTTGATATGTAGATATAAAAAATCCTGAATCAAGAGTTTGACTTCAACTAATTTTAAAATTGAGCAAGTTACTTAGCTATCTTGGGATTTTAGTATAATTACATGCATTGGTTTCATAAACTTATATGAATCTTACACACTAAAACATTAATTTGTGAAGGATAGTTTTCTGAGCATAATGTGGGGAAATATTTCTTGGAAATAGTCATGTTGTTCACATCATTCTGAATGATTGCCATTTTAAAGCATGAAACATAATGCCACTTTAATATTCCAATGAATCACTTTGTAGGCTTCAAATCTTTAGTAATCACAAGTAAAATTTCCACTGTGCAAACATTGCAGTAAACTACAGTCCTGCAGCAAGTGTTCATTGACCTGGTGTTTGCTTTAAAAGGATGTTTGATTTGACTGTCAACCTATTGTTTTTCAAGGAAAAATTCATGCACATTCCAACTAAGCAGATTTTATTTACTATGTCTTTATTAATGTACATCTTCTATCATTCAAAATTTAAAATGTGATCTATTGCTCACATGACATGAGTTTTAAAGATTTTGGATACTGAAATGCTGTTATTTAAAATAATTTTTTAAACTTACTGTGATATATAGACACATGTTACTTTTTAGGACGTAGGACTGGGCTGAAAGCTAAGTTGCAGAGTGCTTGGCTAGCATGTTGGAGAACTTGTTCCATCCCTACTACAATAGAAACAGGGGGGAAACCATAATAAAATAATTGTTCTTGAAAAGAAAGAAAAATGTACAATACCAAATGTGCCCTTAAAATGTTTTTTTCCCCACTCAGGGCTGGAGAAATGGCTTAGTGGTTAAGGCACTTGCCTGAGAAGCTTAAGGACCCAGGTCCAAGTCTCCAATACACACATAAGCCAGATACACAAAGCGGTGCATGCATCTGGAATTTGTTTGCAGTAGCTAGAGACCCAGGCTCACCCATTCTCATTCATTCTCCCTTTCTCGCTCTCTCTCTCTCAAATAAATAGATAAAATATTGGAGGGGGCAGGGATGAGGGAAAAGAGAATAAATTTTTTGTCTCTATTGTACTAATTGAAGAGCACTTGCTTTTTATGGAATTAAACTTTTAAAAATATAAAATAGTTATATTATAATAATTTATTACTCACTTATTAATAATTATGTATATCATATTTCTTCCTGTGTCTAAATGTAAATACCTATATGACTGCAAGTATTACTATTTCTTTTCCTTCTAGATTTATTCCTCACAACATTGTCTGCCTATAATACATTCCAGTTTGAGATATGGGAAAATTTGGTAAGAATTTTGTTAAATTAATTTATTTATTAACTGATTGATTTACTTAGGTATGTGTGTATGTATGGGCACAAGTGCCATCACACATATGGAGGTCAGGGGATAACTTTGAGGTGTCTGTTCTCCGTCTTTTAAACAAAGTCTCTTGCCACCTCAAATGAACTGCTAACAAATGTCAGGATTCTCTTGGGTCCAAAATGCCACATGTGTATTGAGATCACAGATGCACATGCCAATTTACATCCAGTGTTACATGGGTACAGGGGAATTTACCAGCAGGATTTGCAAGCAAGCCACTATAACCACTAAGTAATTTCCCTAACCCCCAAGAAATCTTTTTTGTTTGTTTGTTTGTTTTTGTTTTGTCTTGTTTTTCAAGGTAGGGTCTCATTCTAGCTCAGACTGACCTGGAATTCACTATGTAGCCTCAGGGTGGCCTCAAACTAAGGGCAATCCTCCTACCTCTGCCTCCCGAGTCCTGGGATTAAAGGCTTGCGCCACTATGCCTGGCTTCCAAGAAATCTTTTTATTGCAACATTTTTAAATTATGGCTTTGTGTAAAGCCATATTCTTTACTAAATTAAACCTGGCCAATTTCAATAATAAACAAAACAACATTAAAAGTCTTTGGTTACATTGCTGCATTTAAACCACTGAATTATTTCTGAAAAAAATTAAGTTATTCTGCATCAGCTCTGTCATTTCAACCATCATCTGATCATTTCTTTCATTTGTTCAATTTCTGGTGCTTTTTAGGGTATTTATTTCCTTACTGAATTTTTCCTCCATATTTATGACCTTTTTCCTTCAGCTCACCATTCCATTCAATCACTTGGGAGATGATTTTGTTGAGCTTTTTGTATACTTCTTTAGTTCGTTCATCTGCTTATTTGAGACATTAATTGTTCCTGTAGGGCCTGAATTCTTTATTAGACATATCATCCATCTCAGTGTCTGGCTTCCACTGTAGGGACACTGGGGAGCGGGGCTAGGAGCATGTTGTGGTTTGCTGTCTTGTATTATCTGTTGTCTTTTATGCTCCTGTAAGCATGGATGTGTCTTCTGGTTTTGACTCTTCTCCTTTTGCTGGTTGTTTGTGTTGTTATGTGTGAGTCCATCTATGGGGAATGTCTTCACTTGGAAGTACATTTCCTACACGGTCTTGGGTGGTAAGACACTGCTGATCCCCATTGGTTGGTTGGTTGGTTGGTTGGTTGGTTGGTTGGTTGGTTGGTTGTTTGTTTTAGGGGGAGTTGACAGCTCTGGCTGCCTGTACCATAGATGACCTTTTGTTTTACACTTTGTTCCTTTTAGGTTACAAAGACTCCAGAGTCAGGGTGCTGGTTGGAGAAGATTGGGCTTATAGATGTTATTTTTTTACAGCAAAGTATAGCAGTATCTGAGGAAGGAATTGGGTGAACTGGTGGAAGGAATTGGAGGAAGGGGAAAGGGGCAGAAAAATTTGGATAAGATGGTAAGTATATAGGTTGAACGAGGTAGTATAGATTATCATCAAGAGAGGAATAGAGAGTAGTAGATTTTTGTGGGTGTTGAAAAGAGAGAGGTATGAAGGTGTAGTCTACTGAGATAGAAATTTAAATATAGTAGGTTAACAATCAATGTACAATATTGCAAGTATTAGAGTAAACTATTAAAATGTTGAAACAAACAAGGATCACATCATGAACATCAGCAACAAAAAAAATGAAGACAAAAATAGTAAACCAAAACCCAAAATATATATGAAAGAAAAACAAGCATCAAGGTTCCAGAGATGATACAGCAGTTAAAGGCACTTGCTTGCAAAGCCTGATGACCCCAGGTTCAATTCCCCAGCACCCACGTAAAGCCAGATGCACAGAGTGGCACATTCATTCAGAGTTTGCAGTGGCAAGAAGCCCTGGTGCAGCCATGCATGGGCTCTCTCTCTCTCTCTTTTTCTTTCTCATCTTTCCTCCCTCCTTCTCTGTCTCCTTGCAAGTAAATAAATAAAATATTCTTTAAAACAGGGGACTTAATTAAATATATATATATATATCAGAGGAAAACAACAAAAAGAAAATGGAAATAGTAGGTCATAGTCCTCATTTTTCCCTCTCAGTGGGACATTGTGCTTCTTCTCTCTAGTATGATTATGGTTTTTATCTATTTCCTGAGATAGGGGCAGAGGTTGATATACACAGCAGGTGAGTCAGATTCAGGCTTTGTGACATTTCAGGTAAGAAAGATTGCTATACACCTAAACATTTTCATGTCAGCTTTTCCTGGCCTGACATATTCTGGCCCCTAGACAAGATGCAGTCCAGTCTCTTGTGGGTATGGGGTTAAAACTCCTACAGACAGGGCATGCTGCAGGGCAGGCTCTGGAGGGATGTGGAAATCCTGCCCACCTGTGAACCTTAGTGTGCTGGGTACCCTTGAGATGGTGAGGGTTGAGAGTGGCTTTCTCTGCCTTGCAGAGTTAGTTGAGGCATTCATGGCCACAGATGCATAGACCCTCCCAGGTACCTATATTGGCTTTCACCCGTCAGGGTCCTCTGTTCCAGATTACCAGAGCTGCACCTTCACAAACTTCAGTGCTGTCAGTGAGCAGGGTTGGCTGAGGCTGTGTTGTCCCAGGACATTTCCTGCCCCCCAAAGATGGTAGCTGCAAGACTAGGGTTTGTTGTGGCTGTGTTGTTTGAAGACAGTTGCCTTCCCAGGAGACAGCTCTGGCATACCCAGGGTCAGCTGTTACGGCAGACCTGCAGCAGCAGTAGTCAGTGGGCGTTTCTTCTTGGCTAAAGGTTGCTAGTGATGCAGTTTCTGGAGGCTCTTCACTGCAGGAAGCGTTTAGGGTTATTCTATGGAGTGCCCTAATCCCGTGTCTCTGAAGGTTATTCTGGAGAATGTCATTGTCCCATGCCTCTTAGGTACAGTTCTGTGCTCTGGGGTTGCCTGTCATGGGCAGACATGGAGCTGTAGCTGCTGGACATAACTTTGTAGTTGAAGGGTTTCTGTTGATGCAGTTTCTGTAGGCTGGTCTCTATATTTAGGGTTGTTCTGCCCTTGACGAATGGTTCTGGGGCAGCTGCCAGGAAGTCTGATCATAGAGGTTCAGTTGCTGACCAGAAGGTAAGTAGTGGAGTTGGTATTGGCAGTTTTTCTGGGCAGTAGATCTCGTTGAACCCTTTCTTTCAGTAACTGTGTTCCTCCACTCCCTCAAACATGGCTTCTACTTTTCCATATTATTCAGAAGCCAAATCCTTACTCATAGAAATATTTTTTAAATGTTGATGAAAGCCAGTCAGTCTTTACAAAATTATAACACAAACAAGTAGGAAGAGGTCCGTCATCAGTCATATCTTATAACAGGACCAGTGATGCTGGTCAGGATCACAGACACCAAAAAGGGGTTAATATATCTATTTAGACAAGATCACAGCTTCTAACTGCTTCTAAACAATAGCAGTTTGATTTTTTTAATAGGATAAAGAAAAAACATTGAAGTCAAAAAGACTAATCTTTGTTTAATGTACTACTATTGAAAAAATGTGATTGTGTTTTTTCTCTCCCTCCCTTCTTTCCTCCCTACCTTTCTCTCTCACAGGTAAGGATAACACTAAGTGAATCATTAGTATAAATTAAGGGAATGAGTATTCAAAATTAACTATTTCTGATAAAATGCAATATTCTTAAAATAGATGACCATTGCCAAGGAGAGTTTGGTCAAATACTTTATAGTAAACATTAATTGACAAAAGAACTTAAAAAAGAATAATACAAAGCCTATAAAATTGCATTAGCTAGTAGAACCATAAGTGCTGCAACAAATCAATAGAGCATTAGTTGTGTGCACAGATCAGTGGTTGGGTTCTAGGAGAGTCTCTTTCTACATGAAGTAATGATGTAGCAGCTTCACCCCTGAAGATATGTGTAGTCATGCCTCACTAAAATATGTTATATAATGAGAGTAATAACATGTAAATAACACTAATGTAGGGAAATTAAGTAATATAGGTTTGTGCTTGCAAGTGGAATAAAGTAATGGCAATGATGGGAAATTCATCTAAATAAAGTATTGTTATCCCTTTTATGTAATGTGTTCTACATACTCGTTATTGGCAGGAAAATATTATCTTCTTCACTCATTAGACGGTCATATCATGGTTGTTCTGTGGCTGCTCACTGTGATCATAGTCATTACTGATGGGAGGCACTTGTGTGGAAGGCCATTGTTTCTTGATAGAGGTAACTGATGAAGTTAGACATAGAAATACTAATGTATATGCTGTCCAGAGTCCACAGACCTGTGCTGTTTTTAGTCTGTGTACTTTATAGTCAGATATATTTATATCGTGTGAGGCTAATGTGTTGATTCAGTAAGTTTTGCCTGTCCTTTCTATTGTAACCATTCAGCACACAGTGTTTCCAATTTCAAAACCCACAAAAGCGTATACCACTTGTGGTAATTTGATTCAGGTGTCCCCCATGAATTTATGGGCTCTAAATGGTAGGTCCCCAGCTGGTGTAATTTGGGAATTAGATCCTCCTGGACATGATGGATTGTTGGGACAGGTTTGTGGATATTATATCCAGATTCCTCTTGCCAGTGTTTGGCACACTCTCCTGTTGATGTTGTCCACCTGATATTGGCTAGCAGGTGATGTCCACCCTCTGTTCATGCCATCATTTCCCCCTGCTGTCATGCAGCTTCCCCACGAGTCTATGAGCCAAAATAAACCCTTTCCTTCCATAAGCTGCTTTTTGTCGAGTTCTTTGTGTAGCAATTCAAAACTGACTGCAACACAACTTTAGTCAGGAATTTTGCAACTTTGACAATGCTATCTATGATGCAATTTCAAGTTTTTGGGAAGACTAGAGGGAAAACCTGAGGTTTGTGCATCTTTGTAAAACTGCTTACAGAAAAGTCATTTGCACGTACATCTGATGTTTAACAATGGTAGAGGATATATGTTTCATTTTGTGAATAATGAAATGTTATAATGGTTAGAAAGTTGTCCATCACAGAACACACCTTGCCCCCTCCCTTCTGAGACCTCAAGCTTGTTTCCTATGTGTTCATTGTAGTAGTGCTTTCTCCAGAGGAGAGAAGTGATTTCTTAAGAAACAACACATATAAAAATCAAAGTCAATATACCAAACATTAGAGATGCCAGTAGTAAGAATTGCTTTATAGAATAGAGCTCAAAATCCCAAATGCATTATTTTTGTTTTTTCTTACTTTTCACCTAAAATTACATAAAAGAAAGGGACTACTTAAGTTCAGGTTGCTTTTGAAAGTCAAGTGTAGACTGTACACTTTTGGAAAGAGTCACTGACACAGAGTCTCCAGTGGCTTACCCATTCTCTTTATCTTACCTGCCCTTCCTTAGTACATGGGGTCTGTTTAATATTTTCTTTTCCTTCTCATTGCACATAAACATGAACTGAAGACAAATTAGCCTTGAAGGGTAAATAGAACTTGCCTCTTATCTGAATATCTCAATAGAATACACTCCCCTTGGAATTGGAAAACACAGTGCTTTGCAACTTAGTTGTTGCTTTCAGAAATTCTATCTTCCTGATTTACATCCTATCTCCACTATATACTGTCTCCCAGTTAAGGTATTTGAATGTAGGAACTAATTTTAATACTTTTTATTTTCAAAGCTTTCCATGGTACTTGAAATAAGTCACTCATTATGTCTGAAATTATAACAATTTTATTATTTTACTTTTTATTAATTAGTTTTGTACTAAATGAATACAGTCAAGTTGGTACCATTGTTAGCCTTCTGCATGTCTTACCCCCTCCCCCTGGCCCCTTCTTGTTGAGGTATATGGGTCATGCATTGTGGAGTTAGCCCACAGTTACGGGTAGGAGGAAATGTCTGTGCGTATCATGACCCAACATGTGGCTCTGACATTCTTTCTACCCCCTCTTCTGCAAAATTTCCCTGAGCCATGTTAAGTTCATTTTGGGTCTACTTCAGTGATGATGTGCTGGGAACCTCATCTGATAAAAGATACTGTGCTAGAATTGAAGCAAAATAAAGCACTCTAAATTCATATCCTCTTCACAGTAGTGTGTGTAAGGGGTGTGTATTGAATGCACATGTGTGTAGATGTGTATGACATCTGTGGAGGTCAGAGCACAGCTGTGCTAGCCTCTGTTGCTCTTCTGCTTTCTTTCCTTGAGGCAGCCACTGTTTTCTTTTTCATTTTTGTCTGTCAGACAGACTGAGCAACAGCCTTAACTATTCTCCTGTCTCCATTCTCCTCAGAGGCATGTGTGGCCATACCTGCCTCTTTCTATGGCTGCTGAGGATCGAACTCAAGTCCTCATACTTGCAGGGCAAGCACTCTTACCTGCTCACCAGCCCGTGATTTGTTCCATCCTTCCTTTCTTCCTTCTTTCCCTCCTTCCTTCCTTCCTCCTTTCTTTCTTTCTGTGTTAATAAAAGTGGATGGGATTGGGGTGACTTTAGTGTAATAAAATCAAAAGATTAAATAATATTATTTCTTTCTTCACTTAAAGTGTCATATTTTACACTTGATGAATAAGTACATTATAATGGCCTAATTCAAACTTTTCTGACTTTCACAGGGTGGAAACTTCTCTCTCAGTAGTGTATTTGAAAAACCTAAAAATTTGGTGGTGGTTGGACAGTCAGCATTTGCAGACTTTGGTAAGACTATTTTTGCCTTTCAACTCCCCCTCCCCCATTCTAACCTAATCATATCAGTTATCACGGTAGTGAATAACTTCAGTACATGCACCTCTAATATATAGATATATACCACATGGGATCCGTTTCTTAATAAAATAGCAGGAAGTATTTAACATATAAATTTTTAAGTACTTTGAGGGGCTATGGAGAGAGCTTAGCAGTTAAAAGTGCTTGGTTGCTAGTCTGCTGATAACCTGACCTGACTTTGATTCTCCTCATACCCACACAAAGCCAGACACACAGTGTCACATGCATCTGTAATGCCTAAGTTTAATATCCAGAATGAACCCTTGTTTAAAAAAAAAAAAAAAAAAACTAGTGTAAAAATCCAAGGCTCAGAGAACATTGTGGGAGAAAGATTGTAAGAGCCACAGGCTGGGAAGGAGCATCCTGAAGCATTGCCTCTCACCACAGGGGACTCACAGTGAAGACCACCAGTAGCCACACTTAGGAATTCCCTCAGTGAATGAGGGCAAGAGATAGGGAATCTAAGGGTATATCCCAACTGCAAATATAGCCAGTATGTTCATATAATAATAAAGTCCATAATTAATTTAAAAAGTAGTCATTAAAATAGAAAAATGTAAGCCAGACTTGATAGCACATGCCTTTAATCCCAGCACTCAAGAGGCTGGAGTAGGAGGATGGCCCTGCACTCACAGCCACCTTGGACTAAAGAGTAAATTCCAGGTAAGCCAAGGCTAGAGTGAGATCCTACCTCAAAAACAAACAAAACAAAACAAGGTATTAATTGGAAGGAAGGGGCTCAGTGGAAGAGGGATGGGATAGAGAGGCAAAAAAAGGTGATAAGTGTGGGCTTATAATTGAACTCTATTATGTATATGTATGAAAGTTGTAAATTCAAAGTTAAAAAAAATTAAAGCCAGGCATGGTGGCATACACATTTAATCCCAGCACTTGGGAGGCAGAGGAAGAGGGTTGTTGTGAGTTCGGGGCCAGCCTGGAACTACACAGCAGATTCCAGGTCAGTCTGGGCTAGAGTGAGACCTTGAAAACAATAAAAATTAAAAATTTTTAAATTTTTAAATTAAAAAAAAAAAACTGGTACAGTGGCTTACACTTGTAATCCATGAACTGGGGAGATGGGGACAGTTGGATCTCTGGGGCTTGCTGGCCAACCAGTCTGGCCTAATTAGCTAAGCTCCAGGCCAGTGAGAGACCTTGTCACAAAATCTAATTAAATTACAAGAAATAAATAAATAAGTGGATGGCATTCCTGAGGAATAACAACAAATTTGCACTCTGACCTCCATATACACCCCATACACACATTCATGCACATGTATAAAAGAAAGAAGAGAAAAAGAAAAATAAGGAAAAAAAGAAAAATAAGAAATTATAACCTTGCCAAGTTTTTTTAGAATTTTTACCATAGAACTTCTATGTTTATGTAAAAGTGATTCTATCTTCTGAGTTAAGCAACTTTGTTAAGAAAACATAGTATAATTTCACAAGATCAGTATTACTGACAAATAAAATGTAAAAACTGGACCTCAGTTGGGCTTAAAATACTATAGTGATAACCATAAGACAAAACTGAAATTTTAAAAGTAAGTTCCTTAACTTTAAGAGATATATAATCTAACTGGGAAGACAAAAGACCATAGAAAAGAAATGTAAGAACAAAGATACAATTGCCATACTATAAAAAGGAAATCAAGGGCCAGGGCTAGAGGTACAAATCCCAGTACTCAGGAGGCTGTGTTAGGAAAACCTCCTTGAAGTCAAGGCCAGCCTTGGGCTACAGATTGAGTTTTAAATTATCCTGGGCTAAAGTGAGAACCTTCCTTGAAAAAGCAAAAAAGAAAAGAAAATCAGACTGTATTTCATTGCTGATCATAAAATTGATGCTACATGAAAAGAACAAAGTTTCTATACAATCTTGTGGCAGCACATGCCATTCTAGACTGAGAAAGGGGACATGAACATCCTGGAAGAAGTGGAATTTTGGACAGGACTTGAAAGCAACTCTAAGGATTGTCTAAAATTTCATGGTTATATGAAATCAGTGAGATTACAGACTAATAAATAAACCAAGTAGGCTTGAATAGAGTTCTGTAAAGATGTAGAGACATACAAGTGGACTGACCACACTGGATTAGCCTAAGAATTACAGGTGTTCTATGTTGATTTTATTCTATAGAATTTGTGCAAAGTAGAGCAGTTTTGGAGAACTCTTTGCTAAGGCATGTTTTATCAACTTCCAGAAATAGTTGAATGAAGTTTTTGCTCTAGAAGAATATGCTTCAGGAACTGCTTCTTAGGCATGCAGTTGAGCTTCAGAAGTGTTTGGGATGTTTCTGTCAAAAGAGAAGCAGATTTAAACAGCTTTGGCAAGCTTATTTTTAGTATGGAAACCAGTCAGGAGGTAAGAGAGGGCATTATTAGGTGATGAGAGCTGGAATGATAGCTACACGAATAAATGGAGTGATGGATGGAAGAAACTGCAAAGAAGACTCAAGTTTGCTGGTTTCTTTGACACTAGACAGGATGAAAAATAAATTTACTCTGAAGCAATTAAAAATAATGAGACTTAACTGGAGAGATGGCTTAGCCGTTAAGGTGCTTGCTTATAAAACATCAGGACCCAGTTTTGATTCCCCAGTACCCAAGTAAGCCAGGGGCACAAGGTAGCATATGTGTCAAGAGTTTGTTTGCAGTGGCTGGAGGCCCTAGAGCACCCATTCTCTCTCTCTCTGAAATAAATAGATACTTAAAAATAATGCGACTATTCATAAGGTAAATGAAAAAATAAAACTAGTTTGGATGTTGGGTACTGTCAGTGTCATCACATTCATCATGGTAAACAGCAAAGCAGAAACTTTTGGTAAGTCTAAGTTGAGGGATAAACCAAAGCAATGAGTCCTCCAAGAGCCCAAGGATCAGGATTAGATGACCACTTTATTATTTTTATTTATTTATTTATTTGAGAGTGACAGACAGAGAGAGAGAGAGAGAGAGAGAATGAACACGCCAGGGCCTCCAACCACTGCAAATGAACTCCAGACGCATGCGCCTGATGTGGGTTCTGGGGAATTGACCTCGAACCAGGGTCCTTAGGATTCACAGGCAAGCACTTAACTGCTAAGCCATCTCTCCAGCCCTAGATGACCACTTTAAAGAAGATGTACAAGCTGACAGACAAGTGAAGATGGAAAGAAAGTTGTAAGATGAACAAGAACAATTAGGATACTAATATACAATACAAGAGGATAGCCAAGCAAATGCCTTGGTATTTATAGTTTAGCAGGGCATTCAAATCACCATTTATACAACTCGAGGGCATCCTTGAGTTCTAAGTAGTTACATCTATTAAGAAACACTACTAGAGCTGGAGAGATACCTTAGCTTTTAAGTCATTTGTCTGCAAAGCCAAAGAATCCCAGTTCGATTCTCCAGGACCCATGTAAGCCAGATGCACAAGGGGTGCATGCATCTGGAGATCATTTGTACTGGCTGGAGGCCCTGACATGCCCATTCTCTCTCTCGCTTTGTCTCTCTCTGTCTCTCTCTCTCTCTCTCACCCTCTTTCTCTCTCTCAAATAAATAAATAAATAAAATATATTTTAAAAGATTAAAAGAACCACACTAGTCATTACTACATGAGGTGCTGCGCCCTACCTCAAACTTGGAAAATTTACTTACTCATAAGTATCTCAAATAGTTAAGCAGCCCCTAAGGAATGTGTGTCTTCTGAAAGGCTTTTGCTTTTGGTTTGGAGTTTTGTGAGTAGGGGATGAGACAGTCTTGTTATTTAGCTCTAGCTTGCCTGGACCTCACTGTGTAGACAAGGCTGGCCTTGAACTTTAGCAGTCCTGCTGCCTCTTCTTGCCGTGAAGGAATACAAGCCTATGCCACCAAACCTGGCTCTAGCAGATATGTTTTGTGTCTTATTCTACCTCTACTATATCACCCCTTCAAGAAATATATTAGATTTGTCTCTTTCTAGACATGCTCAGAACATTAAGTTCCAGAATTTCAAATAAATTGCTATTTAATAAATTATGTAGGACAAAGAAAGTCGGTAGAAATATGGCACTTTTTTTGCTGATAAAAAATTTTCATAGCTGGGCATGGTGGCACACGCCTTTAATCCCAGCACTCAGGAGGCAAAGGTAGGAGGATCATCATGAGTTTGAGGCCACCCTGAGACTACCTAGATTCCAGGTAAGCCTAAGCTAGAGTGAGACCCTACCTTGAAAAGCCAAAAAAAAAAAAAAAAAATCATAAGGCTAGACTTAGGTGAAATGTATTAATATATATGTATATACTATCAGATGTAGTGTAGTTATCGATATAAAGCTACAGAGTTGGGCTAGGGGCATGGTTCAGTTCATAGAGTACTTACCTAGCATGTACAAAGCCCTGGGCTTGATTCCCAACAGTGCATAAGCCGAGCGTGGTAGTGCATGCCTGTTATCCCAGCACATAAGAAATGAAAGCAGGAGGACCAGAAGTTGAAGATCATCCTCAGCTAGATAGTGAGTTTGAGGCCAGCCTGGGCTACATAAGATCCTATCTCCAAATTTTTTTTAAAAAAAGGAAAAAAAATAAACTGAAGGACAAACAACTTGTATAGACTGTTAGCTGTTTCTCAACATGAAAATGTCTTAAGCCTCATCATGTCTAAATTCATACAACCAAATCTGATGCCAACTTATGTGTCAGATATCACATCTGATATATAATGATAATACATCTGATATGTATGATAATGTATCAGATCTGATACATTAAGGATGAATGCCAGGCATGATGTTGCAGCCTCAGAATTGTCATCCCTTTCTCTAGACAATCCTATGATAAAGGCACTAATGAGCGTAGAAAACTTTGCCATCAGTAAAGTTAACAATGGAGAATACTGGACAACCTAAAGATGATGTCATTGACTGCTAAACTGCGATAGTTGTTCCTATCCCAGTGGTAATTACAGTGACAGAGAAAAGCAGGGAAAGCCTACAAACTTACAAAGGGCTAGGAAAAATTGAGTAGGTGATTTCATGTTAGCCATAGTAGAGCAGAAATTTGTAATTCAAAACTTACAGCAATTACACTCCTCTTTCTTTCCAGCTAGGTATATTCAGTAACAATCTTACAAATTTAAATTGCCTCTTATTATTTTTTTTTTGTATTTTTCTGTGGAAGAGAGGAGAGAGAGCAAACTGGGGTGCCAGGGCCTCCAGCCACTGCAATCAAATTTCAGATACATGCGCCATCTTGTGTGCATGTGCAACCTTTTGCGTGTTTGTGTTACTTTGTCTGGCTTACATGAGACCTAGAGAGTTGAAGATGGTTCTTCAGGCTTTGCAGGCAAGTGCCTTATCCACTAAGCCATCTCTCCAGCCCTAAATTGTCTCTTTTTATTGCTTGATTGGTAAAAAAGTAAGTCAGATGGTCCATGTGTGAAGATTTAACTTTTGTGTTTATTTGCATATTAACTGGTAACTGAATGTTCATATTCTGTTACCCCAAAAAAATGAAAATTAAATAACCTTGTATCACAAATGAAGGTATATTGAGTAAACTTCTAGGTGTTCTGTTTTGAGGCTCAGTTCAGTTATGAGACTCACTATAGGTTGTCTCTAAATTAATAATGCACTTTGTTTACTTGTTTATATCTTATTGTTGAAAATTGGCTGCTTGTGTTAAGTTGCCTAATTAGCCATGAATTCTGGTTGATAATCGTCAGTAAAATAGTAGAAGTCTTAGGTATTTTCTCTCTCTTAAATGTACTACCATTTCACTATTACTACCTGTCATAATTTATCAAATGAATATATAGACTATAGACAAGCCAGATTTATAAGTTCTGGGTTCAAGGAATCTGAAAGGTAATGCCTTCACATTCTTTGAATGAACTGTAAGAAACAGACATCAGTTCAACTTGTTCTTTAAAATATATTCCAGTTTTTCTTCCACTTCATTCTTGTGTTGTAATTAAAGATTTATGCTGTGTACAAGGTGTTCACTGTAGTATTCAAAGAGTAAGTTTTAAGTGCCTATTCCATGGAGTGAACCTGTTTTAGATGTTCAACCTACAACCATGAATAAAGAATGCTGTAATGGAATTTTCAAATTCTATTGAAGAAGAAGAGATCTTTAAAGAGGAAGCAAATTAGTAAAAATGCTTAGAAAATAGGGGAAGAATTTTGAAATGAAGTGCTATTATAGGAGATTGGTTTCAAGGGCTACTTTAGGTAGCTGGCTGGAACTTATGTTTGACCCTGAACTTAAAAGAAGTCATAGGAGGCCATAGGGACGAGGGCTCCATGCAAAGGGAACAGCCAGGGAAGATTCTAAACCCAAATAAGATGAATGTTCAAAAAAACAAAAAGTGATTGAATGAAAACTTGATCTGAATCTCTAAAGTAGATAGGTTCTGAGTTCTGTAAGAAATATCATAAAATCACAAAAATTAACATTTTTAGTCCTCATATATTTATTTCTCTAATTTCTAAATTTTGGTATTGATTAACTTATATTAGACACAGTATTTGTTATTATTTAACATTTAATTGGAAAATTGAACCTACATAGCTTCTTGCTATTTCTGTATATTTATACTACCCATTTTGTTTTCACATGTTTAATGTGAAAATAACCAATTTAAACACTTCTGCCTATGTCACACCAAATAATAATATAATACTATTATATATAATTATATATAATTTATAATTATAATTTATTATTATATATAGTTATAATTATATATAATACTATTATAATGTTTTTGTAAAACTGGAGTAATTTATTTTGACACATTTCCATGTCACATAGAAAGTGAGTAGCTGTCCTTAGAGAATTCTACTGATATTGGCCATACTCTTTGAAACAAATAGCCACAGTAATTTGTGAGTACTTCCAGTCTGTGTAAGTTTCCTGACTGCATCGTCATCTGTCATAGCAGGCATGATGAGTCCCTAAGTTTTGACTTTACAGCAGAAGTCTTATGAGGCATCTATTTTGCTGTTATACATTCCAGATGTAGTTCTGATAAATACTTTGAATGCTTTTTGTTTGGAAAATATAAATATAAAATATAAAAATTATAAAATCACTGCTTCAAAGTTTGATTGTATACATATTCAACATTTAAAGCAGAAATAGATGTTTTTGAGGAAAAACTGAAGCATTATGCCCCTGAAACCTATTTGTGTAAATTTTTATATAGCAAGTTCTTTCTTTCTTTATTGTTTATTTTATTTTTTTTTTTCAAATGTAAACTGTTTATTCTCTTTCCATTCAAATAAACTTAGGGATTTAGAGAAAGTTGAACCATGAAAAAATATTTTTTTTAATGGGTCCTCTTCTTTGCAAACTAGGACAATCAGTGTTAGGCTTTAAAACAGGTGAAGTGTTGAAAGGGCTAAACTCTCTCCCATTAAAAGAAGGTTGTGGAGCAGTTGGAGGAGTGAAAGGGACCATTACGCAGTTCCTGTCCAGTGATTTCCCCAAATCCTGTCATAATAAAAACCTTACGGTTGTTAAAATATTGGTATGAAATGAAGAAAATCACAGGCAACCTAGGCAATTTTTACAATTTGAGAATTTGGCAAAATGTATCTTAATTAGATGTGGAGGCAATATTATTGAGTAAGAAGATTGGATTCTAAATTTGTATGTGTACTTTGAAAATATTTACTAGCATTGAGCACACACTGTTGCCCAGATTTGGCCATATATTCTCTGTGAGTCTCAATTTTTCTTTTCAAAACTTAATTTATTCCAAGGTATTTTATTTTTTTTTTTTGCTATTGAAAATGGGACTATGTCCTTAATTCTTTCTCTGTATCTTTGTCATTTGCATATAGAAATGCTACTGATTTTTGTGCATTGATTTTGTATCCTGCTACTTTGCTATAGGAGTTAATCACCTTCAGGAGTTTAGACATGGAGTCTCTCGGGTCTCTTACATATACAATCATGTCATCATCGAATAGAGATAACTTAACTTCTTCCTTTCCAAATTGTATCCCTTTTATTTACTTCTCCTGAAGGAAGGACTTGAGCTAGGACTTCCAGTACTATATTGAAAAGCAGAGGTGAGAGAGGACAACCCTGTCTTGTTCCTGATCTTAATGGGAATTCCTCCAGTCTCTCTCCATTAAGTATTAATTGGGCCTTCAGAGCTTTGTATATTGCCTTTATTATGTTAAGATATGTACCAACTATGCCAATTCTCTCCAATGTTTTGATCATGGAGTGATGTTGTATCTTGTCAAAGGCCTTTTCTGCATCTTTTGAAATGATCAAGTGGTTTTTATGTTTAACCTTGTTTATGTGGTGTATTGCATTGACAGATTTCCGTATGTTGAACCACCCTTGTGTTTCTGGGATAAATCCCACTTGGTCAAGGTGGATGATGCTTTTGATGTATTATTGGATTCTGTTTGCAAGGTTTTTTTCAGGATCTTGGCATCTAAGTTCATTAGGGAAATAGGCCAGTAGTGTTCTTTTCTTATGGCATCTCTGCCTGGTTTTGGAATTAGGTGATACTAGCTTCCTAGAAGGAGTTGGGTAGCTTTCCCTGTTCTTCAACTGTGTGGCACAGCTTAAGGAATATTGGTTTGAGTTCTTCCATGAAGGTTTGATAGAATTTAGCTGAAAAGCCATCTGGTCCTGGACTCTTCTTTTGGGGTAGGTTCTTTATTACTTTTTCAATGTCCATGAATGTGATGGGTTCATTGAGGTGATTAATCTGCTCTGAGGTAAGCTTTGATAGATGGTATGTGTCCAGGAATTTATCCATCGCCTCCACATTATCCAGTTTTGTGGAGTAGAGGTTTTTGAAATAAGTCCTGATGATTCTCCCAATTTCACTTATGTCTCTTGTGATCTCTCCTTTTTCATTTTGAATTTTGTTAATTTGAAGCCTCTCCTTTTTTTGCTTGATCAAATTGGCCAGGGGTTTGTCAATCTTGTTTAGTTTTTCAAAGAGCCAGCTCTTTATTTTGTCAATTGTCTTAATTGTTTCCTTGGTTTCCAGTTCATTAATTTCTGCTCTGATTTTAATTATTTCCTTCCTTCTGGAGCTCTTTGGGTTGGATTTTTCTTGTTTTTCCAGTGCCTTTAGGTGGATGGTTAGGTTATTGATTTGGGATCTTTCTGTCTTTTTTATGAAGGCATTGAGTGCTATGAATTTTCCCCTGAGGACCGCCTTCATTGTGTCCCATAAGTTTTGGTATGATGTGTTCTCATTGTCATTCAATTCCAGGAATTTTGCAATTTCCTTTTTTATTTCATCCACTATCCATTTATTGTTTAAAAGTGTGCTGTTCAGGGCTGGAGAGATGGCTTAGAGGTTAAGCACTTGCCAGTGAAGCCTAAGGACCCCGGTTCGAGGCTCGGTTCTCCAGTTCCCACGTTAGCCAGATGCACAAGGGGGCGCACGCGTCTGGAGTTCGTTTGCAGAGGCTGGAAGCCCTGGCGCTCCCATTCTCTCTCTCTCCATCTGTCTGTCTTTCTCTCTCTGTCTGTTGCTTTCAAATAAATAAATAAATTTAAAAAAAAAAAAGTGTGCTGTGCTGTTCAGTTTCCAGGTGCCGTTGGGATTCTTGATGGGTCTTTTGTTGTTGATTTCTAGCAATATAGCATTATGATCTGATATCATGCAGGGAATTATGTCAGTTTTCCTAAATATGTTGAGGCAGTCTTTGTGACCCAGTATATGGTCTATTTTAGGAAATGTTCCATGGGCTGCTGAGAAGAATGTGTAGTCTGTGGATTTGGGATGGAAAGTTCTGTAGATGTCCGTTAGGTCTAAGTGCTCTATGGTTTTGTTGAGCTCTCTTACTTCCCTGCTGAATTTCTGTTTGGATGATCTGTCTATTACTGATAATGGTGTATTGAAGTCCCCAGCTATGATGGTGTTGGTGGTTATTTCTGTTTTATTGTCAAGTAGTGTTTGTTTTATGACTGTGGTGCCCCTTTGTTTGGTGCATACAAATTTATGATTGTAATATCCTCTTGATGGATCATTCCTTTGATGAGTAGGAAATAGCCTTCTTTTTCTTTTTTGATTATATTTGGTTTGAAGTCTATTTTATCTGATATTAATATAGCTACACCTGCTTGTTTCTTATTCCCATTTGCTTGGAATATTGTCTTCCACCCTTTACCCTGAGGAGTTGTCTGTCTTTAGTGGTGAGGTGGGTTTCTTGAAGGCAGCAGATAGAGTCTAATTTTTTGATCCATCCTATTAGCTTTTGTCTCTTGATGGGTGAATTAAGGCCATTAATATTTAGGGTGATGACTGTGAGATTTGATTTGATCCCTGCCATATTGTGGTGGTAGATGTGTGTTGGTGTTTTCATGGGCTTTTAAGTTTTTTGTGCCTACTGTGGATTTGGTTGTTGTGATCTGATTCTTATAGGCATTTGAGTTTGGTTATTTGTTTCTTCTTTGTGGAGAATTTCCTGAAATACTCTCTGTAGGTTTGGTTTTCTGTTCGTATAATTGTAAAGCTGAGTTTTGTCATGGAAGGTTTTTCTTTCACCATCTATTATGAGGGATACTTTGGCCAGGTAGAGTAGTTTGGGTTGGAATCCATAGGTTCTTAGACTTTGGAGAGTTTCACTCCAGGCCCTTCTAGATTTCAGGGTTTCCATTGAGAAGTCTGAAGTAATTCTGATGGGGTTACCTTTGAAAGTGGTGTGCTGTTTTTCCCTAGCTGCTTTTAGGATTTTCTCTTTGGTGTCAGTGTTTAGAGTCAATGATAACACGTCTTGGAGAGTTTCTGCTTTGGTCCAGTCTGTTTGGAGTTTCTGTTGGCTTCTTGTATCTTGATGGGCCTTTCTTTTAAGAGACTGGCGAAGTTTTCTTCAATTATTTTGTTAAATAAGTTCTCCATGCCTTTGGTCTGAAATTCTTCTCCTTCTGGTATTCTAATGATTCTGATATTAGGACGTTTAAGTATATCCCACAATTCCCTCATGTTCTGTTTGCAGGAACTTTTGAACTTACTGAAGTTTTTGAACTCTCAAACTGTTTCTTCCATCTTGTCTTCCAGATCAGAGTTTCTATCCTCCACTTCGCTGACTCTGTTCTTGAGGGCCTCTAGAGAGTTTTGGGCTTATTCAATTAAGTTTGCATTTTCTACTACTTTCTTATGTACCATTTCCATCGCTCTGTCAAGCTCCCTTTTCACATCATTTTCTGAGTTTCTTGATGATTCTTGGAATTCATCCCTGCATTTCTTTATGTCTTCATTTAGTATGGCCAGCTGATTTTTAAGGTCCTCTTTTTTTTCACTCTCACTCAATCTGTTACCTCTCTTTGAACTCCTTCCAACCTCTTATCAATTTATTCTAGCTTAGTGATGGTAGCATCCACACGATTATCAGTCCTTTGTTGCTTTCCTACAAGTTCTATCAGTAAGTTGGTCAGGGTTGCATTGCTCATAACTTCAATTTGATGTTCTGATCCTAATAACTCTTCTATGTTTTGGTTAGTTGCATTCATTATAGGACTGGGTAGTCTAACTGGGTTTTCTTGCATTTGATTTTTCATGTTATTTTTTTTGCACTGTGGTCTGCCCTTGACAGTGTATGGGCAGGTAGGTGGGTGGATCAGCCTGGGCTCTAGCACAATGGGTATCTGAGGCAGCCTGGGCTTTGGCTCCCACTTGCCAAAGCCTCCTATCTACTGCCTGACAGGAGCGCCAAAGTTGCCTGAATTCTGGAGCGATAATGCACCAAAGCTGCCTGCCTTCGAGCTTGGAGGGGGACTGAGTTACAAAGCCCTGAAGGAGCCCAAACTCTGGCTGGGAACCCTGGGTCCAGGAAACAGTCTGCGCTCCCCCGCCACAGGAGAATGTAGGATGGCGGGTATGGCAGACAGGTAGGACAGCGCACCTGAGCTGGTGCAAGTAAGAGACACTCTGGGCTTGTGTGGCAATTGCTGTGGGACTGGGCTTGCTGAACAGTAGTGTGGGCAAGTGTGCAGAGCAGTTTAAGCTTCCGCAGGCAGGGATCGATCTGTGCGGGCGCAATCTGGGCACGGAAGTGGGTGTGGCATTGGCAGCAGGGTGCAGGACCGCTAGGGCGGTTGTGGGCAGCGGGTTGCGAAGGCTATTTGGTGTTAGGGGTGGTCTACCCGCCCACGAGGGGATCCACGATTCACTGTCGTCCCCTTTCCCCTCTCCCCCCCCGTGACCTCCCACTGATAAGAAGTCCCAGAAAACCCTTGATGTCTCGCCTTTCTTTCCCTGGGATTTGCAGGGCAGCTAGGCTGTCGCCATCTTGGCTGGAAGTCCCCCTTTTTTTGGTTGTTTTTCGAGGGTTTCACTATACTCCAGGCTGACCTGGAACTCACTATGTGATCTCAGGGTGACCTCAACCTCATGGTGATCCTTGTACCTCTGCCTCCCAAGTGCTGGGATTAAAGGCATGCACCACCAAGCCCAGCTAGTTCTTTCCTTCATACATAGGTTTATTTATTTATTTTTTATAAAACTGTACCCTGGACAAGCTACTCACTTTCAGAAATTACCGCAAATTTGTTTAGTGTTGCATGATGATATTGTGTGATGATCATATTTGCTACACATTAGTATTTTACAATTTAATGGATATTTTCAGTACTTTGTAATATCATTATTGCACATTTGTCAGTTTAAGTCTACTCATTAGTAGGCTTAATCTACATAAGTGGAACAAACCATGAAGCTAGCCTGTGAACGTCACCATATATACCTCATCATCATTTGTTTGCCACAGTAGTATAATAATGATTATTGCAGAAGCTTTGTCTGTTCTTAGACCTAACACGTACATCTTGGAAGATAGTTATGTATATTCCTCTCTGTCATATTCCACCTGAGAGGAATTTCCTGTTACTGGTCAGAACAGTATAGCAGCCTGAGAAGATGTTATGAAGAAAATAAATATCCCACCCTATATTCAAACAAGTGAACGTTTACCTTTTTACCCTGTATTCTTTCCTCTGAAACTCTGAACTTTTCATTTTTTATAAAATGTCCATTAATAAAATCACAGCTGTGTTTCATGGATGCAGATAGGTACCCATCTCCTCTGTGATGAGCCCTACCCCACTGAAGATGTGAATGTGGGATTAGAAAGATAGGCATGGGGGCTGGAGAGATGGCTTAGTGGTTAAGCACTTGCCTGTGAAGCCTAAGGACCCCGGTTCGAGGCTTGGTTCCCCAGGTCCCACGTTAGCCAGATGCACAAGGGGGTGCACGCGTCTGGAGTTCGTTTGCAGAGGCTGGAAGCCCTGGCGCGCCCATTCTCTCTCTTCCTCTATCTGTCTTTCTCTCTGTCTGTCGCTCTCAAATAAATAAATAAATTAAATTAAATAAGAATGGTAACTTAAAAAAAAAAAAGAAAGATAGGTATGGGTTGAATGATTGGAGAGAGAGTAGGTGGGTGGATGTAAGTACCCTTTACTATTTATCATTTGTCTAGAGAGTTTCATATTTCTGTTCCCTTCCATAATATCATACATAGAAAAATCGATTTTACTACTTAACCTGCCCTTACTATTATACCATTGAGCTAATATATCTTTTTATTTTAACTTGAGTTTTTTTCATTGAGAAGTTCATTGTGTGAACTTTTTGCATATTGGTCATATTTCCATGGGGTTACATGCTTATGTTCCCACTCCCCTACCCCATTCCACAAAGGACCCTCCTCAGTGATCTGTAATCCCAGTGGGGTCATGAATGCACCATCAGTGGGGAATAGTGCCTCGGAATATATATTCCCACCTTGTGGCTGTTACATTCATTCTGTCTCCTTATCTGCAATGTTCCTTGAGCCTTGGAGGGTGTGTCTCCTTTAGTGTTGAGCTCGCGACAGCCTCTGGTTTTCTACCTTGATGAGTTGTGAGTTTCCTTAATGTCCACTACCATATACCGTACTATGATGTTTCCTTGGCCCTGGAAGATGTGATTTTGTTAAGCAGTCAACTTTCTTGTCATTCTGATGGGTCTTGGATCTCCCAGGTATTCAGTGTCATCTGTAAGAAGTAGATTCTCTAGCCAAGAGTGAGAGGAGCATGTATCAAAGAAGATAAATAGGCATGTAGAAGACTTTTTGATAGGCATAACCTCTCATTTTAGCCAAAAAAACAATGGAAACTTATCTTCTAAGGCTCTGCCCTTCTAAGCCATAGCCTTCTGACTTTATTCTCAATATCAGGTATGAATTCCCTCCCACTGAAATGAGCCTTATATCCAATCAAAGAGCAGTTGATTAGCCCCATGTCTGTGTGCCACTATTGCACTGGTGTATACATCTTGCCTGGCTGGTTGATTTTGTAGCTTACAGGATATTATGCTATTTCTTGGGAGGAAAACTTCAAACTTTAGGTGATTTTTTATTTTTTGGCAGGGGAAAGCCAGGGCCTCAGCCACTGAAATTGAACTCCAGACACTTGTGCCACCTAATGGGCATGTATTACCTTGTGCTTATGTGGGATCTGGAGAGTTGAACATGGGTCCTTAGGCTTCACAGTCAAGTGCCTTAACCACTAAACCGTCTCTCCAGCCCTCAAACTTTTTGAGATCAACACCATAGAAAGGAATTAGAAATGTAGGATATTGCCAATGCTTACTTACTTCTCTTTCCTGTTAATTACAAGACTTATTTTTTGGCAATAACTACTTTATAAAATGTTTTTATTAATGGGGCTGAGGAGATGGCTCAGCAGTTAAAGGAGCTTGCTTTTAAGGCCTGCCAGAGGAGGTTCAGTTCCCCAGCACCCATTAAAAACTGACACATAGCCTGGAGAGATTGCTCAGTGGTGAAGGCACTTGCCTGAAAAGAACTAATGACCTGAGTTTGATTCCCTAATACCCATGTAAAGCCAGATTCACAAAGAGGCACATGTGTCTAAAGTTTGTTTGTAACAGCTGGAGGCCTTGGTATGTGCCCATTTTCTTTGTCTCTCTTCTCTCTCTTCTCTCTTCTCTCTTCTCTCTCCCCTCCCTCCCTTCCTCCCTCCCTCCCTCTCTCCCTCTCTCTCTCTCTCTCTCTCTCTCTCTCTGCTTGCAAATAAATAAATGAAAAAAAAATTTTTTTAAGCCTGTTGCAAAGTGGTACATGCATCTGGGATACCAGCATGCTCTGAGGCCAGCTACACTGACAGATTGTAGTCTGGGAGTTCATTTGCAGGGGCAAGAGGCCCTGTCGCAAAGAATGTGGAACACAAAGAACTTGAACTTGTCCTCTGACCTCCACTTGTCCACCATGGTAATATGTGCCCCCCCACACATACACAAATTAAATAAATGGCTTTTTAAAGTTTTCACTAAGCCAAGTATAGTAGTACAAGCTTTAGAACAACCTACACGTGATGCTAAGGAAAGAGGATTACTTGGCCAAGAATTCAAGACCAACCTGGTCAATGTAGTAAAAAATTTCATCTAAGAGGGTAGCAATGTGGGGGCATTTTACATGTGTTTCCAGAAATGCTTCCAAACCCCTCTAAGATAAACAATATTACTACATAATAGGGCACAGAGAAGTTAAGAAACATGCCCAAGGACACACAGCTAGGACAGAGTGGCAGAGATGGGAAATTATACATTGCCTGTGTCAAAGCTTTATTTCCCAAACATCATGTTCCCTCCCTTTTATACTAGTTCCTAAAATGTGTGATCATCAATCCTCACTGATGGGCACAGAAGTGAACGACTGGTAGAGAAAGTTATAGTTTTAAGTCATATATTCATTTGATAATATTTCCCTTCTGCTCTTTGCATTTCTAGTGGCTTTTGTCTATTTGTAAATTTTTTAATACTATGTGACCATCCAAGTTGTCCATGTCAAAAAAAAATGCTTATATATAATTCTAAAATATAGTGTCTATGGATTCTTGGGGAAAATTTAAAAATAAGCAGAGGTGATTGGGATATAAAATTCACTGTAGATTTATCTTGGGATAAGACATTCTTTTCAAAAGATGCTGTTATCAAGTAAAAAGAATTTCTAGCTCGTTCAAAGCCCTGGATTCATACTGTAGCACCAAATAAAGCAAGGTGTGGTGACACATACTTGTAATCCCAGCACTTGGCAGGTGCAAGAGGATAGAAAGTTCAAAGTAATCCTTGGCTCCATACCTAGTTCAAAGCCTACCTAGTTTATTAGACTGTCTCGTTCAACTCAGAACCTGATTGAGAGCATTTCTTGTTTTTCTTTATTAAATTTTACTTAGCATTCAAAATAATAGGATTCATTATGGCATTCTTATACAGATATATCATTGACTTTGTTCATATTCACTCCCTATTTCTCTTGCCACACACACTTGCTCCACTCATGACAGAGGAAAAATTTATGATAGTCCTATCTTATAAACCAGGCTTAATCTTATATTAAATACAACATTTAATAACCTGCTATTGTATACTTGAAAATTGGGACTTTGAGGTGACAGTTCAGTTGGTTAAGTACTTGCCATGAAAGCATGAAGTTTGATCCCTAAAATCCATGTTAATAAGAAATTAGTGGGGGAGCCAGGTGTGGTGGTACAAACTTGTAATTCTAGCTCTCGGGAGAAAGAGATGGGTGGGTACCTGGGGCTTGCTGGGTAGCCAGCTTAGCCTACTTGGCAAGCTCCAGGACAATGAGATGCCCTCTCGTGAAAAAAATATGTAATGTATATTGTAGAATAAACGGTGAATTTGTCAGTAATCTATCTCTTATTAAAATTTTTCTGAAGCTGGGCATGGTGGCACATGCCTTTAATTCCAGCACTCAGGAGGCAGAGGTAGGAGGATTACCATGAGTCTGAGGCCACCCTGAGACTGCATAGTGAATTCCAGGTCAGCCTGGGCCAGAATGACACCTTACCTCAAAAAAACAAAAAGAAATAAATTCTGATCTCTGAGAGATGCTAAGGGGCATTCTTAATATATTAGTGTGGAAATGAGAAGGAAATTATTTTTGATAATTATGTTAAATTTTAGTACCTCTATTTTTAGCTTTATGTTAATAAGGCACAAAAAGTATAGTTTTATGTGTGACTATACATGATCTGTCATATATCTCCTATGTCTCTTGACAAATATAATGGGAAAGTTACTACTTCTACCTAATGTAAATCTGTAAGTCTATTTTAACCAGAAATGCAGTTTGGGAAACTCAGTGTCAACACTAGGTCCCACATATTAAAAGTTAAAGAAAGCCTTGAGTCCCATCTAAAACCTGCCACTAGTAATTAACCATGTAACTTGTAGTATTTATATATTGCTTATGTTATAATTATCTGTGGGTAAATTTTCCAGATGGTAGCTAACATTTAACTTATTCCCTATTCAGGCTGTCATGCCACATACTATTTTGTAATTGAAAAAAATAATTATTCATTTATTTTTGTAATTGAATTCAGATTTCCAAACTATAAATTAAAATATTTACCCATTCTACTTACAATGTTCTTCTTTTATCTTTAGATTTAGGCTTGTCAAACTTTTATTTTTCATTACCAAGTATTTCAGCATTTCTATTGGAAAGATTGTAGTGGCTCCTTGAAAGAAGAAGCCTCAAGAAATAGCATCTATGTTGTATTAGTCAACTTCTGCTTGTTGGAACAAAATACCTGACAACAATCCGCTTAAAGGAAGAAAGGTTTATTTTCTTTATACTTCCACATTATAGCTTGGTTAGGCCTGGTGACAGGAGCTTGAGGCAGCTGGCCATGTTCAGCCTGGTATATAAGCAAAGAGTGATAAATGATGTTCATCCAGAAACATCCCTTTAACCCAGGAAATGGTGTAGTCCACAGTTAAAGTGAGTCTTCCCACCTCAGCCTAATCAAGATAATTCCTTGCAAGCCTACTGAGACTGGCCTAATCTAGATAACCTTTACAGATAATTCTATGTCCTGTTAAGTTGACAATTTTGTGTAAACCATCACAAGTCCATCCCTTGTCAACTTGACACCCAAACATACCACATTTAGGTCATTACCTCCACCCTTTGTCCCCATAGGTTAATGGCTGTTTTATAATGCAAAATGCATTCAGTCCAACTTCAAAAGTATTCACAACATTTACTACTTCCCACACTATTCAAAAGTCTAAAATCTCAGCTGGGTGTGGTGGTGCATGCCTATAATCCCAGCACTCGGGAGGCAGAGCCAAGAGTTCGAGGCCACTCTGAGACTACATAGTGAATTCCATGTCAGCCTGAGCTAGAGTGAGACCCTACCTTGAAAAACAAAAAAAAAAAAACAAAACAAAACAAAGTCTAAAGTCTCATCTGAGATTCAAGGCAGTCTCCTAACTGTGAGCCTTGTAAAATCAAAACACAACATAGTTTTGTGTTTTGTTGGGACGTACACAGTTGCAACATATAATGGCACAGAGTAAACATTCGCATTCCAAAAGAGTGGAATGGGGTCATAACAAAAAGATTGGACCAAAGCAAGACTGAAACCCAATAGGACAAGACCAAATCTTAAAGCTCCATTTCCACTATCCTGGGCTCAATGAAAATCATCTGGGCACCAAAAGGCTTGAGTCGCTCTTCCCCTCCAGTTTTACTGCCTGTATCCTCTCTCATGGGCTGGCTGCACCCCAGAGCTGCATTGGTATATTGGTAGATGTCCAATAGTCTAATATCCTGACATCTCCATTGCAATTTAGGGTTCATCTTTTCACCTTCACACAGTGACCTCTGTGCAGAAATATCTACCCTGCCTCACATTGCTTAGCCATTGCAGCTCTTTAATATTCCATGCTGCCCCCCATATCTTATGTCTTTCATTTTCTAAAACTAGTACCATATGGGCTGTGCTGCCAAGTTCTTCTATCAGATTAGTATGAAACCTATCTCCCAGGTAACACAGCTACAACAGCCTCTCTATGCTGACCTTGATGAGCAGAGACCTTCATCATTCTTCCTTCAAGCCTTTTACTTTCAAAAGAATTCACATTTTCCATCTTCAGCCTTCAGTGGATTTTTCCCCTCAGGCATATTTCCTGTTGTCCAAGTGCAGAACAGACTTCCTTTTTGTGGTGGAAATCTTTAGCTCCAAAGCAGCTGTAGTCTCTGCGCCTGGGACTTGAAATTTTCTTACATTTCTTTGCATGTCAGACTTTATATTGTTCATATCTTCCTGCTTATATTTTCTTTCGTTCACAGTAAATCTGAATCAGACTAGCAGAGAGAAACCATGCCACAGACTTGATGCTTTTTTGTCTTGAAATTTCTTCCAACAAACACAATAAACTTTAAAACAAACTTTACGATTCAACTGCATTCAAGTTTTCAAAACATGGGCATAATGCAGCCAGAAAATCACCTGAACTGCCCCTAGCCCAGTTCCCTTTCCCCTCTGGAACCACATGAGTCAGCCTTCACATTGCACAATTCATTCAGCCTTCTGGTCTTCCAAACTCCTACTGGAAAGGCTCAGTGAGCTCTGCTTCCAGTACCATGAGGCTTCTTTTCTCCAAAATTCTATATCCTTCCATATTCAAAAGACTAACAACTATATGGTCAGGCGTACCAAAGGACCTCACTCCTGGTACCAATTTTCTGTCTTAGTCAATTTCTCATTGCTGGGACAAAATATGTAACAAATCAGATTAAGGGGGTTATTTCATTTTACAGTTCCAGATTACACTCTACCATGGTGGAGAAGGCATGGCAATAGGAACTTGAGGCAACTGCTCACATTCAGCATAGAGAGGAAGCAGAGTGATGAATGCTCTTGATCAGCCAGCACTCTCCTTTTTATACAGTCCAGTGCCCCAGACCATGAAATGGTGCTGCCCACAGATAAGGTGGGTCTTTCCCCCTCAATTAACCTAATTAAAATAATCCCTCCCAGGCATGTCTAAAGGTTAATCTAATCTAGATTACCCTCTATCTAAACTAACCTAATCTAACCTAATAAACTCCTTCAGGGGTGATTCTAGGTCCTATCAAGTCAATATAAACCATCACATATGTCCTAGCAGGAGTTACACATTTTAACTGTAGTGCCTACTTGTTAATCACAGCATTCCATTGTACTAAGGACACATTATTTACCACAGTGTTATGTTTGTCCTTTATGTTTGTCTCCTACTTTCTTAATTTTCCTAGATTCTGCACTTTTTATTCTCATAATGACCACATATGATAGTCTAGTTATTTTCATTTTCCTAATGAAGATAAATAATGCATGTATTACAAATAAGTTATATGAGATTGAGTTTTTATAGATGAAAATAATACCAGAGATTGAGTTTCTGTTCTGAAAATTATACTGAGACAGATAAGGTTGGACACACCATCCCCTGGACTCCAGGCAGGTGTTGTGTTAAAACATTGTAAAATTCGCTATTAGTGATAAGTTCTTTATGTTTCTCTTCCAAGCACTTCTGTTGTTCATTCATTTTCCTACTAAAAAATGGACATTGCATGCAGGGCAATTTGACTCTAATTAGCAGTTTCTGGACTCTCTTGCTGACATTAAGCAAAAGGGCTATCAGTCTGCTAACAGCTGAACAACCCTTATGCCAACCTCACTCCACTTGAATGCTCCACAGATATATTGAGACAACTTGGCCAGGATAGCAACTAATTGTCCTGGCACCTAAAGGCAAAGACCCAGTCAGGACTGTTTGCAATAGTTTGTAGGAAAGATATTGCTATCACAAGCCAACAGCAGCAATCGTAAGAAAACTAAAACTTGAAATCACAAGACACTGTGTTCAAACATCAGATTGGCAAAAACAAAACATTTGACATTTATTGATGCAACCTCTCAGACTGATTCTAAAAGTATGAGAACAGGACTGACCTGTAGTGAAGTACCTTCATTTCTTAGGGATGGGGCGGGGCCCAAGATAAAAGCTATTGTTGTAGTGAAATGTAGTTCCCCTTTCCCCTGTATTAACATTTGCTCTGATGAGGCAAATCAGTGAGTAAAGCTAAAGCTGCTTGTAATTTAGCACAAGTTGGCACCATAGCACCAAGCTTTACTAATGTTTACTGTTTCTGTACCATCACACATACACTCACTAATACAGTGGAGAAGGAATAGGAGGGAGGAACTAAGAAACATAGTCTCACGTTAGGATATTTTTGTTGGGCTGGGGGTATAGCACCCTTGCCTAGCATGCACCCTGAAAAATAGCAAGAATGTTTTTTATTGAAGCAGCAAAACATAATTTTCCTAAGTTTAAAAGCTTCATTCTGCATCTTTTTAATAATTTGTGTGTGGAAATAAGAGCTCTGCATAAAACACTTCTTGCTTTTCATCAAATATGATTATATTGACAGAAAGCAGTGATGTGAGTGGATTAGAAGCTGAATTGGTCTCTTTTGTCATATAGCCCTTTTTTTCATAGAGCAACTGACAGACTTGTTGAGGTTTATGGAATTTGGTGGTTATTTCTGTAAAATAACTTAAGTTAAGCTTATTACTTTGCTGATAAAATTTTAACTTTCAATAAAAAATTAAAATTTCAGAGAATTTTACTGGCCAGTGAACTAATAGCATCATGATATCTAGACTTTTCTTATGAAATTGTGATGATATAAACACATGAGAATTATTGATACTGTATGATGAAGTTTAAACATGTTTGCATCATAAAACTCAGTGGATCAGTAGTTCCCAAATATGCTTGATTTTACCAAGTTTTATATTTTGCACAAATACATACATATATATGAAACATCCATTCAGGGTACACCAATGGATTTTAATTAATGAGTGGTAAAAGTTCATTGATAGGGCTTTAGATTCTTAACTGCACTTAACCTGTAAATATTGCTACTAGTTGAACTTTGGTATGGGAGAATATCCAGACTTTCCTAAATGGGCTATTTTAGTAGTTCTTCCAATAGTATCCCTTCATATTTAGCAACAAAACCAGCACATCGCTGCTGATTGCATATGTGTTACAGTTTCAGGGCTATGACCAAAAAAAATCTGACACATATTTTAAAAAGAGGAAATGTATTTTGGCTAATGGTTTCAGTAGTTTCAGTTCAGGGTGTCTTGGCCCCATCACTCTAAGCCTGAACTAAAACTAACTGTGGCAGGAGCTTGTGGCAGAAGAGGCAGCTTATCTCATGGCAGCTGAGAATGAGAAAAAGAGGGACAGAAAGGGCTAGGGACAAGACACCCTTCAAAAACACCCCTCCACCCATAGTGAACTACTTTTTCTCTCCATGTCTCACCTCCAACTCCCCCCAGTAAAGCCTCACAGTATTTATCTGTCAATTGATTAAGGCAGAACTCTGATGAGCCACTGTATCTCAGCGATTAGAACCAGCAACTGTGAACCAAACCTTCAAAGAATGGTCCTTTGAAGCCACTACATACCCAAACCCAAACAACACACACAAGCAATATAAAAATTCAATACTGGGGCTGAAGAGATGGCTCAGCAGTCAAAGGTGCTTGCTTATATAAAACTGCTGGATCAGGTTCAATTCCCCCAATACCCACATGAAGCCAGATACACAATTTATTTGCAGTTGCAAGAGCCCTGGTACACCTGTATGTTTCTTGATAGATGATAGGCAGATAGATGATAGATAGATAGATAGATAGATAGATAGATAGATAGATAGATAGATAGATAGATAGATAGATATCCAATACTGTTTTCTCTTAAGGCAGAAATTGAAGCCACACAATTCTTGTTATACAATATTGTCTTCCCTGCATGTTCTTTAAAAACCCCTTTTTGGTTGGGTACTTATTTTCATGAAGATGATATATTTATATATGCAATATTTATTGTTGGTTTTAACTTTATTAAACAAATATTTATATATTTCCCCACCTTAGTTTTGATATGATAAATGCCCACATAAACAAAATTCTTGGAGGTTCTCAATTTTAAGAATGCCAACAAGTTGCGGGCTGGAGAGATGGCGGTTAAGCGCTTGCCTGTGAAGCCTAAGGACCCCGGTTTGAGGCTCGACTCTCCAGGACCCATGTTAGCCAGATGCACAAGGGGGCGCATGCATCTGGAGTTCGTTTGCAGTGGCTAGAGGCCCTGGCATGCCCATTCTCTCTCCCTCTCTCTATGTGCCTCTTTCTGTCCCTCTCTGTCTCTCTCAAATAAATTAAAAAAAAAAAAAAAGAATGCCAAACAAGTTTGAAAACTAAGACTCTATGAAAACTAAATAAAAATTTTAATTTCATATAATGATTAAAACAGTAATTTTTATTTAATGATTTTGCACTAGAGAAAAAATGAAATTATACAGTGATTCACATTAGATTATTTGAATTGAAAACAATAGAACATTTACATATCATTAGAGACTACATTATATTGAGATGTATCCATCTATATAATATGGTTATAGATGAGGCAGATATAAATTTACCAATGATATAGTAAGTCAAAATTTCAAGTTGCCCAAGCTGCATTCCTTTTTTTGCAGAAGTGTATTGCATATTGTATATACAAAGACTCACCGGGAAAAAAAAAAAAAAGATTCACAGGAAACTGCCACATGGTTGATGTTCTAGAGGGGAATAGAGAAGAGTAGGATGAAGATGCTTATAAATGTCGGCTACCTTGAGTAGTTCCAACAAATGTCAAAAGTAAAAGGGGTGAAAAGCTCTACTTTGCCATATTAATGTCAGCTTCCACTGGCTAGACCTTCATCTAATACAGTCTCACCTTTGTTCCTTTTGAACAAATGTTTGAGGATACAGTACATTTTGTTTTAGTTATATGTCCCTTCATATATAAGTATGTATAGTGAAGGGCATATACTTATTAATCCTCTTACTTCCATCCAAGTATAAATACTATTTTGGGCCCAAGTGAAATGAAAGAGTAAACCATAGCAAGTAAGTCAGTGATAAAGGTGCATAAAAGCTGCCCAAAATGTCAGAGATAAGTGACTATTACCTTGTCAGTATGCCCAGAAAGATTGATCTCTGGATCATCGAAGTCTATAAACCCCCTCAGGCAGTTGGAGCCTTAGATAGAAGGAAGCATCAGAGGATCTGGCTCCATATTTCTCCCCTTGCCACTAGAGGTGTGCTACAGAAAGATGTGCAGTTTTGTGAGATCTAGTCCAGCATGAAGAGTCCCTGTGCTCTCTTCATTTTTTTAAATGTTATGGTAATTTTGAGAAGCCACAGTCCTAAGAGTATTATAACTCTGGGATTAAAGTTCATACTAAATAAAAGTCACTTAAAACTATGTAGAAAAAGTCTCATACTTAAAAGAGGCCATATAATGTGTTACTGTGCATATCATTGCCTTTCTCTATAGAAGCAGTGGTAATTATGTAAGTCAAAAGCTACTTTCTTAAAAAAATCATTGATTTGGCCTGGGCTGCAGCTCAATGTAGTAGCACTTGTCTTTTATGTGCAAGACACTAGCTTCAATTCTCAGCACACACATACACAAAAAATAGTATTAGTATTATTAATAGTAGTAGTAATTTGACTGTTTTGATATCAAAAACTGAAATAATTTCTTCCTAATCACAAGTACATTTGTAGTTTAAAATAAGACACAACCTATGTTACAAAGACCAGAGTGATTTTTTTTTTAAGTAAATCGCCTTCATTATGAAGCCATGTTTCAAATTCCAGACTGATAGGTTCTTTAAATGAATCAGAGCAGTAATCACCAATCATGAATGCTTTATGTTGTCAGTGTTAATGGACTCTTGATGTTTCTTTGGCAGATGGAGATGGACACATGGATCACTTACTGCCAGGCTGTGAAGACAAAAACTGCCAGAAAAGCGTCATATACCTAATGCGATCCCGAACAATGCAGGTATCAGCTTGTTGCGTTACTACAGCAAGGCTTTGTGCTTGAGAACAATCTTGAAAGTTAGAAAAGACACCTAGAGAATTAGAACAAATGAAAACTCAAAATTATATTATTGAATTCATTGTTTAAATACAGTAACTACATTTAAATATTTTATTTATTCATTAAGGTAGCACACATTGCATTGTTTCTGATGAAGAAAACCTAATCTGGATGCTGTAATTAAATGAAATGTTAGTATTTGGGGCACCAAAGAAATAGGGTAAATACACTGTAGTAAGGTAGAATAAAATACCTGTTTTCAAAGCAAGTCTAGGTTTTATATTTGTATGTAAAGTATGTCATATTTTCATGTTGAATTTTTCCTAGGACTTATGGATAAACAATTTAGAATCTGTAATTGCAGTGGAGTATTAATATGGGAATGATTTGGTTATGACAAGTAGTGATAAAATTAACGTTGTATTCTTTGTGGGACTAGGAAGTGATATACCATTATAGCCCTTATAAGTAGGAAATGACACATGGCACACTCTAAATAAACCTTTATACAATCAGAATTTTAACGTCATTTATATAACTACTGTATCCATAAGTTTATATTTTGAGTATTATTTCTGAATAGCTTTGAATCTTTTTGGAGGGTGGGGGTTTGATATAATATCTCACTTAGCCCAGGCTGACCTATAAATTCACTTGGTAGCCTAGGCTGGCCTTGCACTCATGACAATCCTTTCTCAATTTTCCCAGTGCTGGGGTTAAAGGCATGAATCATCATGCCCAGCTAGTTTTGAATCATTTTGTAAAACCCAGTCATTGGTTCATAGGTATAAGTACATCTAATAACTACAGCTTATCTTTAAGTGACAGACTTCAATAAGAATGCTTGCAAATTGTATAGGCATCTCTCTCTAGGTAGATAAATGTCACAGTTCTCTGGTGACTACTATAGATGCCACACTCAGTGAAAAATCTTTGTTGCTTAAACTTAATATAACCTTAACAGAAATACTTTATCCATTATGGCTCACCCTCATTATTAAACTGTCAACTTCAGAAGTTTGTGATCACTGGAATTTTGTAAAACTTCTAGTCATTTTCCAAAAAAAATAATTGATAGGACTTTTTCTTTTTTGCAAAAACAAATGAAACCATTAAGACATTTAATTTTTAAGACATGCTTTTAAACTATAAAGTGAGCCTGGAGAAAAGGCCATGTTCAATTTTCCAGTGCCCATGTAAATCTAGGTGTACAACTTGGTACATGTATCTGGAGTTTGTTTGCAACAGCAAGAATCCCTGGCTTGCATTTTTTCTCTTTCTTTATTTATTTCTGTCTTCCTCTGTCAAATAAATAAAATATTTTAGGCCAGATGTGGTGGTACACACCTTTAATCCCACCATTTGGGAGGTAGTGGTAGGAGGACCTCAAGGCCACCCTGATTCTACATAGTGAATTAGGTCAGCCTGAGGTAGCGTGATACCCTTCCACAGCAAAAATAAAAATAAAAAATTATATATATATATACATATATATATATAAATTATATATATATATGTATATATATATATATATATATATATATGAAAATGTTTAGTGATACTTTTTCCTTAAAGATTGAAAAATGTGCAGATCACAAATTTAAAAACAAGTTTATGCAAATATATTTATAATTAACGGTCTTTTTCTTTTTCTATAGTAAGTTAAATTTTCTTTGGAAAACCTGAAAAATGTTGGAAATGCTCCATTTGCTAAATGCTTTTTAAGAAGCCATTTTCAGTACAGTTCATCTTGCAGCTAGAAAAATGAATCACTTGCTTAGGGGAGGAAAAGTACATCTATAGGCATGTTTGGCCTCCTGCCATTTGTCCCTGCTTCCACTCGGACATTTATAGTTGTGTGCCAGTATTCATGCTATTAGGGACCTGTGAGCACATCCATAAGTTTCATGGCAGTATTTGCATTCTTCAGGTTATTAGTTTTACATTAGCTTAATATCTTTACAGTCAGAAGAAGAAAGATGCACAAAAGCTCATTTTAAAGTCAGCTATTCTCTCTGTTTTCTTTATTTGTGATCAATATAGGAATAAGGGGATTAGCTAAAAATTTAGCTTCTAGTTTTTTTCATGTCAGCATCCATTCTCCTTGTGTAAACAGTACCTGTGAGCTAGAGGCAGAACTTGTCTAGCCTGGTGATGATTGGAAATCCTTGTGAGCTTCATGGCTTTGGGTGATGGTGGTCATGTTCATTTACAAGAGGCACATCAGCAGATACACCTTGGGCTAACTCTGCCCATGTTGGTCCTCCTGAAAGGACGTCAATATTAGTTGACTTACACTTCACTCTTAGAAATATTCATCTAAGATTAATCATATTTCCTCCTGGCACAAATTTCCAATTGGGTAATTGATTAGATATACAAATATGGATATCAGGCCATCCCTAAAGTTCTGTAGATAAGTGACAAATTTCCATTTCATAGATATGAAGTTTATTAAAACAAAGTTATTTTGAGAAATAAATCATACCTTTTGCTAGTGGTGAATCTTTTTCTAACATGATTTTGATGTCTAGTGTTTTCTTCCTCATCCTTAGTGGGTTCCCATCCTGCAAGATTTCAGCAACAAGGGAACCCTCTGGGGCTTTGTACCATTAGTGCATGAAGAACAACTGACTGGCATACCAATTCCGATCACACTTCATATCGGAGACTACAATATGGATGGCTATCCAGACGCGCTTGCCATACTAAAGAATACCTCTGGAAGGTATGGAAAGCAAGTCATGTGAGAAAGACTTGTGAAATGTCCTGACCATGGCAATTTATAACTGATTAGCACATACTGACTCTCAGGTAGGTGCATGTTAATCTCACCTCACGGTTCCTGTGTTGTCCCTGAACTCATCTACTACTTAGAAACCTGTTTTTTCACAAATTATTTTTCTGTAGAACAAAAATGAGTAAATACTCTAAAATCAAGTGTTTCTTTTTGTCCAATAAAACTTGATCCTTAAAAAGTCAAGTTTTTTTTTCTTTTTTAAAAAATGAATGATATTGCCAGGCGTGGTGGCACACAACTTTAATCCCAGCACTCAGGAGGCAGAGGTAGGAGGATTGCCGTGAGTTCAAGGCCACCCTGAGACTACATAGTGAATTCCAGGTCAGCCAGAACTAGTGTGAGACCCTACCTCAAAAAAAAAAAAAAAAAAAAAAAGAAAAGACAAAAAAAAAAATGAATGATATTACATTTTAAGACTGAAGATTGTGATGGTGAAGAGCTGACCCTAGTCTGCAATCTCAGTCCACTACCATCTGTATGCCCTGGACAGATCACCTAAATTCATCACTTATAAAATGAGAATAAGAATTGTATATCTGGCATAAATGAGTTTAAATTAAATGGACCATAGAATAAGAAACTCTTTACATTCTGAAGCTACTTTCAGTAAGTGTTACCTTGTCACTGGTTGTTTGCTAATGGCAGCAGTTCCAACATGACTATGGATATTATTTGTACATACAAAATATGTAGGTATGTTTATGATATGTCTATTTACTTTCAAATGGTATGGCCACTTTTTTTCTTTTAAAAAGCACTAGTCTGGGGGCTGGAGAAAGGGTTAGCGGTTAAGGTGCTTGCCTGAAAAGCCAAAGGACTCAGGTTCAATTCCCCAGGACCCATGTAAGCCAGATGCACAAGGAGACACATGCATTTGGAGTTCATTTGCAGTGGCTGGAAGCCCTGGTGTACCCATTCCCTCTCTCTCTCTCTCTCTCTTCTCTCTCTCTCTCCCTCTCTCTCCCTCCCTCCCTCCCTCCCTTCCTCCCCTCCTCCTCCCTCCCTCCCTTCCTATTTTGCTGTCTCAAATTTAAAAAAATAAATAAAAATATTTAAAAGTTGTAATATGGGCTGAAGAGATGGCTTAGTTAAGGTACTTGCCTAAAAAGCCTAAGAACTCATGTTCAAATCTCTAGGTCCAACATAAGCCAGACACACAGTGACAGGTACGCAATGTAGCACATATGCACAAGGATGCACATGTGTCTGTAATTTGTTTTCAGCTGCTGAAGGTCCTGGCATGCCTGCATGCTCCCCCTCAGAAAAAAGTGCTGGTAGGTAAGCTAATATAGTTAAACTCAATTAGTATATGATTACTCCTAAAGTTTTAAAATGCATTCAATGATTTGTTTATTTCCTTGAATGACAGGGAGAAAGAGAGAATGGGCATGCCATGGTTTCCTGCCACTATCAACAAACACCAGATGCACTGTAGTAGACAGCTTTAGGTTTGTTGAGATAAGCTTCTAGACCAGACACAGTTATGGAGGAAGAGATATTTTTTGACACTTACAGATCTAGGGGTAGTCCCATAATGGTAGAAGAAATTGGCCCCCTCTTCAAGGACCAGGCAGTGAGAGAGAGGCCACGAGCCAAATCCCTAAAACCACACCATAATACAAGCACATTTTAGGAACTCCAGGTACTTTGCATATCTTTACATTGCAATGTCAAATCCACCACCACACCTTAGGGCTAGACGTTCCAGTGACACCTCCTCCAGACAGGTGGCTAGAAACCTAAGAAGTTTTAATAAACTCCTGAATCTATTGGGAGGCATTTATTCCAACAACCAAATTTTGCCCCTGGCCCCCCAAAGACTTGAAACTATCTTACATTGTAAACTGTACTTAGTCCAATTTTAAAGGTCCCCACAGTCTTTACCAGATTAAGATAATTCTAAAGTCCTAAGTCTTATCTGAGATTTAAGGTTGTCTCTTAGCTGTGAGTCCTGTAGAATCAAAACAGTTATATACTTTTAACATATAAAGGCACAGAGTAAACATTTTTAACTGGTACAAGGCATAGCAAGGATAGATGACACTAATGCAAACTTAACCACCATCAAGCAAACATCAAACTTCTGTAACTCAAGTCATATATGACTAGTAACTGACAGTCCCTGGATTTTTTAAATTTCACCCCTCCAGCTGGGCTGAGTAGTCATGAAAATCATCCCTAGCCAAGAACCTCTATGGTAGCTCTTGTATAGTCCTGGCATATCTAAAACATCTGTAAGTCTCCATGTAAACCATGGTCCAGCTTTCAACGGCTTTGTCATCATATCGGGTTCATCATGCCGTGTTTCAGTAGTAGCTCCTAGAACAATGTGTTATTCGTGACCACTCTATATGTATTTTTCATGTTTCCAAAATCAATATCAGGTGTGTAGGATACAACCATATTCTTAATTTAGGGAGGAAATAAATCATGATCTTGAAGAGCAGGTTTCTTTTTCAGCCAACTCTTTCTAAAAAGAGTTTGTATTTTTTTTTTTTTTTTATTTGAGAGTGACAGACAGAGAGAAAGACAGGTAGAGGGAGAGAGAGAATGGGCGCACCAGGGCCTCCAGCCTCTGCAAACGAACTCCAGACGCGTGCGCCCCCTTGTGCATCTGGCTAACGTGGGACCTGGGGAACTGAGCCTCGAACCGGGGTCCTTAGGCTTCACAGGCAAGCGCTTAACCACTACGCCATCTCTCCAGCCCAAGAGTTTGTATTTTTATCATAGTCTTTCTATAGGCATTCTCTCTGTTGTTTTAATGTAGTTGGGCCATCTTCCTTAAGATTGTTAATGTGTTTGACAATAGTAGCTTCAGTAGCCCAAATCAGTGCCTATAATTTTAACTTGAGGTTTTTCAACTTACATTCTTAAACCTCTCAGTCCAATGTCTTTAGCCAAGCACATTAGTCAATTACAAATTTAATCTTGATGAAACTTTTTGGGCCTGAGCAGCAGAACACAGCCAGCCCTTAGAAAGTTCTTAGCCAAGCCTCCAAGTTTATAAGCTGAGCCTGCAATTACAATTTTTGCTGTACTTGGCATTCTCAAACTCTGATCACAATAGTCCATAAAACTTGGCTTACTGCTCCAGAAAGCGTCTTTAGTCCATGCCCATTCCTCCAAGAAAAAAAAAAAAAAAAAGTTCTAAAAGACCAAAATCCACATGGTCAGATTTATCTCACCCCACTCCTATCACTAATTTCTGTAGTAGACAGCTTTAGGTTTGTTGAGAAACTCCTAGACCAGGCACAGTTATGGAGGAAGGGATATTTATTGAAACTTGCAGATCCAGGAGAAGTTCCATAATGGTAGTGGAAGTTGGCCCACTCTTAAAGGACCAGGCAGTAAGAGGCCACAAGCCAAATCCCTAAAACCACACCACAAAACAAGCATACTTTAGGAACTCCAGGCACTTTGTGTATCTTTAGATTAGAATGTCAAATCTACCACCTCACCTTAGGGCTGGACTGCCCAGTGATCCCTCACCTGACCAAGTAGCTGAAAATCCAAGAAGTTTTAATAAACTCCTGAATCTATTGGTGGGGGGGGCATTTATTCAAACTACCACGTGCATGCATGACCTTGTGCATCTGGCTTTACATAGGTACTAAATTGAATCCAGGCTGTCAGGTTTTGCAAATGAGTACCTTTAACTGCAGAGCCATCTCTCCAGCCCCAACTACTCCTAAATTTTAATTCCTTACAGTTTTATCCATCTTACAACTAGTTTAATTCCTTGAACCTTATTCTAGCTTTGCTCCTATATGTATTACTTACCCACAGTTCAGAACATTAATCCACTCATTGACTCTGGAAATAGTAATAATTTACATTCACTACCATTATTTCATAGAACTTCAAAGAAGAAAATTTGACTTGTTGTTACATTTAAAACTAAGCATAGGGCTTGAGAGATGGCTTAGTACTTAAGGCACTTGCCTATAATACCTAAGGACCTAGGTTCAATTCCCCAGTATCCACATAAGCCACATGAACAAGGTATCACATGCATTTGCAGTGGCTAGACGCTCTAGTGTGCCCATTCTCTCCCTCTCTTACCTGCTTCTCCCTCTCTCTCTGTAACAGATAAAATATTTATATATTTTATTTATATATTTTTTATATATATTTATATATATAGTGGCTAGTGTACACCTTCATATCTCAGGTAACTGAAACACTAAGTCTGGAGAATCACACATTTGGCCAACTTTGGACTATATGGCAAGACCTGTCTCAAACAAAAAGAAAGCATGATTGCACATAAAAAAAATAGAAAAATGTAAGATGACCTTTTTTTTTGACATCAGCCCCATTCACAAAAAATAAGAATTACATCTTATTTAGATTTATGATTACTAATCAAAAAAATTTAATTTTTTTATTAGATATGGACATATTTAGTATGTAAACAACACATGTTGGTACCATCCTTTCCCTCCTCCCTGCCCCTTTTCTGAAGAGGCCTTCCTTATTGGGGATGCAGGTTAACCCCATGGGGATTTTGGGTCACACATTATGGGACAGCAGTCAGTTATGGGGGAGAGGCACTGTCTCTGTGCAAAATATCCCAACTTGTGGCTCTAACAATCTTTCCATTCCCTCTTCTGCAAAATTCCCTGAGCCCTGCTGGAAACATTTTAAGTCTACTACAGTGGTAGGCACTTGGGAGCCTCTGGATCTCTGGTTTGGTAGGTGTTGAGTGTTTTCAGTGTCTGTCTCCTTCACCCTTGTGCTAATATCAAAGTCACTAAGAAGGCAGCACTCTAACTCATTTCCCTAATTTCTCTGTGGTTTCAGCTGGGGCCAGGGTGGAATGCGCTGGGTCCAGCTCTCATCTGAAAAAGAGAAGCAGATTCTCCAGTGGAGAGTGAAGTCAGCACTGGTTAAATGGAATAACCATTATCAATTGAGAGAGAATTTATAGAGTGTAGACCCTCTTATAGCCGAAGGTTAGTGGGATCTTGACAATGGAAAGCAGAATCATTATCTGGATATGATTCTGACTTGTTTCCCAGTTCCAGAGATGGTTTCCTTTCCACTAAGCAGATCTGTTAGCCAGTCCAAGAGCCGCTGGTTACCCACCATGGCTGTGTGCCACTATTGCACTTGTGTGAGCATCTCATCAGATTGTTTGTTTCTGAGTCACTTAGACTTTGAGTTGCTCAGACAGATGTTGGCCACTTTTCTCTGGTAGCTCATGTAGTGCCTTCCAGCACTAGATAGGCTAATTGTCTGGGAACTGGCTCTCTTCCAGATTCCAACCAGGTTTCTCCATGGTCCGTGATGGGCTAATTGTCTGGGGACTGGCTCTCTTCAGGATTCCAACCAGGTTTCTCCATGATCTGTACTGACAACGTATGGTGTCTTCAGCAGTAGGGTCTTACCATTAATCTCTGGTGGGTAATCAAGTGCTCTGACAGAAGCCTTGTTTGCTTTGGGGGATTTAGTAGGTCTCTCTGATCAACAGCTCATTGTGGATGTAAACTCTATCCAGGTACAAGGAATTACACACCATCGCAAAGGGAAAAGAAAAAAGAAGCTAGAGAAACAGGAGAAATTTAAGGTTAGGTTTCGTCTCACCCTCTCCAGGGTGCTTCAATTCAGGTGCTCCCCCTAAGGTCCTCTTGAGGGTCCCACCTTTTAGTCTAACTTCCAGGATATAGGATTCTATGGTACCAGTTCATTTTGGGTTCAGTTTTGTGTGTTCCTGCGCACACACACCCTTTCCCTTTCCCCATTCCCTGCCCTCCCTATTGTCCAACCCTCAATATGCTATTCAGGTATGTCAGCAATTTGAGCTGATCAAGGTTAGGAACCTCAGATGAGTGAGATCATGTGACTTTCTGTGATTGTGTCAGTTCACTTAGAATGATCTGTTCTAAGTTTGAAATTTTTCTACAAATTTCATTGTGTCATTTTTTCTTACTGCTGAGTAGAGTACCACATCTTGGTTATCCATTCATCCAGTGATGGGTGCCATGGTTGATTCCAGCTTTTAGCTATTATGAATTGGGCAGCAATAAATATGGTTGAGCAAATATCTCTGAACTGTTGGTGAATTTGGTTTACAAGGATTTTGTTCAAGTTCTTTCCATCTAAGTTCATTACTGATTTGGCCTATAGTTTTCTCTCCTTGTAGCATTTCTGTCTGGTTTTGGTACTAGGGTGATACTAGCTTCATAAAAGCAGTCAGAGAGGATTCCCTGGTCATTTTAGGGTATCCTACAGTTCCCTCATATTCTATTCACTTGATTTTTTGAAATTAGTAAAATTCTTGGCCTCCCAGTCAGTTTCTTCTATATTGTCTTCCAGGTCAGAGGTCCTGTCTTCCACATGAATAACTCTGTTGGTGAGGGGTTCTAGATAGGTTTTTATAATTTCTATTTGATTTTTTGTTTTCTGTTGTATTATTTTGCATTACTTTGCATTGTGCCCACCTCTTTTTTGAATTGATTTCAATTCGAATTCTGATTTTTTTTTTCTGACACTTTCTGGAATTCATTATTGCATTCGATTAAGTCTTCATTAAGCTTAATCAACTGGTTGTTGAGATCTTCCATTTCTTGACTCACCTTCAATTTATTCATATCTCTTTTGAAGGTTTAACATTTTCTTCAATTGAGTTGAGCCTACTGTGTGAAGCTGAACACTCTAGGAGACAATTCTGTTCAATTTCATTGATATGATTGTTGGTTCTTTAATGGTTTGCTTCCAGTTCAACAGTTTTTTGGGGGGGGATCAGGGTCTCATTTGTTGTTGTGTTTTCATTTTGGGAAGGAATTTCTGTTAATTTGTCTATGATTTCACTGGAGGCTTCCATTGTAGGACTAGGCATCCTTGGTGGAGATCTCTCAGTTTTCTGACTTTCAATGGCTTTTTGGCATTGTTGTCTACCCATTTTAGGAAGACTGTTTTACTGAAAGGGAAGAAAGTTTCTGTCCTTTGGCCTGTGCACCCTCTGACTCAGGTGAACAGGAATGTTGGTACCCAGTGGGCAGTCAGGATACCAGAGCAAAAGGCCTGATTCCACAGCTCACACATGGACCAGGCCTCCCCAAGCAAGGCACAGTGGGATTTATCAGGACCAGTGGACTGGGAGGAGCCAGGGAACAGGGATCTGACCAACTTACTCAGCACCCTCCAGCACACAGACTGGCCCAGGGGACTTGTACCAGGTAACTGGAAGGAGCCAGGAAGGAAAGGTCTGGCCTACCCACTCTACACTATCCACACAGGGAACCCAGACCAGGGAGGTTGGAGGAACCAGGAAACTGGTCGAGCCTACTCACTCCACACTGCTGAGGCCCCCCACACACACATACTGTCGGCACAGGGAACCCAGACCAGGGCTATATTTTTGCTTTAAAAATTCACTAACATTATCTTCTAAACTTAAATATTTAACTTGCATTCCTTTAGTTTTTTGAAATAATGATGGTGTCCCCAGCTAATCAGCAGTGTATGCATACCAGACCTTTGCAATAGGAAATCATAAGCACCAAAGGCAGTCATAGTTTTGAAAAGTCTAGTCCAGGAGTGGCAGCTAGTGCTTCTAATCCTAGTGTGGTATGATTTTCCTGTGAAAATGTAAGCAAACATCTATTAATCCTGTCTATAACATACCAAAGTAATGGCTCCACCACAGTCTAGCTTGACGAACCAATGGGTTTACTTAAGGGCTTACCTCAGGAGCATGGATGACTCACAAGCAGCTGCATCACCAAAAAGCCCACCCAGCATGGGGGATGACTTGGGAAAGCTAGGTCCCTGGAGATTTGCTGACAATTGAGAGCAAGATGCAGATGAAGTTGCATCAAAAGAAACCATGGTTTAGCTACTTATTTTGTGCTCTTTTTTTTTTTTTTTTTTGTTACTTTGGACTGTAAATGCCTAATTTATATTAAGTTAACCTTTCAGATCATGTCACAAGGGAGTAGTCTTTGGCTGACATTTTCTGCAGACAGCATGGCCAGAGGTCAGGTGTTCCCTTACTGTCTTCCATACATGGAAACCTGGGTTCTTCTCCTCTGCCAATCTGTTGCTACTCAGTTGTCTTGGCTTATGATCCTACTCATGTGCAGTAAAATCGCCTTACACTCTAAACATAGATTCTTGTTTTGAGAGAGCATTGCAAAATGGCATTGTTCCCATATGGTACTCTTAAGCTAGTAGTAAAATGTTATTCTATTTTTGGTATTTTTTATTTATTAAATGAAACTGAAAAGATTCCTTTCTCCCTTTGTTGTTAGTATGGAACTAGAAAACAGGAGAGCAGATCAGTAAATAATAATATTTGGATACCATTTATCTTATTAACCTTGTCCAGATAAATTTCAAATCATTATTTTTTAAATTTTTTATCTATTTGTTATTTATTTGAAAGTGACAGAGAAAGAGGCAGAGAGAGAGAGAATGGCCACGCCAGGGCCTCCAGCTGTTGCAAACGAACTCCAGACGCGTGCACCCCCTTGTGCATCTGGCTAATGTGGGTCCTGGGGAGTCGAGCCTCGAACCAGGGTCCTTAGGCTTCAGGGGCAAGCGTTTAACCGCTAAGCCATCTCTCCATCCCATCAAATCATTTTTAATTGATAAGTTACTAAAACAATAATGAAAAGTTTGCATTCAAGAAATTTTACCAATATTTAGAATATTTTATTTAGAAAATATTTCTCCTAGGCATGCTTCTAAATGTTTAATAGCATAGGTCAAATTAAATATGAATCATAATTTAGAATTGCTTTTAAGGTTCTTTAGTAAAGGTTTTAAAATATTTAAATTATTATTCTAGATCTTGTTAAGTAATCCTTCTAAATTTAGAGGGAGAAAATAGGGGCTGGGGAAATGGCTCACTCTGTGAAGTGCTTGCCATGCAAGCAGAGGACCTGAATTCAGTCTCCAGAGTCCAAGTGTAAAAAAAATCTGGATGTGAACACACACGGGGGGTGGGGGAAGTGACTATACTTTGTCCATAATACTTACATGGGCTCTGGGACCTGGGAGACCCAGGATATTCCAACAAGCTGCCCTTAGTCTTCTGTTGTTATTTGGTTCTACTGTGTTGTCCCTAGGCCGAGAGAAAAGCCCAGTCTCTGGGTTTGGTGTGCCTCTTTCAGCAAGATTGGCTAGTGAGGCCCAGGTGAAGCATGCTTCCCTTAGCCTAGCTGGGTCAGCTAGGGTTCTGCAGGTACTGTGAGTCCACTGGAACCCAGGTAAGCATAGGATTGTGCTGGACCTCCAGGCCACCATGAACAGTTTCTAAAGTGATCACTGAACTTCCAGGCACTCAAGTCCTGGCTCAGCAAGCCCCTACAGCCTTTTTTTGGAGGCTGGAAAATCTGAGTTAGAGGTTCAGACTATAAAGTCCTAGCAGAGCTGGTACATGCTGTGATGCAGATCATCAGCAAAGAAAAAGAGTCAATGGTAATGTGTATTGATTGAAAGAGACAGGTATTTGAGCCAGGTGTGGCAGCACATGCCTTTAATCCCAGCACTCTGGAGGCAGACGTAGGAGGATTGCCATGAGTTTCAGGCTACCCTGAGACTACAAAGTAAATTCCAGGTCAGCCTGGGCAAGAGCAAGACCCTTCCTCAAAAAAAAAAAAAAAAAAAAAAAAAAAAGAAGAAGAAGAAGAAGAAGAAGAGAGAGAGAGAGGTATTTGTGGAGAACGTTTCATGAATACAAGCAGGTATCATACCTACCTCATCCAGAGAAGCCTTATCAAGAAGGCTGGGGCAAAAGGTTTTTGGCACCAAGAAATAGATACTGGGCTGGAGAGATGGCTTAGTGGTTAAGCGCTTGCCTGTGAAGCCTAAGGACCCCGGTTCGAGGCTCGGTTCCCCAGGTCCCACGTTAGCCAGATGCACAAGGGGGCGCACACGTCTGGAGTTTGTTTGCAGTGGTTGGAAGCCCTGGCGCGCCCATTCTCTCTCTCTCCCTCTATCTGTCTTTCTCTCTCTATCTGTCACTCTCAAATAAATAAATAAATAAATGAACAAAAAATATTAAAAAAAAAAAAAGAAATAGATACTACAAAAGAAGATACCAGGCACAAGGAAGTGTGAGAGATGTTTTCCAGAAGACTAAATCAGTCCCCCAATCAAGCTCCCCATACTGAGAAAATAGAATTCATGATAGAATGAATGGTGATGGGAAAAGGTGATTGTTCTCTCAAAAAAGACAATAATTAAAACCCTACTCAAAGAGATTCTTACAGAGTCCTACACAATAGAAGATAAGCTCAAAGTCACAGTTCTAGCAAAAATCAAAGTGGAGAGGCCTCCTGACAGATAAAAACAGAAGCAGAAAACTGAAGCAATGAAAGGACTCTTGTGAAACCTAAGTAGTACCTGATTAGAACAGATCCACTAAACAGTAACTACACTCCAGTCTGGTACCTCACATTTCATCTAGCTGTTTTCATGTATCCTGATCTGCACCACGACTATGATTGCTCTTGAACTCTTCATGGTAATGACACTACCAAAAATTAGTCTAAATTTCATGAAGATCCCAGGACTATAAATCTTATGTGGAGCCACCAATGCCAAAGAAACAGTATATACATGTGGACTGAAAAGGGATTTTGTATGCAAAAAGATGTGATTCTTCTTGGTATGCTGCCTTTCCATGACAGCCCCTGTTGTTGAAGAAGCATCTCCTGGACTCACTCCACCTCCAGCACTCTTACACCTCTCACTTGCCACCTCCAGGCCCATCATCATTCAGTCTCCCACCTGTCACAGATATTTCTTACCTTTGGGTTTTGACAAGACCACCTCTGCTTCCTTTGTAACCATCTAGAATGGATGTACCTCTATAAACTGTACACCTAGCTCAGTTTCTACTGTAGAAACAGCAGACATTTATCACCATCCTTCTGCTGCTTGACCTGTTTTGCCTGAAGGTGCATTTGATTACAGATGGCTGCAGTTCTGAAGCCTCAGAATACAAAGCTACTTCCAGACCTATGTATAGACAGTCATTGCACAAAGGCTTACTTGATAGGAGTAACATCAGGGGGTATGGGTTTGCCACCTAGAGAAAAGCCTCCTAATTAAATTATAATGAGAATAGTAGTGGATTCAAACATTGGTACATTCAGGATGGTATGACCATAGATCCTTGTGGATTCACAATCAAAGAAGAGAACTATTGTTCAAAGGAGTTCCTACAGAGATTTGGTTTGATATGCCAAATTTTAATAAGAGAGCCTAGGCTTCTTAGATAAGGTTCCATTTGAAAATGAGAATACCAAGCTTGACCTTAGAAAAACTCCTCTAGTATTAAATAATATCTGCAAACTTAATAAATATTCAAGTTTATTTGGAACATTAATCTATAGGTTACCTATAATAATGATCTTTAAGGAATCCTTATCCAATATGCAACGTACAAAGAATCAAAGCAATATCAAATACAGAAATGGTATCAAACAAGTGTTACATTTTATCAACCCAGAGAAGAGAGTATTTATTATTTTCAAACTACTTCCCCACATTAGTCCTGCAGCCAATTTTGTCTGTTATGAAACAATGTATCAAAGAACAGTTGGGTCCAGTTCCTTAAAGCCCAGAGCACTAGTTCAGTCCCTCCTCAAGAGTTATCTGATACTGACCTAACAAGAATGGTATATTGGGCCAGGTGTGGTGGCATACGCCTTTAATCCTAGCACTCGGGAAGCAGAGGTAGGAGGATGGCTGTGAGTTCGAGGCCACCTTGAGACTACATAGTGAAGTCCATATCAGCCTGGGCTAAAGAGTTAACTCAGGAAGTAAAAGTGTATATAACCACAGCTCGAAGTGGTAGCAGAGGCAGAAAAAATAGCTGGAGCTCACTGGCCAGCCAGCCTAATGACACCAGCTCCAGGTTCAGTGAGAGACCCCCATCTCAAGGAAACGGGGCAGAAGTGAAATAGAAGATGGTACCCGAAGTCTACATCTGGCCTCCACACTCATACCCATGGGACACACACACATAAGAATAATATATCATTCCAGCTTCTTACCACAGATAGCAAATAAAATGGATACTATCACCCAGATGATAATCAAGCACTGGAAAGAAAAGAAAAAAAAATGGCCCTAGAACTTCAGCCAGGGTATAAGGAAAACAGATGCAAGAAATTTTAGGTAAGCACATTCAGCACTGGAGATGTTAATTTCAAAACTTAAAGGAAAAAAAGGCTAAAGAGATGGCTTAGTGGTTAAGGTGCTTGTCTGTGAAGCCTAAAGACCCAGGTTTGATTCCCCAGTACCCGTGTAAGCCAGATGCACAAGGGGACATATGCATCTGGAGTTTGTTTGCAGTGGCTAGAGGCCCTGTCTGTCTGTCTCTGTCTCTTTCGCTCGCTCGCTCGCTCACTCTCGCTCTCATTAAAAAAAAAAAAAAAAAAGCTAGAGAAAAAGCAGTGCAATCTGAAGATAAAACAGAATCAATGAAAACATAAGAAGATTTTAACCACAAAATTACAAGTTGAACAACGAGGTCAAAGCTACATCTACATCCTGTCTTCCAAGATACAGAAAAACCAAGATGCAGATACAGACTGAGAACAAGTTGCTGAACTTAGGACATGATGTACAGAATTGCACGTGAAGCTACAAAACGATGGATTCTTTCACCTGGTCACAGTAGAGGACTTTTTCAGGAGGTCACAATACAGCTTATCACCTAAACAGCAGTCAAGGCGAGGTGTGATTGGACATACTGTGGTAGATTACCAGCCTTGGAGATTTCTGCATTTATTTTGGAATAATAAAGATCTTCCTCATTTTCCATGTATGGCAGAGTAACAATAGTTACTTCAGGCTGTAATTACATTCATGACAGAAGAAGCTGAAGAGGATGGAGCTCATTTCAAAGGGGATGACCTAAGGTTCCATGTTATAAACCAACAAGTAGTATTTTAGCTGTGCAAGACCTAAGTTGAACCCAAAGAAGAGGAATTTCAGGAAGCCTTCAAGATGATAATAAAGAGAATAGTGAATCTTGTTTTTATTGAAAATGATTCATTCACTGATTATTGATGTGCATATGCTAGAACTCTACCTGTGTTGTTAGTATTATATGCATTTGAAAAAATAATTTGAGTAAAATTTAATAAGAATTGATCTCACAAATAGACATGAAAAAAAAAACTGTTTGCCACCAGTGCTATAAGCTAGATGTTGGAGTAATTTTGTCATTATATCAAGTGCATACAGTACATATTTCTTCCTTATTTTAAACACTGAGTATCTGTATGTAAGTATCCTCACTGTGGGGCTGGGTGTATAGTTCAGTTGGTAGAGTTCATACATAAAGCCCTGGGTTTGACCCCCAGCCTGTACAGGATAAACTGGGTATGGTGGCATTGCCTATCATACCAGCACGGGGGAGGAGGAGGCAGTAGAATCTGGAGTTCAAAGCCAGGCTCAGCTATGTAAGTTCCAGACTGTTCTGGAATACATGAGATATACGTTCTGGGGATTGAAATGGGATCCTCTTACTTGCACAGCAAGTACTTCGCTTATTGAACAGTTTCCCCAGCCCACAGCTTTTTCTTGTTTAATAAATTGCAAGTCAGTAGTTAAAACTATATAGTAAAACTTCTGCTTCCACTGGGTCTTCATTTGAGAACCAATTAGAAACAGCTGAGAACCTGCCATGGGACCATCTGAAACCTGTTAAATTCCAGTATAAATGGGCACATGAAACATACTCCTGTTATTTTATTCTAGGAAGAAAAATGGCTATTGTTACATGTGCATTTAATGCTAATAATCTTTGTATGACATATCATAAATATGAAAATAGACTCAAATAAGTCAGACAACTTGTCCAGTAGAACATAGCTAGTAAGTTGTCAGGACTCTAATTTCTCAGAATTCCAAGTCTTTTCTTTCTTTCTCCACAAAAAAGGTACCTTAGAAGGAAGGAAGTGATAGATGAACAAAAACAACACATTTTTGTCAGTTTCTAAGTGACAGCAAGCAATGGAGGCTGGGAAGACGGCTTCGTGGGTAAAGTGCTTACTGCACAAGAGTGAGGACCTGCACGTGAATACTTAGCACCCATGGAAAATGCTGGGTGTAGTGGTACATGCCTGTGATCCCAGTACTCACGAGGCTTAGACAGGAATCCTTGGGACTTGCTAACTAGCATGTATTGCTGAATTGGTGAGCTCTAGGCTCAGTGAGAAACACTGTCTCAAAAAATAATAAGTGAGAACACTAGAGGAAGATACCCAGTCATGACCTCTAGCTTTAACATGTGTGCGAACATGCAGATATGAACACACATACATGCACATGTACCTCACACACATATGCACAAAAACAAGTAAATTAATTAATTAATAGAATGAGCAAATAATAAATCACTATGACAAATAGGAGACAAATAAAATGCAGAAATTCTCTGAGTTCTGGAAAGAAATGTATCTATACAACTATACCATAGCAGTAATTCCTCACTCAGATGGCTTGCTGTCAGAGAGAAGGTTGTGTGTAAGTATATTTGGGTATTTAGAAGCAAGGAGGTTCATACTTCAGGGGTCTACATTTTTAGCCACTTGTAACGTCTTGAACTTCCTATGTTCTGTACATTTTATTCTGACTGTGGCTTATCTGCCTCCCTCTAGGACGAAATTTATATTTTAGAGAAAATATCTACAGAGCATATTTCCAAGAATGATGGAAGGGAACAATCCATGAATAAGGGAAGACTGAGAGTCCACCCTCTATTAGGAATGAAGCACTACTCAAATGTAGTGATAAGAAGAGAAAGTACAAATACAGATTTCTCTTTGAAGGTTCCAGACAAAATTTATTCTGAAATAATTTAAGTGGGAGTGTGCTGAAACATGCACACTGTTTTGTTCCCAGTGCTATATCTCACAACAGGTCAAATGAAGTGTACTTGTAAATGTGTTGAAGATTGAGGTATAGGCAGAGCAGATCCATTGGACCTCAGCTTAAATGCAAGTGCTGGCACTCACTGGTAGCTTGATGTTCTTGTTACCTATCTATGAATCTACACATCAGTGACATGAAGGTGGTTGTGGCTAGCTGCAAGTTTCTTGTGAAGATGGGATGAAACACTGTTCCTGCCCCTGCTCACTTGGGTTTACTGTACTAAGCAACCTATATTTAACCTAAATTGCCACAGTGCAAGCATTTACTTCCATGTTATCTGTGATATATAACTCAGTAACCTCCTGTTAGCTATAGATGACCTAGATTATTGGTAAGGACAGCACTGTTATTTCTGTCATTTCTATTCTTTTGATTCTACAACTCTAAACCTCAAAGTATAGTTTATATATGTACTAGAAATTTTTAAATATGTCAGTCTAAGCTTAACATTTTCTTTAATCCTAAATTGACAGCTTACAAAGGAGTAATTTCCAAACCGTCCAGCTTCCTCACAGTGTAATTTTTCCCTACTACTACCAGATTAAATGCATAATGGATTTTTTAAATATTTTATTTATTTATGAAAAATAGACAGAGGATGTGCACTCAGGGCCCCTAACCACTGCAAATGAACTCCAGACATGTGCCACCTTGTACAACTGGCTTACTTGGGGTCTGAGGAATGAAACCTGGGTCTTCAAGCATTAAAGGCAAGTGCCTTAGCTGCTAAGCTGTCTCTCCAGCCCTGAATAATTTTTGAAACAGGTTTTTTTTAAAGTTAGTATAGAACATAACCAGTTTCATTCTGATATTTTTATACATATATCTCATTATACATTATATCTCTTTACAGCCTTCCCCCACCCCTCTTCTTTCCCTTTTTCTGATTACTTTCTTCCCTCTCCAATAGCGTCCTCTTCTGCTTTAATGACATATATATTATATTACCAAATCTTGTTTTCATCTCCCTCCCTTTAAACCTATCACTCTCCTTTCATGGCCTCCTTTCTATTTTCATGTTCTACATATATATGGGGAACCTTGCTGTATTATCATATATTAACTCTACTTATTACATGCATTATGTAAGTTAAGTCCATCTATTTTCCATTTCTTTCTTCTGTAGTTAAATTAAGTTCCATTATATATATGCACCATATTTTCTTGGTTTATGTCATCATCTATTGATAGATACCTAAGCTGACACTATACCCTAGCTATTTTGAATGGTGCCGTAATAAATAAAAGTGTGCAAGTAACTTTGTAGTATGCTGACTTACAACCCTTTAAGCATATTTATACCCTGGAGCAGTACAGTAGATATACTGCTTTATTTATATATATATATATATGTTCTAGTTTTAGTTTTTTGAGGAGCCTTTTTACAGATCTCCACAGTGGTATACCATCTCCAGTTCTCACTGACATTATATAAGGGTTCCTCTTTCCTCACATCTTTACCAACATCTATTGTCATTTGTTTTCTTTTTTTTTAATTTATTTATTTATTTTTGATTTTTTTTTAATTTTTATTAACATTTTCCATGATTGTCATTTGCTTTCTTGATGTTAACTTTTCCGAGATTAAATCTCAAAGTAGTTTAAATTTGCACTTCCTGATGGCAAAGGATATTGAACACTTTTTTAATATTCATTTGTCTTTCTTCTCTATTCAGATCACTAGCCCATTTATTGATTGGAAGACTTGTTTTGGATATTTAATTTTTACAGTTTTTTATAGATTCTAGATATTAATCCTCAGTCAGATATATAGTTGGCAAAGCAAAGATTTTTGTAGGCTGTGAGACAGGGTCTTGTTCTATAACCCAGGTTGGTCTCATGATCTTCCACTTTGTGCCTTACTTTCCCAAGCAACATGGACTCTAAAAAAATATAACAGGGCTGGAGAGATGGCTTAGCGGTTAAGCGCTCGCCTGTGAAGCCTAAGGACCCCGGTTCGAGGCTCGGTTCCCCAGGTCCCACGTTAGCCAGATGCACAAGGGGGTGCACGCGTCTGGAGTTCGTTTGCAGAGGCTGGAAGCCCTGGCGCGTCCATTCTCTCTCTCTCCCTCTATCTGTCTTTCTCTCTGTGTCTGTCGCTCTCAAATAAATAAATTAATTAATATATATGTATGTATATGTATGTGTGTGTGTGTGTGTGTGTGTGTGTATATATATATATATATAACAGAGCCAGGCATGGTGGTGCACACTTTAATCCCAGCACTTAGGAGGCAGAGGGAGGAGGATCAACAGGAGTTCAAGGCCACCCTAAGACTACATAGTGAATTCCAGGTCAGCCTGAACTGAAGTGGGACCCTACCTCAAAAAAAACTATATATATTGTATATAATTAATCTGCAGTAGCAACCGTATTCATTTTACCTAAGTATATAATTTCCTGCTTCCATGATATATAAAGAATATAGCTCAGTAGGTAGAGCACATGATTAGCATGTGAAAGGTCTGGTACAGTCTTCATCACCAAGATCAAAATAAAAACAATGTGTTTTAAAAAGTATATATAATAAAAATTAAAATCACTGTTATTACCTGTTTTCCACATACCTTTGTTACTAACTCAAAATAGAAATTTCAGGGTCTATGCTTTATTCTTACAGTGGGGGAGGTGGGATTCAGACTATTGCAACATTTCACAGGGGAGGAGAATTGGATTTGATATAAAGATATTTTCCTTAAAAGTACAGCTTTGAGTCATAACTTCATTATCTATAAAATAAACCATGTACTTATGTTATATTCTGTTTATCCAAATGAAATAGGATACTATCTATAAAGAGAAAACTACAATGTTTTATTAAATTAAAGCTTATTTTAATGTTTAGTTTTATCGTAATAGTTTTTCATACCTCAGAGTAAGTTTTACAATTTAAACTCACTACATTCAGAATGTACAGTATGAGTATCATGACCATAGTACATTCTACTTGAAATATAGCATGTATTAGTTATATCTCATTGCTAAGCAGAAACAAGACCATAAAGGTCACAGTAAAAGGAAGAGACCTGCTTCTGAACAGCATTTCTGTAAACTGAAGAGTTGAGGAACAATGCCTATGGCCTGTCTTAAAGACAAAATGCAAGTTTCTCTAGCACTGTAAATATGAACACATTGTTACTATGAAAGGGGGTTGTTACTGCCTTCACTAAGAGACAAAATTCATATGACTTTGAGATTACTGTTCATAAAGGACCAGGCCAACAACTGTATTTTACTGAGAATTGGTTTGTATTTATTCTTTCTTTTCAGATTTCCTACACTATAACATTATTGTGTTTAAAAAAAAAACATAATTTGTTTTCTTTTAGAGAGGTACATGGAGCTGGGCATGGTGGCACATGCCTTTAATCCCAGCATTTAGGAGGCAGAGGTAGGAGGATTGCCATGAGTTCGAGGCTACCCTGAAACTCCATAGTGAATTCCAGGTCAGCATGAGCTAGAGTGAGACCCTACCTCGAAAAATAAAAAAAAAGTTATATGAGAAACTAACCAAAAAGGTCACATCCATTATAATTTGCTGCCTTTTCAGCATTTGGCATACATGTAACAAAACCTAACAAAATGAGTTAATTCTGAGAGAGAATTCTGAGTTTATCAAGTATTAAAATCTAATAATAAAACTCTGATTTTTATCAACCAATAGAATGAAATCTGTTTATCAAAATTTTAACTTGGGGGTGAGGGAAATGGCCCAGTAGTTAAAAGTACTTGCCTTTCAGCCCAGGTTCAATTACCTAGCACCCATATAAAGCCAGATGCAAAATGACACATGTGTGGCACTTGTGTGCCCATACACAGATATGATTAATAAGTAAATCATTTTGAATACATGAAAAGTGTTTACCAATTAAAGTTTACATTGACCTGATAGCAAATCAGTTAGCCAGTCTTTATATGACCACTTATGCCAGTCACATGAGATATTTAGGTAGAAAAATTGTAAATATTCCTAATCCAAAAGAGAATTTTTTTGTACTCTAGAACAACATAGGTCTAATAAGTCACATGTAGATTTAGCCTTACTATATTATAATACACTAACTCCAATTATAATATTACATTTCCCTAGGTGTTTTTTTTTAACATTCTCTTCACTGGAAATCTGCATCTAGTATCAGTTTGAACTGTGCTGATATGGATAGGAAAGTATTATTTTGTTTTTTTACTTATCTGTTTACTTTGTTATATTTGACTTTTCTGTTGTCTTTTTTATTTTAATTTTCTTTTTTTCTCTTTTTTTTTTTCTTTTTTTTTGAGATAGGGTCTCACGCTAGCCCAGGTTGACCTGGAACTTAGTTTGTAGTCTCAGGCTGGCATCAAACTTACAGCAATCCTCCTACCACTGCCTCCCAAGTGCTGAGATTAAAAGCTGGTACCACCTCACCTGGCATCTTTGTCTTTTAATAAGTCTCATGAGAAATAAATTTTACTTTTTTTAATAACGTGGCATAGAGTTCTTTGTTCTATTGCTTCTTTCTAGTTTAGACTGATGGGATTTTAGGGAAAAAAGGAAATTTAAAATCGTGTACTCTATTTCCCCAAGTGGTAAATTAGGACTCAGAAAGGCTAAGTGACTTACTTACCTTAGAATAAAGGAGATCACAGTTAGTAGCAGAAGCAGTTCATTGCCTTTTCCGCTACATTATGCTGTTTATTAAAAACCTTGCCTATGTGTGGGAATGAGCATTTTGCTAAGATATGAAGATGCACAAGTATACTGAACACGTCCTTGTCCTCCTGTAGCAATTCTTTGGCAAAGTTGAGTTAAATGCTTTCAGGAAATAATGAGAGATCAATGACAATGTACAGCAGAGCCATTTCTCCCAGTCTGGAGTGATTCAAATAAGAATTCCTTGAGGAAATCATGACAGTGGACCTGTGAAACAAGTAAACAAGCCTTCTATTTCCAAAATCACAACAGTAGAACAAGGATGAAATAAGCCATTAGTATTCTCTTTCAAAAAAGTAGAAAATTAAAGGTAAAAGAAGAAATTATGGGTCTCATGCAATTTCAAAATGCAGCCATGCACACTTCATTAGGTTTCAATGCCTGGGAACAATCTCCAGGGCCTTCAGCTCCTTCCATTTGTTCTACACTTAATTAGAAGTATCTGTTTTCTTTCACGAAGGACAGCACTTTCTTGCTTCTGAGTAGTTTTATCAGCCTACCTGTAGAACTTTCAGAATCTAGCAACTTTCTTCATTCCATTCTCACTTTTAATTCAAGCTAGTATAACTTCTCAAAAACCTTATGTGTCCTGTGTATGTATGAAGGACCGGTTCCTTAGATAAGAGGGTTCCTGGATAAACAAATCCGTCAGGACTTTTCCTAGCTGGCTGATAAGAATATATGAATCACACACCTAACCCCTTTCTAGAGTTCATCTCTGAGTGCATGTTCTGATTATCTGGGCATGTCTTTGATTTTGTCTTCAGAGTCTGCTTTCATGATAGTGAATTTCTTAGATTTTTTTACATCTCTTGCAGTCTACCAAGATCAACTCTTATAAATCACCAAGCCCTAGTCCCTTTTTCTTAATAGTTCTACCCTCATTTTATCTCTTCTTCCTTTTATATTAATGCAAGCAATAAGAAGACACTAGGCCACGTCTTCAGTGCTTTATGAAATCCTCCGTTAAATATTCATATTCATTGCTTACAATTCTGCTTTCCCTATACCTATGGACAACAGTGCAGCTAAGCTTTCTACCACTATGTAACAAGGTTCTCTTTTTTAAAAAATATTTTATTTTTTTTATTTATTTTGAGAGAGAAAATGGGTGCACACCAGGCCCTCTAGCCACTGCAAATGAACTCCAGATGCATGTGCCACTTTGTGCATATGCCTTTATGTGGGTACTGGGGAACCAAACTCAGGTCGTTAGGTTTTCTAGGCAAGTGCCTTAACTGCTGACCATCTCTCCAGCCCCCAAGGGTCCTTTTTTTCTAGTTTGTAACAATAGGTTCCTGATTTCTTGCTGAGCTGTTTTTGACATCCATATTCCTATCAATAATCTGTTCACATGATTTAGGTATTCTCTAAGAAGATACAAATATTCACAATCAACATTTGTTACAATCTGTGGAGTCTTCTCTGTCAGTCTTTAACACCTAAACTTTCACAAGCAAGTCTCTTCAAGGCAATCTCAGCTTTTTCTATCACACTTCTCAAAATTTTTCTAGTCTCTACCCACTAACCGGTTACAAAGCTACTGTTTGTGACAGTAGTACTCTATCTAGAACCAAAATAAATACTCACTTACTGTTCATACTGTGGGGGAAAAAAAAAAAAAAAAAAAACACTGCAAACTTAGTGGCTTGTGAAGCAGCACAACTTTACTGTGCACCAATCCTACAGAACTATAGTCAAATTATCAGGAGAACTGATCCTTCTGAAGCCTCCCTGGAAGAATTTATTTTTTCTAGAAGCTGCCCTCAATATTTAGCAAAGACCACAAATAATATCACCTTTTTTTCTATCTGATTCTGTTCCTGCTGATGGAAGAAATCAAAGGCCAAATGAAAAAAACCTCATACCATGCTCAGGAATTGGAAGATTTGACAAAAATGCTGATTCTCTAAATTTGCAAATTTACTGACATTCCTATCAAAGTCCCATTATGAATTTTTGCCTATAGAGACAAACTAATTCCATAATTTATTTAGGAAGAAAGCTAAGTCAGATTTGAATTACAAATAAAAGAATAAAAGTACCTGAGTGGAATACTTATTGTATTCAATAATAATCAGGATGTGTGGTATTGGCAAAGCAATCCATGTATATGTCAGTAGAGCAAATCAGGAATTTAAGTACAGTGGAAGGATTTTTGACAAGCATAGAGCTTTCAATAAATGATATTGGAGTCGGGCTTGTGGTAGCACATGCCTTTAATCCCAGTACTACGTAAGCAGGAGTAGGAGGATTGCTGTGAGTTCGAGGCCACCATGAAATACATAGTGAATTCCAGGTAGGTCTTGGCTAGAGTGAGACCCTACCTTGAAAAACAAAAAAGAAAATAAAAAATAAAAATAAATGAATGATATTGGAAAAATTGGGCATCCTTAGGGATGATAGGATCCTATACTACATACCTATACAAAAATTAATTACAAATGTAAATGTGAATATAAACATATAAAATATTTGAAGGAAACTTAGAAATTCTTTGTGATCTAGTCAAAATTAAAGCATAATTTTAAAAATTGAGAAATATATCTCTATTCAAAATTCAAATATATGCTTTTACAATATTAAGAAAAATCTCACATTCACAGTGGATTTATATCCATAATATATAATAATATAGGAGGAATATAATATAGAAGGAACTCTGAACTCAGTAGGAAGAAAACATGATGGTTCAGAGAATGTAACCTGGTTCCTTGTCTTTTTCATGAAGATTCAGTATCAATTGAACAAAAAAATATAAAAATTACCAGGCTTTTATAAGCATTCACCTTTGTTCAGGTTATTCTTGAATTGCTGAGTATGCATGGCTGTAGTCAGGTTAGTAATATTTAGTGAGTCACAGTTCTTATTAGCTGATAATTTTCATTCTACTTGTATCTACTCAAATTGCTTGGTTATTTTCTCTCTTTCTTTCTTAGTTTCTTTTTTCTTTTCTTTTCTTTTCTTTTCTTTTCTTTTTTTTTTTTTTTTTTTTTTGAGGTAGGGTCTTGCTCTAGCCCAGACTGACCTGGAATCCACTCTGTGGACTCTGTGGCCACTCAGGGTGGTCTTTAGCACACAGTGATCCTCCTACCTCTGCCTCCCAAATGCTGGGATTAAAGGCGTGTGCCACCATGCCCAGCTGATTGGTTATTTTCCTCACATCATGTCTCTATCTCTTGCCACTATTGGTTTTTCCCTGCAATAACAGCATCAGGAATTCAAAAATAGCACTTTACAACTTTTTCCTATGAAGTATTTTTTGCCTATACCTGCATATGACAAGTCTGTAACAGGATAGTAAAGAAATTTCTAGTCTAAGCAGGAATAGAACAGGAACAAGTCTGCCTCCTTCTTATCCCATCGAATCTCTTTCCCATTCTGCCTAAGTAATGGGCATTTGTGTGTAATGCACTGTCATCTAAAATGTGGGGACAAGTACTGTGGTAGACAGTTCCACAGTGCTGGGATGAACATCCAGCCAAACACAGTTTATGGGAGGAACTGGATTTATTTCAGCTCATAGATCCAAGGGGAAGCTCCATCAGTGATGGGAGAAGCTGATTACTTCCATAGATCCAAGCAAAGAGAAAAACCATCACCAGCCAGCAAATGCCAACAAAGCAGTGAACAGGACCCCATAGCTCAGACTTCTCTACATGCCTTTGAGCTGGCATTCAGATCTGTCCCCAAACATACCTCTGGGCTAGACCCCAGGATCTGCCCACAGTGACACCCTTCTCCAGCCAGGCAGCTGGAGACCCAAGTTGCAAGCTTTAATAAAATACCTAAGTATATGGAGGACATACACTTAAACTACCACAGGTACCAGAGCTGTTGCTTGTGTTCCTGTGACAAACTACATCTCAGGCCTCCTTTTTGGAAATAAGGTGAATTTGTAAATGACTCACCAAAATTCCATGTGAGAACACTATAAAATCAATAACCACTACTGTTCTTTGAGAAGCACCCCACCCATGTTCTAGGGTGTGTCTTAATTTTCTTTCTGAGCACCTCTCTCTTAACCTTTGGCTTAAAGAGATAGGTAGGTAGGTATAGATAGATAGATAATTGGTTTTTCGGGTAGGGTTTCATTCTAGCTCAGGCTGACGAGTAATTTACTATGTAATTTCAGGGTGGACTTGAACTCACAGTGATCCTCCTGTCTCTGCCTCACAAGTGCTGGAATTAAAGGAGTGTGCCACCATGCCCAGCTCCTAAAATATTCTTAATAAAACACAACCTCTGGGGAAAAAAGAAAGAAGAGAAAAAAATGCAACCTCTGCTATTATTGTGCATTTACTTGCTAGCATTTCTGTTTAGGCTCATAATTGGCATTTTAAAATCAAAGTACTTTGAACTACAAAAATAGTACTTCAAGAAATATAATAGTAAAAAGATTGGGATTCTCAAATTTGAAAAAGTATATTCTGTATCCTTTTAGGAATCTGGAGACAGTGTCAACTAAGGATGGGAAAATGACAAATCTGTATATGCTCAGGAACATGTAGGGAATTAGCAAAAGATTTATGAACATGAACCCAAGCAGAATAAGCTGTTAACAGAAACATAATTTATCAATTCAACAAAGAAATAACTTAGATTGCAAGCTTTTAAAATGCTGTTGTTAATAAATCTTCCAAATTTCTTGTACATGTTTTGTCCCATAAGTAAATATCAGACACTAAGTAGAAGACCTAACTTGAGATGGTTACAACACCAATTGTCATTTTTCACGTAGTGTAGAATTTGAAGGAATGTTATAAGAGTGAAGGAAAAATCACAACATTGCCTGAAAACTCCTTGGTCTTGGAAAGCCAGGATATTTAAACAGAGTCAGGTATTTTTCTATGGGCATAAATGCAACATACAGCCTTTCCTATAACAGGTCCGTCTCTCAACACCTTTGGCAGCTTACTAAGTGTCCTCTGTTTATCAAAGAGTTTAATAGGTGAATCCCAGTTTAATCTTATTTTAATGTATTGTCATTGGTTAGCTAATGCCCGTATAAAGGTATACAATTATCTTAATTCCGCATGTTGTAAGAGGTATTTCCCAAGAACCTAAGATTGAATCTTTTTTTTTTTTTTTTTCAGTTTTTCGAGGTAGGTCCCACTCTAGCCCAGGCTGACCTGCAATTCACTATGTAGTCTCAGGGTGGCCTCCAACTCACATGATCCTCTTACCTCTGCTTCATGAGTGCTGGGATTAAAGGTGTGCACCACCACACCTGGTTATATTTATTTATTCAAAAACAGAGAGAGAAAGAGAAAGAGTCAGAGAGTGAGAAAAAACGGGCATGCCAGGGCCTCTAGCCACTGCAAATGAACTTAAATTCAGATGATTTTATGCCTTCCCCAAGCTTTGTTGGGAGTCAAAGTCTGTTTATGGGCCACTCAGAAAGCCCGCGGCACTGCCCAAGGTGCTGCTGTGGTGCAGTCGTGGAAAGCCTTCCACTGTTCACCTTCAACAGCAGCTCAGCCTCTACATCTCAGGTATGTTTGGGAGTGTACTTTATGACCATTACTGTATATCGGTCTGCTGTGATCTCTTAGCCAGTACACTTGTACACCCTAGAGAGGGGGAAAGGGTTGACTAAAACAGTTTTCTGCTCATTCATTCATGCACCAGGGCCAGTTCTGGTGACAATGTGGGGCAATGCTCAAAGCTTGGAGCTCTAGGTCTGGCAGCCATTCAGCTCTTCCTCAGACTCAGGTTGCTGTTGATCACTAGTGCTGACAAAGACTTGTTCTCTGATGCATCATCCTTCCTGGGGCTCAGAAATGATTCTTGAGTTATTTGGAGGATTTCTCTCAAGCCTTTGTTTTCTTGTTCAAGTTGAAATAGTCACTCCTGTTCCTTGTAACCCCGCTGCTCATCCATTTCAATAGCCTTCCTCATTACTGCTGCCATTTCAGTTATCTAGTCAATGTGTGCTTGTAACTCCTTGGAGTGCTGTCCTTTTAGCATCAATATACCTGGATCATCTTTCTTGCTAGCCATCAGTAGTCTAAACATTTGTTCTCGATACTTGCTCATTATGAGCTCCAAAGCTGACTGATGCTCTTCCAGGGATGTATGGACTTCTTTATTCTCTTGCTGCAGTTCTCTGATTTGCCTGTTTTCTTGCTGGATCCCCATAACTAATGTGGACCATGGGCAATGTTTTGCAACTTCATTAAATTCTTGAATTTTTTCCTGATACTGCTTCATTGTTTCTACCCCCTTGCTGAGAGCTGTGGTCTGCTCAATGACAGACTCTGCTGCATCCTCATGGTCTCTCAGTCCCTCAACAAGGGCCTCAGCACCAGCAAGTGCCTTCTCAGTTGTGCAACTCATCTTTGGCTTCCATCCCTCGCAGGCACCTAGGATGCCCAGCTTTTGGCACGGGGGGTGGGGGAGCGGGGGAACAGGACACCTGAGAGTCTGCATCCTAGTTCCACCTCTTCCCAAGCACACACGAAAACTGGATAGATGGTGGCACTGCGGACCATCGCCTGCCTCGGCGGAACCTCCACTCCAACACTAGGCTGGTGCTCCCCTCTGGTTTCATTTCTTAACTAATGTGAATAATGCAGCAGTAAACTTGAGTGTGCCAATATTTCTGTGAAAGGATATATACTCAGTAGTGATATAGCTAGATCAGTAAGGAAGTTCTACTTTTAATTTCCACCATTGTTGAACTAGTTTAAATTACCACAAACGTGGTGCTGGGAAGATAGTTTAATGGACAGTGTTCCTGCTGTGCAAGCTCTCTGTGCACTTTCCTGGTTCTATACATTAAATATTTCAACCATAACTTGATATGAATAACTTATTTTCTGATCCTATTTGGTGTTTTGGAGGCCTTTTGTACATCTTTTTGTCTAGATTTGAATTTTTTGTCTTCTACATTTATATTGAAAATGTTTTCCATGCCTTTGGCTGCAATTCTCTTCTGTACCTATTATTCATAGGTTTGATCTCATGGGATCCCAAAGATCTTGCATGTTCCATTCACATTTTTTAAATTTTATCATTGTTCATGACTAAATATTCCATTTCCTCTACCTTGCATTTACTCCCTGGTATTCTGTCGTCCTCATGATCCATTCTGTTTATGTGGCTTTTTGCTGACTTTCTCATTTACATACTGAATTTTTCACTTCCAGCACCATTTCGAGTTGGTTTATATTCAGTCCTTTTATTGAATTCTATTTCTATATCTTGCATTCAATTTCTTAGTTCAGTTCAGCTGTTTGCTTGTGTTCCCTCAGAATTCATTCACATCTACATTATTTGTTTAAACTCATTCGTTTGTAATATTAACCATTACTGTGGGTTGGAAAATTGTTGAAGAGTCATGTTGTGATGGCTTTTCATGTTACTTCATTGTTACAATGAACTTCACACTGCTGGTAGAAAACACTCAACCAAGAGCAGCTTGTGGCAAGAAAGGGTTTGGGCTTATAGACTCAAGGGGAAGCTCCATGATGGCAGGAGAAAATAATGGCATTAGTAGAGGGTGGATATCACCTACTGGACAACAGCAGGTAGACAACAACAGTAGGAGAGTGTGCCAAACACTGGCAAGGGGAAGCTGGCTACAATACCCATAAGCCCTCCCCCAATAGTACATCACCTCCAGGAGGCTCCAGTTCCCAAATTGCCACCAGCACGGTACCTATCATTCAGAGCACATAAGTTTATGGGGGACACCTGAATCAAAACCACCACATTCATGAAACATACAACATGTTTGCATTGTGAACCACAAGTTAGATCATTAGTTGAATTGTGTATCGTATTTCAGAAGAACTGTTTGAGTGAAACTAGGTTGTAATAGGATTGCAGTATCATCTGTCTCTGTTTGACTTGTGTTTAGGGCACTAGACTCCATCCTAGCCCTCTCCTGTAAGTAAGATACTACTGTCTGTAACAATAGTCACTATTTAGGGGTAGACCCACTATGAAAATAGAGTAAGTCAACTATAAAGCAGCCATCCTTTAAACTCTAATCATTTTATTTTATTTTATTTTATTGTATTTTATTTTATTTTATTGATTAGAAACTTTGCTGTATGGATAAATGTGTTGGTCCCATTCTCTGCCTTGCCCCTATTCCACTGAGGAAGGAAGGATGGATTTAGAAACTCCATATTAAGTAGAAGAGAGTACAAAAATTGACCTTAAAAAAGAGTTTAAATATTTTTATCTAATAATACAGTAGTCACATAGATTTATGATTTTTACATGCCTTTTATCATCTCCTTTGATTCTAGAAAAAAGTCAGTATAGCTGCTGGTATACAGCATTGATATGTCATATTAACTGAGTACCTTTTGTCTATCATACAGCAATCAGCAGGCTTTCTTACTGGAGAATGTCCCTTGCAATAATGCAAGCTGTGAGGAGGTGCATCGGATGTTTAGAGTCTACTGGGAGCTTCCGGATCTCAATCTAATCAATGATGCCATAGTAGCCACCTTTTTTGACATTTATGAAGATGTGAGTTCAGAGCTGTCCTTTGTGTTTGGAGTTTAATTGCCATCTACCTCATCTCATTATAGCTTCACCCTGTTCAGCCAGAAAATAGAATGCCATAATGAAAGTAAATTAATTCATTAAAGAAAGCTGCTTTTTATGTTAATGGTAGAGGGAATAAATTAATAATAGCCCTAGCTGATCTCAGTAATAGAAAATGAAAATGTCTTTATGTGGATAAACCACTAAAGTATGATGCTTTAAGACTCACAAATCGACATGTTCAGCAGTAGACCAGTGAAGAGCCAACAGGTGACAGTCTCGTACCTGTACAACATTGATGGCCCAAGAAGGCGTGCAGGCTTACTTTTATCCTTGTAGACTGGAAGAAGCATCTGTATTGCCGATTTCTGAGTCTCTGTGGCTGCCAGTAGACCAGGTGGAAGACCTTCCAGGCTCCCTGGCTATCCCCTTTTTAAAAAGAAAAGCCAGTTTATCATGTATAAAAATAATAAATTTTGTTGAAAATAATGGTAATTCCAGAGCCAATATATCCAAGTATATCCTTACAAGATAATTTATTTTAAGAAGTTAAATATATGTCATGACATTTATGTCTCCATTAACCCTGTTTTGAGTTTTATTTTGGTTTTGTTTTAATAAGAGGATTATTCTGAACTAGGAGTTTTAAACCAAAGTTGTTTTCTTATATTTCTCCTGCTGCCAAGTTACATTTCTTTTCATTTTTCATTAGCATTTCTAAACTTGGAAGTGATTGACAGAAGTATCACAAGGGAGAAAAACCAAGAGATCAATTTAATTTCTATATATCAGAAAGCATCATAAAACTTAAATTTGTTTTTAAATGTGGGAAATAAAATGCTATGAAGAAGTGAAATAATATCCTTAGTATAAAAGTATTTATAGAAATTAATGGGTCAAAAAAAATTCTAGAAAAATAGAACATAGTTAATTTACAGGAAAAATCTACATTGCCAAACATATATAAAAACATAAATGATCAGCTTCATGAAGAAAGCCAGAAGAGTTTAAGTAAGTAAACATTATGTTCTTCAGCAGAACTAGCAAACTGTGTCAGGGAACTAGTCGCCCTCCAACTCATCAGGCGGGGTTCAGCACCTACCTGCAGGCTTTGCAAGGAGGAGGCCAACGAATCAAGACTGAAAACCCAGGAAGGGCTTTTCATGGGGCAGCTGGAGCCTGCTAAGACTAGCACTGTCGTTTTCTTAGTGCCTTGTCTTTTCCTTATCTGTAGCTTGTCTGTTTCATCCCCATTGCAAGCCCTCTAACTAGAACTTTTCTCTCCCAGTGATTCTGACTTTACTGTTCAACTCTAGCATTTGCTTTTACTGTTACATTCTAAGGCAAGAAAAAGACAGAACTACTGCCGACGAGTAGCTGTATTGTGGCCAAGGGCACAGAGCAGGGTTTCTGGCTATTAAGGCCCTTCTAGCAAGTTTCTTACAACTCTATCAGAAATATGCCAGAGTACTAAACAATATCACCAAAGATGAAAATTAGATGTTTTTCATTTCACTTTACTTTACTGTTCAAGGTTGTATGTGTGCTACCTCAACTTGAGTTAAGTAAGGTTTATTCTTAAATGATAACCATGGTGCATTAGCTCTCTGCCACTCTGACAAAATATCAGAGAAAACCTAAAAGGATCAAGGTTTGCTTGAACTTGAGTTTCAGAGTTTCAGCCCATGGTCATGAGGCCCTGTCTCCTTGGGCTTATGAAACACTACAACACGGCAGGAGCACATGGTCAGGAGATCTGCTCACCTCATGGTAGTCTAGAAGCAAAGAGGGAGACAAAAAGCAGCTAAGGTCCCATTACCCCCGAGGCTTTCCACCACCTCCCAGTAGTTGCCAAGCAGAACTTTTTAACACATGAGCCTTTGGAGGAGCATTTATTCAAACAATAGCCAAACTACATATTTTAACATTGCTTGTTAATTTCATCTATATAGGTTTGTTCTTACATCTTTGTATTTTTCCAGGGAATCTTGGACATTATAGTACTGAGTAAAGGATATGCTAAGAATGACCTTGCCATTCATACACTGAAAAATAACTTTGAAGCAGATGCTTATTTTGTTAAAGTCATTGGTAAGTATCTTAGATGTTACTTACTCATTTTTTTCTTCCCTCTTCTCTTTTATGCTGTCTTCCTCTTCATCTATTCCATAGTGCAAGTACACATGCCTGTGTATTCTACATGCAACCCTCCAAATCAAGATGTAAACTTCAGTCTAATATCATATTATCTGCACATGGGCCCCTTCAGACACCCCAGCTATTCCCCACAAGGACTGTTTTCTTCCTGATTTAGTTTCTGTCCAAATCTGTTGTTTGTAGCATCTTTTTCAGACTTCATTCTGGAACATCTTTTTAGTCATTGGCTGTTTTCTTATTCTCATCAGTTTTAAAGAATTCAAATTTTGCATCCTGTAAGATAATCACCAGTTTTTGCTAAACTTCCTCAGTCCATTGTATCAGGAATCACATGATGTTGACCTGTCCTAGGACTCTCACCTGGTCATGTGGATGGCAGATTTATCCATCCTAAATTTACTGTTTCCCTCTCTTAGTTGATTAGTTATTATAGAGATTGTTCTGGTATTATTTATGTCCTTTTCTATCAAACCTCTACCTACTAGAGTCCATTAGTAACTCCTTCCTCAATCAACTTTTGTCAGATAGTGATTCTCTCTTGCCATCATTCCTTCTAATAGGAACTATAGAGTGTTATCATAAATTAGTGTTGGAAGATGACTGCTTTGTGCTATTGTAGCTGACATCAAGATATCCTTATCAGCTGTGTGTACTTTGTATAAGTATTCATTAGCTTTGAAACGGACACAAATGGTTGAACACAGAATAATTAATGATCGTTGAGAGATCAGAATATGTAACCTCCTTTCCTGAATGACCAATTCACTCTTAGGATGAAGTTAAAGTGACTTCCATATTCTTCAGCCATATGTTCCACAGCCACAAAAAAATGTATGACTTTAAGCATTGTTGTGCTTTTTCATCACTGATTTGAACATCTGTGGCAAAACACTTTCAAGGGAATTTTGTTTGTTTGTTTTTTGAGGTAGGGTCTCACTCTGGCACAGGCTGACCTGGAATTCACTATGTAGTCTCAGGGTGGCCTCGAATTCATGGCGGTCCTCCTACCTCTGCCTCCCAAGTGCTGGGATTAAAGGTGTGCGCCACCAGAGAATTTTTTTATTAGTTATGTACACAGTGTGTATACAGCCATGTTGATACCATCATTAGCCTCCAGACCCTCCATGTTGGGGAATGTGGGTTGTGCATTGTGGGGCTAGCCATCAGTTATGGGTAAGAGGTAATGTGCATAATGTCCCAGCATGTGGCTCTAACAATCTTTCCAACCCCTCTTCCTTGAATTTCCCTGAGCTATAATGGGTTTGTTTTAGGTCTACTTCAGTGATGAGGTCTTGGGAGCCTCTGGGTCTCTGGATATCTGGTTTTTAGGAGTTGAGTGTCCTCTGTGTCTATCTACCTCACCCTTGTGCTCATACCAAGAAAGCAGCACTCTTGCTCATTTCCTCAATTACTCTTGCTTTCAGCTTGGGCCCTGTTGAGGTGTGATGGGCTGATTCTCTCCTCAGGATTTGCATCCCTCTGGAAAAGAGAAGCAAATTCTCCAGCGGAGAGTGAAGTCAGCACCAGATAAATGGGATAACCATTATTATTTTAGAATTTAATAGGTCAAGAGAATATTGATTAGCTAAAAAATAAGACTTATGTGTTTATTCAACATGCTATTAATATGTCATCACAAGTATATTTTCTTCTCAGTGGTTTTTCTTAAACTTGAAATCTCAAGATAGCAGGACAAAGAATCTTTAAAATTGCCAACCATGATTGTATATAATTAGAATAATCTGATTCAGTTAAGTGAAACACAGGGCCACTGGACCAAATGCTTGAGATTTGATCCCTTAGGGATAAAGTATAAAATCCAATGTAACCATTTGACTAACGCAAATTTTGGTTCCCAAAGACAGATTCAATAGAAACTATGTCACTTCTAGCATCAAAACATCTCAAAAAAATCTGTCATCTGACCTTAGACCACTAGTATTGCTTTCCTTTATGAAGAGTATCATACTGTTTATCTCTAGTTGTTGTGACATAGTATACAGACCGCTTGCCTTCCTTCAGAGTACTCCAGGGTCTTTGAGAAACACTCTCAAAGTCAGTTATTTGTGCCGTTCATATTAGCATCTCTCCTACCCAATAAAATCTGAGAGTCAAAGTGATGAGCATTTCTTTATTTCCTCCAGGCCTAACATAGGGACTCACATATGGTATAGACTTTATATCATTTATATCAATTTATGTCAAGCCAATGGCCAATTACCATTTCAGACATTGATTGGATATACTGACAAAACTTTTCTACTCCCACACAGCATGTGACACCTGTTTCATCTCTAACTTTAGAAAACATTCTAACAAAATATGAAACTCCAGTTCAAAGGCAATTCCTCCCTTTGTCCATTTCCCAGAATCAGGGGCACTGCAGGGTACTAGTTTGTTTCTTAAAAATAATAGCCTGATGTCATAGTGGATGATTTACCGGGTTCTGCTTTAATATCTACCCATCTATTCTGATTCTTTGTGACTAGAAACACTGACTTGGTTAATCTGTCACATACCAGAAATGTATGGCAATAAACCTTGAAATAAGGAAGGAGAGTTGTCCCATATTGTCTTAATGGTCTGCCATTTAAAAAATAAAAATTGAAGCCAGACATGGTGGCACACGCCTTTAATCCCAGCACTCAGGAGGCAGAGGCAGGAGGATCGCCATGAGTTCAAGGCCACCCTGAGACTCCATAGTGAATTCCAGATCAGCCTGAGCCAGAGACCCTACTTCAAAAAAACAAAAAAAAGGGGGGGGGGCTGGAGAGATGGCTTAGCAGTTAAAGCATTTGCAAAGCCAAAGGATCCTGGTTCAATTCCCCAGGACCCACATAAACCGCACAAGGGGGCACATGCATCTGGAGTTCATTTGCAGTGGCTGGAGGCCCTGGTGCACCCATTCTCTTTCTCTCTCATAAATGTGTGTGTGTGTGTGTATGTGTGTGTGTGTAATTTAAATTCTGTTCTTGTCCAGAATAAATGGTACTTACCTGAAGAATATACATTACATTTAAATTAACAATAATTCCAATTCAAAATACTGTTTTCTTCTGGTTCAGATCACTGTAGGATTTGTGTTCTTCAGCTCAGTTTTACCAGTATAGAGTATTATGTTTTAGTGAGAAATTTTCAAGAAAATACAAATTCATTACTTACTTCATTTGAATGTGATGTTTGTGTTCATTTCTGGACAGATTGCAGACTAATGCTATCTGGAGAGCAAAGAGAATTCCAAGTAAAGGAGATATTACTTTATATATTGTAGTGACAGTTCCAGCTCCCCACATGCTCATCAAGTTCTGTCCAAGCCCTGAAACCTCTATATACTAGAGATTCTATTTTGTGCTCTCAAATATGGCTAAATCTACCATACTTGATACACATTTGCTATTATACAAGCATGAAATAAAAGCATTGTTTGCTAGGCTTGAGTATGTGCCCTCCATCCAGGGTAGAGTCTAGCACATGTGGGATAGGAATGAATCAGCATAGAGTTTTCCAAACTGATAAAGGGGTTCAGATTCCCACTTGTACTAATATGCCGACAAGAGAAGATAAGTGGTCTATGCCACCTGTCAGAGACAAAAGACCCGAAAATGAATCTTTAAGCTGTACATTAGTCTGAGAGCTTATAATCTGGAAAGACAGTGGGTTAACATCCCAAAGATCTGTCTTCCTGATCTTTTCTTATTTGTGTTTTATATTGGGAACCAGAACAAAGGTGGAATTTAAGGCTCAGTCTTAACCTTCTGGCCAGGTAGTTGGGAGACAGTCTGTGATCTGCAGTGTTGGGCCTTTCTTCTTTATCATCTCCTTTCTCTCTGTAGCAGGGGTAGGTTCACATGCTGCAAGACCTTTGAAGCCTATTTTCTTCCTGAGGCCCCATTTGGATGACATCTAAAGGTTAACTCAACAGACCTTTAACAGTGTCTAAAGCTGAGCTGCTCCCAAGTTATATGTGCAGATTATTCCCTACAAAATGAAGTAGAAATGTGCTTTAAAACGTGGAAGATAAAATGTACAAAATATAAAGTCCCTACAGAATGAAGTACAAATATGCTCTTATAATATAGAATATGAAATGTCACTGTGAAGAAGGCAATTCTCAGTGGGGAGCAGAAAAAGTTATATTTTTGCATGTGTATGTGTAGTATGCATGCATGTATGTGTGCATGTTCATGTGTGTTTAGATGTGTGTGTACACGTGCAAGTATGTGTTCAGGCACACAAGCACATGTGCGTGTCATATCCAGAGGTCAATGTCAGGAGTCTTCCTCTATCATTCTTCACCTTATTTTCTTGAAACAAGTCTCTCACTAACCTTGTAACTCACCAATTAGTCTACACGGCTATCCAGCCAGCCTTAGGCATCCTCCTGTCTCTGCCTCCCCAGCACTGGAATTACAGGTATATGCCACCACAGCTGGCTTTTATTTAAATACACATATGTAATCTGTGTGGTGTGGCTTACACATATTGTGTTGTGCTGTATGCATGTGTGTACAGATCCATGCGTCCCATGCGTGTTTGTGTAGAGGCCAGAGAAGAATGTCAGGCGTCCTATCAATCCTCCATGTTATGCAGCAGTTACCTTCTCATAGCTAGGACGCTAAAAGCAGTTGGTGGCAAGAAAGGATTCAGCTTACAGTATCGAGGGGAAGTTTCATCGTGGCAGCAAAGCATGGCAGAGCATAGACTTGGTATCACATCTTGCAACAGAAGTTGGCAGTAAGCAGCAAGGGCAAGCTAGCTGGTATTGGCAAGCCGGACCAGTAAACCTCAAGGTCCATCCCCATTGACACTTCTACCAGCATGGCTTCACCTCCCAAACTGCCACCAGCTAGATCTTAAATATGAAGCTTCATCACAAACATATGAGACTTTGGGACATTTCACATTTAAACCATTAATAACATATTTCTGAGAAAAGTCTCTCTCTGAACCTGGAGCTGCCGTTTTCATGAGCCCCTGTGATTCTGCAGTCTCTGTTCCCCGTAGGACTGGGGTTACAGGCATGTGTGGCCATGCCCAGTATTCACATGTGTGCTGTGCCCTTATTCTTTGCACAGCAAGTATTCTTACCAACCGAGCCATCTCCCCAACCCCAATACTCCACTTGCTTTTAAGATCTTTATTTATTTATTAGAGACAGAGAGAGGGAGAGAATGGGCACACCAGGGCCTCTAGCCACTGCAAACGAACTCCACATGCATGTGTCACCATGTGAATCTTGCTTACATGGGACCTGGAAAATCAAATCTGGGTCCTTAGGCTTCATAAATATGCACCTTAACTGCTAAAAAATCTCTCCAGCCCACCAACAGCTCACTTTTATGTAGGTGTTAGAAATCCAAACTCAGGTCCCGATGCTTCCATGACCAGCACTTTACCCACTGACCTATCCCTCTAAGTTCCTCTATGTATTTATGGTGATTATTTGGAAACTACCTGTGTGAAAATATCCACCAGAGTCTTTTTCTTGATGTTTACTTAAAAATATAAAAACTAAACCAAGGATTCCTGCCTCGTGCAGCACGGCAGCCTATTCTGTTTGAGCGTCTCACAGTGAGGACCTACGAGCTCACCAAGTCAGACTAACACAGACTTCTTTTATGAGTTACTTTGATTGTTGGAAAACTTACTGTACCTCAAGACACAATGTGCTTATTCAATTACTTCTGTCAATTGATACCAATGTTTGATATATAGTAGGACCTTAACTGGTATCTGATGAATAAAAGCAATTAGTTCTAATAAAACTACTGCAATTTTTTTGGTTTTTTTTTTATTTACTTATTTGAGAGCGACAGAGAAAGAGGCAGAGAGAGAGAGAGAGAGTGAGAGAGAGAGAGAGAGAGAATGGGCGCCAGGCCTTCCAGCCACTGCAGACGAATTCCAGATGCATGCGCCCCCCCCCCCCCATTGTGCATCTGGCTAACATGGGTCCTGTGAAATCAAGCCTTGAACCGGGGTCCTTAGGCTTCACAGGCAAGCGCTTAACCACTAAGCTATCTCTCCAGCCCAAATTATTGCAATTTTTATCCTTGAAGAGGATCCTGAAGTATAACTGAGAATGCCAATATGCTCAACATAGTTTTACTCAGGAAAGACTCAACATCTGTGACAAATGAGACAACAAACTGCTTGGGAAAGAAATTTTGTTTGAAAACTCATGATAAAAAAAAAGTATCTTGAGCCAGGAGCACTCAGGAGGCTGAGGTAGGAGGATCACTATGAGTTTGAGGCCATCCTGAGACTAATTCCAGGTCAGCCTGGGCAAGAACTTACTATAAAAATAAAAAAATAAATATCTTGAGCCCCTTGTGGTAGTGTACACCAGTAGAAAATTGCTGAAGAGGCAAAAGGAGGAGGAGCAGGAGTTTGAGACCAGACTGGGCTACACATTTGACTAGAGAAGTGGCTTAGTAGTAAAAGTATCTTCAAAAAGACTCAAAACTCTATCATGTGCTGTCCAAACCAAATTAGAGTATATGCTCCTGGGAAGAACAGTGATATACAGCATTATCTGAGGAAGGATGGGCCACGCATCCCTAAGCTCAGATCTAGATATAGTCAATTTGGTGTGGGATCTTTTTATTTTAGAAAACAGGATGATTTTGCATTAAAAGTATTAACATAAATATTAATAACATACTTTACAGAAAGGTCACAGAAAATTAGATACCAATTTAAAGCAATCATCTGAAAGAAAAAATAACCTGCTAGCCATTTTGATATACCACTCTGATAAAATAACCTTCTAGCCATTTTGATATAACGTTTTACTCTTTCCTTTATTAGTTTTATGCTTTAAATCAGATAGTTGTTCATTTGTAATTAGTCTTTCAAAGCCATGTACAATTATCAGAATTCATTTTGCTCTAAAAATATTCTAATGCACAAATTGGTCTATATTAAATGTCATTGTTTTTTAATTAAGGAAACTGGAATGGTTTGACGTTTATATGTGGCCAGGAAAAGGTGAAAGTCTTCTGCCAGTCCCTCTGCTGGTTAAACAGCCCCAATCCCCTTCATTCATTTGAAGACAGTGGACCCTGTGTATTACACAACTGTGGAATTCCCTTGCTGTCCTGAATCAAGACTAAGTCTTATTTTTTCTCTTTCTCTTGTCAGCTGTATGTGGAGGTTCCAAATCCTAATTCTTTTCAACTGGAATTAATTCAAGTTTCTCAGAAACATATTTGAACCTGTGTTTCTTTAGTATATTTAAAATTATGTGTCTCACCTGTTACTTGCCAGATGACTTTCCTTTACAATGCTTTCACTCCCTTGCCTGACTTCAGATTTCATAGAAATAACACATTTACTTTGTTGATGGAGACCATAGCAGTCCATGGCTGGTGGCTGGTTCCTGTGTACTGCTTTGGGGAATTGTTAAGTCTTTCTGAGTAGGTACAGAGTTTTGCTTTCCAGGGAGGAGGACAGTGATAATGTGACCAAAAGACAGAGGTTCCTAGATAGTATTACTGTTTTTCTGGGCCATTTGTGTTATTTCATCCCACTGACTGTGAAGATGGGAAGGGTTATGGCTATATTAAAGTTATTTATAGCACTGAATAGAAGTCCTAGCAAAGCCTCCACTTTGCTTATCTAGCCTTCTCCTCTTCCAGTGTCACATGGAATTCTCATTATGGTAAGTTTTGTGGAAGCTTTCAGTTCTCTATTCTCTCCCCAGGTCCACAGAAACCTGCATGATGGTGGCATAATTATTCACCACTACTGCAGCTCTGACTTGAAGGGGTTCATTGACTCTGGAGGAATCCATCACAGTTACCCTGGTCACAGCATTAGTTAGCTCATATTCTTACTCATTTATATACCATCTTTAGAAATTTCTGCAAATAGCTGCCACTTTTATTTTTTCAGTCATCTCATTGATATGTAAGGAATTAAGGACAGAAATATTTGTTTTATATATAGAATCATAAGTTCATTCAAACATACTTACCAGTATGCTTTTTAAGATCTATGATATATATTTCTATGTTGATAGTATAAAATGTGACATTTGAAAGGACTAAATCAAGAAAATTAGCCTGTTCATCATCTTGCATTCATATTTTTGTCAAAATATTTTTATTTGTTCATTTTTTATTTATTTATTTGAGAGCGACAGAAAGAGAGAAAGACAGATAGAGGGAGAGAGAGAGAATGGGCACGCCAGGGCTTCCAGCCACTGCAAATGAACTCCAGACGCATGCGCCCCCTTGTGCATCTGGCTAACGGGACCTGGGGAACCAAGCCTCAAACCGGGGTCCTTAGGCTTCACAGGCAAGCGCTTAACCGCTACGCCATCTCTCCAGCCCCAAAATATTTTTAAAGGTCAAACTTCTTAATCTAACAAAATTTTTTAGATTTGCATTTTTTTAATTAGTTTGTACTCAGTGAAAATAGTCAAGTTGGTACCATTGTTAGCCTCCTCCATGTCTTACCCCTCCCTCTGGCTGTCTCTTATTGAAGTGTATGGGTCCTGCATTATAGAGTTAGCCCACAGTTATAGGAAGGAGGAAATGTCTCTGTGTACCATGACCCAACGTATGGCTCTGACATTCTTTCTGCCCCTGCTTCCGCAAAATTTCCCTGAGCCATCTTGAGTTCATTTTGGGTCTGCTGCAGTGATGAGGTGTTGGGAGCCTCTGTATCTCTGCATATCTGATTTGGTAGGAGATGACTGTTCTCTGTGTCGATCTCCTTCACCCTTGTGCTGGTACCAAATTCACCAAGAAAACAGCACCCTTGCTTGTTTCGCCAATTATTCTTAGTTTCAGCCAGGACCCTTTTGAGGTATGATGGGGTGGTTCTCTCCTTAGGATCTGCATCTATCTGAAAAAGAGAAGCAGATTCTCCATTGGAGAGTAAAGTTAGCACCAGATAAATGAGATAGCCCTTATTTTTTTAATAGAGAATTTAATAGGTGTAGGCCCTCTTTTAGCCCACAATTAGCTTGATAATGGAGAGCAAGCTCATGTTTGGAACTGGTTCTGACTTCTTTCCCAGCTCAAGCTATAGGTCCCATTCCGCTGAGCGGATCAGTTAGCTAAATCAAGAGCAGTTGGTTTCCTACCATGGCTGTGCGCCACTATTGCACTTGTGTGAGCATCACAACAGGTTATTTGCGATTAAGTAGGTTAGACCATGAGTTGCTTGGACAGATATTGGTCATTTTCCCCCAGTTGCCCATGTAGCACCTTCTGGCACTAGACATGCTGTCTGGGACTGACTCTCTTCCAGCTTCCAGCCATGTCACTCCATGTTATGTATCAACCACAAATGGTGTCTACAGCAGTAGGGTCTTACCACTAACCTTTGATGGGTCATCAAGTACTCTGACAGAAATCTGTCATTCTTTTAGGAAACCTTGTCAGTCTCTCTGATCAAAAGCTCACTGTGCATGATAGCCACATGCTGGTACTGGGAGTTACAGGTCAGTGCCCACTAAGAAAAGGAGGAAAAAGATAACTAATATAGAGGAATTAGAGAGGAGAGAGAGAGGGAGCAGGGGGTAGGGGGGAAGATGTAGAAGATTAAGGTTAGTCTAGATCATAACCTCTCCAGTGTCTTGTGGTTCAGGTGTTCCCTGTAAGGGTCCAGTGAAGGTTCAGCCATTTGGTCTGCCTTTTAGGACGTAGAATTTTATGGTACCATTGCCATTTTGGTCTAGATTTGTGTTTCCCACTCCTCTATTACCCTCCCCTCCCTCCCCACCCATTCTAGTGTCTAGTCCACAAGATGCTTGCTGGGTATGTAAGGTATCTTGGGTAGATTCAGGTTAGGTGCTGTAGATGAGTGAGACTATGTGGTGATTTTTTTTCTGTGATTGAGTAAGTTCACTGAGAATGATCTGTTCCAGGTTCAATCATTTTCCTCAAATTTCATTGTGTCATTTTTTTCTTACTGCTGTATAGAATTCCATTGTGTAGATATACCACATCTTAGCTATCCATCCTTCTAGTGATGGACATCTGGGTTGATTCCAGCTCTTAGCTATTACGAATTGAGCCGCTACAAACATAGTTGAGCAAAGCTCTCTAGCCTGTGGTTTGAAGGTTTTAGGGTAGATGCCCAGTAAGGAATAACTGGGTCTGTTGGTATCTCTATAGTCAGCTTTTTCAGGAGTCTCCATATTGCTTTCCAAAGTGGTTGTACCATCCTACATTCTCACCAACAGTGGATGAGTGTTCCTACTTCTCCACATCCTCGCAAGCATTTATTTTCATTTGATTTTTTGATATTTGCTATCCTTATTGGGGTAAGGTGGAATCTCTGATGATTAGTGAGACTATGCGGTGATTATCTTTCTGTGATTGGGTAAGTTCACTGAGAATAATCTGTTCCAGTTTCAACCATTTTTCTTCAAATTTCGTTGTGTCATTTTTTCTTACTGTTATGTAGAATTCCATTGTGTTATACATTCTTCTAGTGATGGACATCTGGGTTGATTCCAATTCTTAGCTATTACAAATTGAGGTGCTATAAACATGGTTGAGCAAATCTCTCTGGACTGAGGCTTGAAGGCTTTAGGGTACATGCCCAGTAAGGGAATAATTGGGGCTGTTGGTAACTCTATAGTCAGCTTTTTTAGGAGTCTCCCTATTGCTTTTCAAAGTGGTTGTAAGATAGTACTAACAAAAATTTTTAACAAATATATATTCATATATGTATGTATATGTATAAGACATTTATATTCATTATGTATACATATTATTTTGTATAGAACATACATACCATCTTTAATAAGAAATGTTTATAGAATAAGGATAAAATTACTTGAAGTGTCATTTTTACCTTATTTATGTTTCTGTATTTTTTTTTTAATATTTTTTTACTTTAAACATCTTTTTTTTAATTTTTATTTATTTATTTATTTAATAAGAAATGTTTATAGAATAAGGATAAAATTACTTGAAGTGTCATTTTTACCTTATTTATGTTTCTGTATGTTTTTTTAATATTTTTTGACTTTAAACATCTTTTTTTTAATTTTTTTTTTTATTTATTTATTTGAGAGCGACAGACACAGAGAGACAGATAGAGGGAGAGAGAGAGAATGGGCGCGCCAGTGCTTCCAGCCACTGCAAACGAACTCCAGACGCGTGCGCCCCCTTGTGCATCTGGCTAACGTGGAACCTGGGGAACCGAGCCTCAAACCGGGGTCCTTAGGCTTCACAGGCAAGCGCTTAACCGCTAAGCCATCTCTCCAGCCCTGTTTCTGTATGTTTTATAGAAGTACATGATTTTATAATTTAAAAAGAAATGAGATAGGTAATCAGTAACAGACCCAAAAGACCTTCCCGTGAAGTCTAATAATGATTTACATATGACAAGAATGATAGTGAGAAGGGAATTTCACACATGTATACAAAGCATTAATAACTGGTATAGACATTATGATGTTTTATATTCATATATCTTAAAAATTAAATATGTTTTCAGACAAAATCTAAATGTTTTCCCTATAAATGCTCTTAAAACCATTTTACAGTATTAACCTTTACAGTTTTGATTTTATTTATTATCCTCCCCATCTGTACATTGGTTTACATACTGCTACTGCTGACTTTGGATTTCTCTTTGGTATTTGTGTGAAGAAGTAGTTTATTTAAACTGAATTACAAACAAAGAATCCAGATATTTATACTGTGAACATCTCTAAGAATACGTGGTCTGGGGGGTGGGAGAGTTGGCTCAGAGGCTAAGGTGTTTGCCTGCAAAGCCCAATGACCCAAGTTTGATTCCCCAGTACCCATGTAAAGCCAGATACACAGTGGTACATGCATCTGGAGTTCAATTGCAGGGGCTGGAGGACCTGGCACACCCATTCTATCTCTGTCTTTCTCTTTTCTCTCCCTCCCTCCCCGACCCTCCTTACAATAAATAAATAAAAATATTTTAAGACTACATGGCCTAATACATTTAAGTGGTTTCATGGGAAATAACAGCAACAAACATTGCCATATTAAAGCAAGCTTGAGAATTGTACAACCCATTAGCTATGTCTTCAACTAAAAAAATATCTGATAATGAACAACTCACTTTCATGAAGTATTTATTTGTTATGTATGCAGGTATGTGTGCATACATGTGTGTGCATATCATATGTACATACAGTGTATACACATTTGTGTGCAGTTGCACATGCCCTGTGTGCATATGTGCAGAGGCCAGAATGTCAGGTGTCTTCCTTTGCATTACTTGAGATGACTCTTTCACTGAATATGGTGCTACCATTTGTTCAATTAGTCTAGCTAGCAGCCTCGTGAGTCCCAATGATCCTCCGCCTCTTTTCCACTCAAGACTGACCTTATACTTGGGTCCCAGAGATGGAGTTCAGCACTTCTTGCATGCCTAGCAAACACTCTTATCTGCTGAGCCATCTCCCCAGTCCTCATTAAGTATTTTAGTGGCTATTTTTCAATAATTCTGTAAACAAGCTTAGCATTCGTGTGTGTGTGTGTGTGTGTGTGTGTGTGTGTGTGTGTATTCAAAGTCTAGGAGTATTACAAATGACTTTGTGGCTGGAAATCTTATCTCCGTGGTAGAACACATGGCTAGCATGCCAGAAAACCCTGGATTTGATCCTTAGCACAAATGGGAAGGGAAGAAAAGGGAAAAGAGGAGAGAGGGAGAAAACTACTTTGAAAAGCTTATTTAAAACAGCAACCATAATACATTATAAAATACATTACTATAAAATGTACTCCTAAGCCTATAACATTTTATATGAGGTTGCAATGAAGACATATAATGTCAAGGCTTTGAAGTGGTAAAGTTCTTAAGATTTTTAGACTATAGTTCAGATCAGTTAGCTAGTCAGCTACCTTGTAGCTGAAAAGCACTCAATGGCAGTTGAGATGAAAGTAACCCTTTATTGCATATATTGCAGGTGTGATTCTCTTCTTTATTACTTATCCTTGGAGATTTTCTGAAGGTTTTCTGATAATTTTGGTTGGATTGTCTTTGAACTGATACCTAGAAGGCTTTATCAATTAACAACAGTATTTCTTTGTTGCATGTTACAAAAGCATTCATCTCCTTTGCCATTGGTCTTTTATATATCTTTTTCAGGTTATAACAGCTTATGCTTTTTGGTTTTGGCTTTTTTCTTTTGTTACTTGGTTTTGGTTTTAAGGCAGGGTCTTACCATGTAGCCTAAACTGATGTCAGACCTAGATTGTAGCTCAGGATGGCTTTACACTCACAGTCCTTCCGCCCCTGCCTATAACAGGCATGTACCACCCCGCTTTATTTTAACAGTCTTCCTGTTTTCAAGTATACAGTTCGGTGTCTATAATGTATTTAAAGAGTAGACTCACCATCACTACAGTAATCATGTTAAAATATTTTCATCATTTCAAAAACAAATTATATCCTTTAGCTAGTATCCTTAATCCCTTGCCAACATCTCCAGCTGTAAGCAACTATCAACCATCAACTTACTTTATATATTCATAAAATTGCCTATTCTGGATATTTCATATGATCTGTGGGTCCTACCATATGAGATCTTTTGTGACTGAGTTCTTTTCACTTATCATAATGGTTTCAAGGTTCATCCATATACCTGCATATTATTCCCTATAGTTGCTGAGTAATCTTGTAAAACCCAGTGGTCCACATTTTGGCTATTATTAATTATGCTGCTGGGAATATATGTGTACATGCTACTGGGAATATATACACAGGAAAAATATACACATGTATATACATATTGATGTTTTCTTTTTCTGGGAATATACCTAATAGTGAATTATTTGATGAAATGGGAAACTTTATTAACAGCTATATTTCTTTCCCAAAGCAACTGCAAAATTTCATATACATAAGCAGTGTATGCAGTTTAGCCACTCCATATCCTCAATAACATCATATTAGCTAACTTTTGATTATAGTTGTCTTAGCAGGTATGAAACATCTTACTGTGGGTTTTTTTTTAATTGTGACTTTTTAAGGAACACAATTTGCCATCATGAAAGATTTTAAGGTACAGTTCAGTTGGTACTGCATGTTTGCATATTATTATGTCCTAAACAGTTGATGCACATCCTTGACAAGATAAATGGGAAAAGTCTACTTTGAGATATAAAGTTCTGTTACATTTATTTTTCTTAGTATCTATTTAAATTGGTTTGCATCTGATACCTTTCTGGCAGATTCAAAGTCATCCTTGAAAGTTAGCTAAAAAATTAGAAAAGTCAATAGTAGGTATGGTATAGTATAACCACAGTTAATTATCCTATATAGAGAGAACATAAAACAGTACCATCCTCACAGGATTTTAAATTTTGATATAAAGTAAACAACAGAAGTTTAATTTTCTCAGATCTTAAAAAAAAAGAAAGAAAGTGAAACAGATCCTGCTTGTAATCATACTCAATAGGTATATTAGTGGAACTTTGGAGTAAATTAGATCTCATTTTAAAATATAAGCTTATAGCATAACAGTTATAATAGTCTATTCTCTATTTTTCTACAGTTCTTAGTGGTCTGTGTTCTAATGACTGTCCTCGTAAGATAACAGTAAGTAAACAAATCTTGGTCATAAATATTTCTGTGAAAATTCTCTGCAAGATAAATAGCAATACACATACTTGTTATAGGTATGATCAAAGTTGTATTTAGCAGTTATTAAAGAATCCTTTGTAACTTAAGAAATTTTCTAGAATTCAATACCTTTCCTTAAAAATTCTCATTATAAGGATGACTCCCTTTATGAAGCATTTTCTGATTTCTTATTACTTCTACATATTTTGTCATTTATATTTGATCACACTTTTTGAGATTAGATGCCTCTCTGCTCTAGATTACAACCTTTGATGTCAAAAATAATTTCATTCATTGAGGCAGTTACCTTCTTGCTGGTTGGAAAAAACACCTGACCAGAAGCAGCTTATGGAGGAAAGGGTTTATTTTGGCTTATGGTTTCAAGAAGTTTCATCGTAGCTGGGAAAGCATGACAGCAGCTGGGCATCACATCTCTCCACATCAGCCAGAGAAAAGCAGCAAGAGTAACCTAGACAGCACTGGAAAGTGGGCTGAACTACAAAATCCCAAGGCCCCCAGTGGCACTCCTCCTATAGCAAGGCTTCACCTCCAAAGGCCCACCTAGAAATGAAGTGTAAGGCTTAATCACATGATGCCATGGAAAACATTTTACATTCAAACCACCTCACTTTCGTATTCCTGAATCAAGAACATGCTAGAAAATTAGTGACTTTTTTATAGTATTAATACAGGATTTCTGTCTAATGGATTATACTAGTTAAATTATAAAATGTGAAATTAATCAAGCTTACTTTCTGCAATAGTCCATAACATAAACATGTTTAAAAATGTGTGTTTATAGACAAGAACATGCATAGACTTCTATAACATTTATTAATTTTTTTTAATCACCCATTTAAAGATCAGAAAACTGAGTCTCAGAGAGGTTCTGTTATACCAGGTAAAAGCTACTAAGCAAGAAAATTTTAACACAAAGCTAATTATAGTCTCATATTCTTCCTGTGCCATTAAAGTATTGCATTAACAATACTTCATGTATCATTGGGAAACTTCCTACAGTCAATACATCCTGACCCAGAGATTTGATATAAAGTCTACTTGGGAATAGTACCTCAAAAGTAGTGAGGAAAGTAGGACTGGAAGGAAAAGGTTAGTTTACAGTGCATCCAGACCTAAAACTATATTGCTTCTTACAAGTTGGACCCAACTGAGGCAAAAGGGCAAGGTTTTTGTACTCATGTATCATTCAGACAGCTCCCCAAAAGAGGTCATAATGTGAGGCAGCTCCCCTTTAGCTCAGAAGAGTTTCCAGGTAGGATGCAGCTGTGAGTTTGCAGCCAACACTTGGGACAATCCAGGAAATAAGTGTATTAGTCCTGAAATGGAGCTCTAGCTGATGCATCAGTACATCCTTTACTGATGCCAAAGCATTTGCTAGAAGTAAGGGTGTTTGTATGGATTCGATAATCAGTTTAGACAAAAAATGGGTTAATGGAGAAGCTGCATCTGCCAAGTCGAAGCTCCTGCCACATGTCTTGCACAATTAAAGGAGCTGAAGAAGGAAAATGGTGCCAATCTGAAGAAACCAGGTGACTGTAATAAAACTGGGCTTTTCTGGAAGTTGTCCAGTGGGACTTACATTCATAAAATGAAAGGAGGCAGGAGAATAAGACATGAAAGAGGAGGCTAACTTGGGTGTTATACGAAACACCATAGGGCATATGGGAAAGTCAAACATAATAACAAAGAACAAAAAATAAATAAGTGTGCCAACCTGCAGCACGAGAGTCAAAACAGACCCCGAAAGAGGAAGTGGGAATGGATCTGAGACAAGAACACAAGGTATGGAGCCAAGACAAGTTCTGATCAGGGCTCAAGTTTATTCAGGCAGGCACAAGCTTATATGCAGAAAATAAAACTTCCTCAAAACAATGCCTTCTGAATTCTGCTCCACCAAGGCAACAATGCCTCTGTGTCTGAAGTCTGCTTTACCAAGGCCGTATGATAAGGCCTCTGTGCCTGGAGATCCAAGACCAGCTGCAGTTCCCATGGTCAAAGAGCAGCTAGAGGTCCCAACAAATAAGTAGAGTGCTTATGTGTTTGAGTACATGTATATACATATGCATGTGCATACATGTGTGTGTGCAAGTGTGTGGGGGCCAGTTCACATCAAGTGTCTCAATTGCTTCCCTCATCTTTTTTTTTAGAAATTCTTTTATTCATTTATCTATTTATTTGAGAGAGAAAGGCAGATAGCAAGATAGAAGGGGCATACCAGGTCCTTTAGCCACGACAAACTCCAGACACAGGGGCCACCATGTGCATCTGGCTTACATGGGTACTGGGGGATCAAACCTGGATCCTTAGGCTTCACAGTCAAGCACCTTAACCACTAAGACATCTCTCCAGCCCCTTTTTGAGATAGAGTCTTTTACTGAATTTGGAGCTCAAAGATTGGGCAAGAGTAGCTAGCCAGTGAGTCCCAGAGATTCCGTACTCTGCCTCCCAGCACTGTGATTATAGGTGTACGCTTACATGCCCAGCATTTATGTAGGTGCTAAGAATCCAAACTCAGGTTGTCATGCTTGCATGGTAAGTACTTTACCTACTGAGACATCTCCCCAGCGCTCATATAACTTTGATGGCAGCATACTGCTACAGTATCTCATTTATAAATTAAATAAATTAAATAAATAAATTAGATAAATTAAAGTTTATCCTAGTATGTAATATGTATTTATATAAAATATATAGGAATATATAAAATATATATTTATTAAAATATATTAAATATAGATAACTATATACAGTTATAGAAAAATATAAAAATCATATCCACAAAATAGTACTATTTGTGGCTTTAGGCATTTGCTAGAGAGCTTGAATGGTTTCCCTCAAGGATTAAGGTGGGACTATTGTACTTCAAATGTATTTACTCAGTCCTCACTATGATATAGGTACTATAAACATCCCTAATTTAAAATGAGGAAACTGAAACGCAGAGAAACAAAAATAACTTGAGTTCACACGATATGAGAATGTGAAGAAATTTTGCCCCAGAATACTTGACTCTGCTGACTGTTCCTATCTTTGGAGTTAGAAGCAAACACCTAAATGGTTCTCAGGATGTAAAGTATACAGAATGAGCTCACAGGCCTTGTATTATGACTGACTCAGTCAGCTCAGGCTGTCTTCTAAAGAAAGTTGTTGAACTCATTCTGAAAGTGAAGTATTAAAGGTTTCCAGTTATTTATTGTTGAATTGCCTGTTTTTCCACTCACTAATGCATCTTTTCCGACTCTGTTGTAAAGTGGCTATGTTTATAATTGTTATGTCTTCTTGATGATTATCCCATTTGTCATCTTCCTTTTGTCTCTAATAAGATTTGTATTTTAAATACTATTTTATCTGATATCAGTACACACAAGTTCTGATTAATTTTATATTTCCATGGTATATCTTTCTGTGCTTGCCTTTCATGCTTTTCTTGTCTTTAAATTCAATGTGTGTCTTTTTATAAACAGTTTATAGTTGGTTCTCTGCCTTTTTGATAGCATTTAGTCCATTTTCATTAATATAATTACTGATAAGGCAGAGTTTCTGAGTAAAAATATTTATGGTTACAGAAAATGTTAAGAAATATCTCTTTTGGTTTTCTATATGTAATACTTTTTTGTTGCTCTTCTACCATTGGTGATTTTTTGACATTAGAATATTTTCTAAGATATAACTAATTTTTTTCATTTTTTTCACTATTTTGAACTTGCGATTAACATATTAACTGAAAAGCAGACTAGTTCATATTAATTCCTAATTAATTTCCATCTACAAAACCTTTGTTTCTGTGTACTGTAGTTTACTCCCTACCGCTTACACTGTGATTAGCATATATCTTAGAGCATTAGGAGCCCAACAACTTAGCTTTAAAATTACTGCTTAACATAATAATCTTAAAAGACAGGAGGAAGGAGCAACAAAAACACAGTCATATTTTTCACTGTATTTACCTAGTTTTCTTTACCAGTACTCTGTTGCCCTTTGAGTTAATCTAGAAAATTTCCTTCAGTACTTCCTACAAGTCAAGAATACTAGTAACTTACCCTGTTTTTAATTTGGCACTGTGTTACTTTCTCCTTCATTTTTGAAAGACAGTTTTCCTAGGAATGTCAGTAGAATGTAATTTCTGTTTAAAGTATTCAGAAAGGTTTAAAGCATTTCTTAAACATTTTGTCATCTCTTCATAGGTGGTCCATTGCAGTCCATGGTTTAGAGTAGATTTCTACAAAGAAGAAATGTATCATTTTAGTCAAACTTTTAAGATAATTCCATGACTGACTGAGATATGTTTTATTATGAAATTGGCTCTGTCAATCTCTCAGTTAAGAAAAACTGAAAAAGCAATATATTCTCTATAAGTGCAAGGTATTAAATGCATTACAAATAAATGTTAATATTTTCATTTGATTATAACTGGACTTTGGTATAGTATATTAGTAGAAAAATGTAAAATATATCCAGTCTGTCCCTGTAGAAAAAAAAATGCTATTTCAACAAAAACATCTTAATAAAACAGTTGCCAGATTTTGAGTTTGTTGGGAGGTGTGTGTGTGTATGTATGTATGTATATGTGTGTGTATATATATATATATATATATATATATATATATATATATATACACACACACACATATATATATATACACATATACATATACATATACATATACATATACATATACATATACATATATACATATATAATTTTTTTTTCAGTGCTAGGGATCAAACAAGGTATCTAAAGTACTCTCTCTACTATGAGCTACATCTCTAGCCTCAGAAGTATTATAGTTTTCTTATATGTGAAACCATATAAACATTTAAACATTGTTTAAAATAGTGAAGCTTGGGCTGGAGAGATGGCTTAGCACTTAAGATGCTTGCCTACAAAGCCAAAGAACCCAGGTTTGATTCCCCAGGACCCATGTAAGCCAGATGCACAAGGTGGTGCATTCATTTGAAGTTTTCAATGGCTGAAGGCCCTGGCATGCCCATTCATTCTTTCTCTCTTTCTTTCTTTCTCTCTCCCTCTCTCTTTCTTTCTTTCTCTCTCCCTCTCTCTTTCTTTCTTTCTCTCTCTCTCTCTCTCTCTCTCTCTCTCTCTCTCTCTCTCTCTCTCTCTCCTCTCTCTCTCTCTCTCTTTCATAAATAAAAATAAAATAGTGAAACTTAGCCAGGTGTACTGGTTTAAATATGAATGTATAGTCCCCATAGCTTGAGGTATTTTTGATTAATCTTCCTACTTAAGTCTCCAGCATTCTGCTGAAAGAGTTGTCACTTGGGGACAGATCTTGTAGTCCAGTCCTAAGGTATATAAAGACCACTTGAGCTCTAGCTGTTTGTGTTTGCTGGCTGTTAGCAGTAGCTCTCTACTATGGATCTATGGAAGTGAGCCAGCTTCTTCCACCATGATAGAACTTCCCTTGCATTCTGTAAGCCTGAAATAAACCCTTTTCTCCCATAAGCTGCTTCTGGGGTGTTTTTCCCAGCAATGAAAAGTAACTGCAACACAAGGCATGACTGCACATGCCTTTAGTCTTAGCACTAAGGAGATTAAGGTATGAGGATCACTGTGAATTCAAGGCCAGCCATGGCTAAGGTGAGAATGCCTCAAATAAAGTGAAAAATAAAATAATGAGCCTTGTAGAGACTATACTAGATCTTTAAAATCCTCAGTCAGTAGGGCTAGGAAGATGGCTCAGTTGACAAAATGTTTGCTACATAAGCTTGAGGATCTGAGTTTGGATCCCCAGCACCCAAGTAAATCACAGACACAGTGGTACATTCCTGTGTAATCTCAGCACTAGGGAGGCTGAGACATGAATATCCTTGGAGCTTGCTGGCTTACTAGTCTTCCTAAATCAGTGAGCTTCAGATTCAGTGAGAAACTTTGTCTCAAAAATCAAAATGGGGCCAGGCATGGTGGTGCACACCCTTAATCCCAGCACTCAGGAGGCAGTTGTAGGAAGATCACTGTGAGTTCAAGGCCAGCCAGGGCTAGAATGAGACCCTACCTCCAAAAAACAACAACAAAAAAATGGAGGGTGAATGATAAAAAACACCCAACCTGAACCTCTAGCCTTCACACACATGCATATACATGTGCTGAAGTCCACATACAAACATACATTCACACACACACACATGCAAAAGAAAATCTAAAATTAAAATTTTGAACTAGGTTTGGAGAGATAGCTTAGCAGTTCAGGCACTTGCCTGCAGAGCCAAAGGACCCAAATTTGATTCCCCAGTACCCACATAAGCCAGATATACAAGGTAACACATGCATATGGAGTTTGTTTGTAGTGGCTGGATGCCCTGTGTACCCATTCTTTCCTTCCCTCCCTCTCTCCCTCCCTTCCTCCCTCCCTCCCTTTCCCTCTCCCTCTCCCTCTCCCTCTCCCTCTCTCTTCCCTCCTTGTACCTCTTTTGCTCACTCGCTCTCTCTCAAATAAATAAGTAAAAATTTAAAAAATATTGAACTACGTAAATGCAACTTTCAAGTCATAAAGTGTTAAGAATTTTATTAATCAGGTTTTAATCTGAAGTCATCTATTTATGGAAATGTTCTCCAAGTAACTGTCAGTTATATAAGATATATGTAAGAGTTTTTCCTTTATTGATAGTATTTTCAAATCATTCACTTATTTTCCAAGGCTAACTATTTCCTTTATTACTACAGCCCTTTGGAGTGAATCAGCCAGGACCTTATATCATGTATACAACTGTAGATGCAAATGGATATCTGAAAAATGGCTCAGGTAAGGCTGGATATGAGGTCTGTAATGTGTAGAAGCCTATTATTCAATATATTGGAAAAGTAATCTAGTATCAAAAATTAACCAAGATCTGGAGAAATGGTTGAGAAGTGGTTGAGACACTTGCCTATGTAGCCTAAGGACCTAGGTTCAAGTCTCCAGGTCTCACATAAGCCAGATGCACATGGTGGTGGATGCATCTGGAGTTTGTTTGCAGTGGCTAGAGGTCCTGGTATGTCTATTCTCCCTCTCACACATACTATCTCCCCCCCCCCCGCAATCTCAAATAAATAAAAATAAATCTTAAAAAAAGAGTGCAATTACCAGATTTTAAAAATTAGCCAAGTTTTGATATTCCTTAATAAAATTTTCATTTTTATTATAGTCTTAATGTAGACTTATATTAACCAATTATGCATCTTCACAATAAAAAGTAACATCTACCTCTTCATTAATCACTGTTGTGCTGACCTCAACCTATTATCCTTACATTTCATAACAGAGCTTGAGAGGTTACTTGCATTATCTTAATAAATGAAATGGTAAATTTTAAATTAAGGTAATTTAGGAAAAGTTGAAATTCATACTACAACCTAGGTTTTCATATATAGAATAAGGATCAGAAAACAGAGAGAGGTTTTTGGTATATGACTGCTAAAAATCTAGTTATATGTTGAAATAAATAATAAATGAAAATTCAATAAATACAAAATGGAAATAAGACTGACAAAGGATGTCTGTATGTGGCCAATGACTGACAGTAGAGCTGAATTACAGTATATGCAACTGCCTTCATAAGGAAACAAATCCTGTCCTTCATACTCCTGTTGGACTCGTGAATCTTGCCTACTAACAAGTAAAAGCAGACTTGCTATCAGTCCTCAACTATTCAGATTTTTAATAAAGAAGAAAGGAGGCTTTCTTTAATAAAGAAGAAAGAAGAGGTGGCTTAATGGGTTAAGGCACTTGCCTGCAAAGCAAAGGACCCATGTTCATCTCTCCAGGTCTTAAGTAAGCCAGTCGCACAAGGTGACACAAGCATGCAAGGTCGCACATGCGCACAAGGTACAGCATGTGTCTGGTGCTTGATTACAGTGGCAAGAGGCCCTGGCATGCCAATTCATTCTCTCTTTCTCTCATTAAAAAAATAAACAAAATTACAAAAAAAAATAAAGAAAGGAACTTGTTAATGGCCAATTTCATAATATGTAATGCCCTTAGATAAATCAAATATACAAGGAGTTTATTTTTGTAGCTAATTATACATATTTAAGACAAATTACTGTTTAGCCCAGAAATATTTTATAAAGCAAAAAATTAATATTTTAAATATTTAAAGCCCAAGTATTGATGTATACAATAAGAATCAACTATCCTTTTTATTTATTTATTTGAGAGTGACAGAGAGAGAGGGGGGGAATGGGCACACCAGGGCCACTGAAAATGAACTCCAAATACATGAGCCACCTTGTGTATCTGGCCTACATGGATCCTGGGGAATTGAGCCTCAAGCCAGGGTCCTTAGGCTTCATAGGCAAGCATTTAACCACTAAGCCATCTCTCCAGCCCAAGAGTCAACTATCTAATACAGCACTATCAAAGGAACTTTAGTTTTTAAATCATATACATACCATACTTCATATAAAAATACTCAAGGATAAGCTGGTTTTACCATCTGTCTTTAACTCTTCAAGATTCAGATAATCTCACTACTAGGTAGGAAGTTCTGGATACACTCTAACCAAATGAAGGTACTCATTTTATGTCACAAAACTAATAAACTCAGGCAAACCAAAACATTCCACATTAAAACTTTGGCTTATTAGTGAATTATCAATAAAATTGTTATGTAAAAGGTAACAAGTTAAATCCACCTACTTTTTAACACTATCAAAGAGGCAGTTATCTCAAGAATGTGCTGATGGTTTAAAATAATAAACTCCTTAATTGTCATAGACATATATCAATATTTGAAAGTCCTGTATCTTCACAGTTTTTCACATATTGATAGGTTATATATAGTTACATGTATTTTTCTATGCCTGGTCATATAGATAGCCTTAATATCTTTTTTAAATTTGTTTGCACCTGTTTTTGTTTGTATGGATGTATGCATGCAGGCACACATGTGTCACAACACATGTGGAAACAACTTTTAGGTCAGTCCTTGACTACCTACTTCATTTAAGACAGGGTTTTTCACTCTGGATTCTAACTCTGCTGTTCATTGCTGCACAAGCTTTAAGGAAATTCTTTTTGGCCTCTTCTACTCAAAAGTATGTTTGTTACAAATGAATTTAATGAAATCTCTGTCAGCAACGTAGTTTTTGTATGTTTCTTTTGATTAAATACTTTCAATAGCCATGTTTTTTTCTAGTGTCATCGGTTATACACAAATCATGAATGTGACATACATTGTTATGTCACAGATATAGCAATGTATAAAACTGTGTGTAACATTAAGAAATGCTTCACTGTACTCAGAAAATACACAAGTGAGCATGAGATAATTCTTTTTTTAAAAAAACATTTTTTATTGACAGCCTCCATAATTATAGACAATATGCCATGATAATTCCCTCCCTACCCAGATGAGGTAATTCTTTACTGTGGATAAATATTACAAAATTTATTTTCTATAACCTGAATCAAAAATTGTAAAATGAACCAGGCATGGTGACATATGCCTTTAATCCCAGCCCTTCGGAGGCAGAGGTAAAACATTCACTGTGAGTACTAGGCCACCCAGAAATAACATAGTGAATTCTGTCCTCATGGGCTAGAGTGAGACCCTACCCTGAAAAACCCAAAAAAAGTAAAATAGATTAGTATCCCAGCACTCAGGAGGCAGAGGTAGGAGGATCGCCATGAGTTCAAGGCCACCCTGAGACTCCACAGTGAATTCCAGGTCAGCCTGGGCTAGAGTGAGACCCTACCTCAAAAAAACCAAAACTAATAATAATAATTCTCCATCACCTTTATTACAGTTTTACTTTTTTATGTTAAATTCATTAGAAATACATCATCCAGCTTGAGAACTTGCTCAGTGGGTAAAAGTAGTTCCTGCACAAGCATGGGGGCCTGAAGGGCCCCTGAGTTTGAGTTCTCTAGCAGCCAGGGAATCAGACAACTCTGTGTGGACATACAAGTCTGTAACCCCAGTCCCATGGGGAATGGAGATGAGAGAATCACTGGTGCTCATGAAAACAGCAAGTCTCAGGGCCCAAAATTATCCTCTGGCCTCTACGTGTGCCTCACAGGGCACATGTATCTGTATATACACAAGAACATCACACCACCTGTACTATACACATGCAAACAAATAAATGAAGTATTACATAGCCAAGTAAGTTTTTAAGTTACTGACTTAGGGCTGAGTAGATGGCTCAGTGCTTAAGGGGCTTGTCTGCAAAGCCTAATGACCAGGGTTTGATTCTCCAGTGCTCACATGGAGCCAGATGCAGAGTGGTGCACACATCTGGAGTTCATTTGCAGGGGCTGGAGGCCCTGGCATGATCTATCTCTCTATCTCTATCTCTGCTTGCAAACAAATAAATAAATAATTTTTTTAAGTTACTGGTGGGCTGGAGAGATGATTTAGTGGTTAAGGCACTTGCCTGTGAAGCCTAAGGACCCATGTTCAACTTTCCAGGTCCCACATTAGCCAGATGCACAAGGGGGAGACAAGTGAAAGATCACATATGCCCACTAGGTGGCACAAGCATCTGGAGTTCAATTGCAGTGGCTAAGGGTCTGGCATATCAATTCTGTCTGTGTGTGTGTGTCTGTCTGTCTCTCTCCCTCTCTGAAACAAAATTTTTAAAAAGTTACTGAGGGCTGGAGAGATGGCTTAATGGTTAAGGTGCATGCCTGCAAAGCCTAAAAATGCATATTCGAATCTCCAAGTCCCACGTAGCCAGAAGCAGTAACGCAAGCGCACAATGTCACATGTGCCACAAGGGGGAACACACACCTGGAGTTTGTTCATAGCAGCTGAAAGGCCCTGGCGTGCCCCCTTGCCTCTCTCTCTTTCTCTCTCTCCCTCTCCCTTCTTCTCTCTTACTCCAAAATAAAACAAATTGAAAAAATACTGAAATAATCATAAATTTTATACTGGTAAGCATACTATTCATAAATATTTGTGTTTTGAATCTAGCTCCACCCTGAATCAAACTCTTTTTTGTTCCATTATTTATACTTTGTCCATTATGAATCTTCACTTTTCATGCTATTGAAAACAACAGAATCAGAGGTTAAATGCTCCCCTACTTTACTTTTAAAAAGAATAATTCATGGACTGAAGAGATGGCTCAGTGGGTAAGGTGCTTACCTGCAAAGTCTAATGACAAGGGTTCAATTCCCCAGTACCCACATAATGCCAGATCCACAAAATGGCACTATCTGGAGTTTGTTTGCTGTGACTAGAGGCCCTGGCATGCCCATTCTCTCTCTCTCTCTCTCTCATTCTCTCTCCCCCCTTTCCTCTCTCTGTGCTTGCAAATAAATTAAAAAACTAAAAAATTTAAAAATTGGCTGGGCGTGGTGGTGCACGCCTTTAATCCCAGCACTGGGAGGCAGAGGTAGAAGGATCACTGTGAGTTTGAGGCCACCCTGAGACTCCAAAGTGAATTCCAGGTCAACCTGAGCTAGAGTGAGACCTTACGTCAAAAAAACCAAAAAAAAAAAAAAAAAAATTAAAAATGGGCAAAGAGTTGAATAAACATTTTTTAAAAAGACTAAATGGATCAGTATTTTTCTCATCTTCCTGTTATCTCTACCCTGGTTCCTTGTAAAATTGTCAATTTAAATTTAATTCCCAATAATATCTGAGATTAGCATCCAGAAGGTTGAAATCTCTTAGCAATTTAGTTTTAGAAATTAACCTTTCTGAAGCAAACCTGTGTTTATATCCTTTGGCTTCTACTCAGTGAGAATTAAGTACTTCCATAATTGAACCTTGAATTACTACCATCTTTATCTGTTTCTATTCCCATTACACATGCCACACACATCTCCAGACCCCTGATCCTGTTTTATTTTCTAATTTCTACCTGCTTCCCATTTCTAAGCCTCAGCATTTCTAAAGTCTGGGAAAAAAAAAATCTCACTCCCTAAACTAAAAAAATGCCACCAAATGTCAATAAAACTTTATTCTGTACTCCCCTTAATTTTATTTTGAGATCTGCTTTATTAGATACCAAATAACTACAACAGCTTTATTAGATACCAAATAACTACAAAACTTATTTTCTGCTTCCATTCTCTATACTTTCTGTCCTTTGACTCTCATCTTTGGGTGTTTTTATCAGTAAGTTGTATTTTTTTTCTTTAGACAACAGATAGGTGGATCTAAGGTTTTTAGTCCAGCCAGCCAGCCTGTGGTTTTTTGGTTTGTTGGTTTGTTTGTTTGTTTTATGAGTTTAACCTTTTATAATTAAGGTTATAACTAAGAAATATTTAGCAATTCTTATAATTTCATTTGTTGCTTTTTTGGCTGGTTAGGTTCATTCCTCTCTTCCTTCTTACTGGTGGAGCTTTTCTGCTTTCCTGGATTGGGAATGGTCATCACTCTCCTTCATCATTTCCTCTTAGATTTTTTTCTTGTGATGTCAAATTTGAGACCGACTTGTTTTCTCCTGTGCATGATGTTCTTTAAGTCTCTTGTACAGTGATGTCTTGGTGATTGTGAACTACTTTAGCTTGTACTTGTCTTGAAATGTCCTTACTTCTCTCTCAATTTTAAAAGATAGCTTTGCTGCATATAACAGTCTTGGATGGCAGTTATTTACTATCACCATGTGAAATGTATTCCATGCTTTCATGGCTTTTAGGCTTGCTAATGAAACCTGATCCTCTGATGTTTCTGCCTTTGTAGGCACAGTTGGTATTTTCCACGATAGCATTTGTTTTGTCCTTAAAACATCATGGAGAGGTCCTTCTTTGGCCAGGTCTGCCTGGGGCTCGAAATGTTTCTTGTGTTAGAATGTCTGTTTCTCTAGAGTTGGTGAATTTTCTGCTATAATTTCATTGAATAAGTTCTCTACGCCTATAGTATTCTTAAGCTGAGATGCTTCTATTTCATGGATTCTTAAGTTTGGTCTTTTATTTACTTTTTTCAAGGCAGGGTCTCTGGCCCAGGCTGAGCTGGGACTCACTCTGCAGCCCCAGGCTGACTGTGAACTCATGGAGATCCTCCTACCTCAGCCTTCCAGGAGCTAGGTGTTTGGTCTCTTGATCATATCCCAAAGCTCCTGGGCATTATGGTCATGGTTTTTTGTTGTTCATGATTTTGAGTTTTTTGTTTAGCCTTGTTTCTAATTTTATTCCTCATTGATGTTCAAGTGTAGTATTTTATCGCCCTGTCCTGCATCCCTTTTACTCTTTCTTCTGCTTAGTCAGGTCTGTTGGTGATGCTTTCTACTGTGCTTTTGATTTGGTTTATGGAGTTGTTCTTGTTTGTTTAAGACAGGGTCTCACTCTAGCCTTGGCTGACCAGGAACTCACTCTACTAGTCCCGAGCTAGTCTCAAACTCACACTGATTCTCCTAGCTCTGCTTTCTAAGTGCTGAGATCAAAGGCATGTGGTACCACACTTCACTTTTTCCATGCTGCATTTTCATCCAGATTGCTGACTTTCTCCTGCACTTGCTAACTTTCTCCTGTCAGGTCACTGAGCATTTTTACCAGGAAACTTTTGAAGTCTTTATCTAGCATCTAACCTCTTCTGTGTCTTTGAGCTTAGTACTTGAGGAGTTGAGATCTTTTGTAGGCATCACACTGCCCTGCTCTTTCATATTTCTTGCTGTTTTGTTTTGCAAGCTGTGCAGCTGTTGGTTTGGATGTCTTTTCAGGATTTTTGAGGGTGAGTTTCTTCTAAGTGAGTAGCCTACTCCTGAAGGCTCCATTCTCCAGTATCACTTGCAAGAGGCAACTACCAACTACCTTGATAGCAGTGTTTGCTTAGCTCACTTCCCCTCCCCCTGCCAGGATGCTGAGCCTCGCCTGCTGCTATGTCATCCAATGTTATCTCTGCTTTTCTCAGATATCCTTTCACTCTCTTTGTGGACTTCCAAAACCGTGCCCCTGTTTGGAATCAAGTTTATTTTTTTTTATTTTTGATTGTAATCCATTAGCTCACATGGAGGTAGCTTCTAGTCTCACATATTTCTGAGTGGTAAACACAGGTTTGCAGAGCCCACTTGTTATAACTAAATCTTGTAAACCACTCTTGTACCAATCCAGCCATATTCACCCTCACTAAACAGCTGCCATGAAAACAAATTAAAGACATACTGTCTTGAAGTCTGAAAGTATATGATTATTAGTTCTTTAGTATTCTCAGAGGTACTCTGTGTGTGTGTATTATATATGTATGCACATACGTGCATGCATGTGGAACTCAGAGGACAACCTTAAGTGTTATTTCTCAGCTGTTATGTGAGAAAGTTTCTCATTGGCTTTGAACTCACCAAGTAGATTGATTGACCAGACAGCCCCAGCAATCTGCATGTTTCCACTTTCCCAGCACTAGACTTAAGCATGTGTCACCATTATTTATTAAATCATGGGTTCTGAGACTGAAACTCAAGGCCTCATGCTTGCTAGGCAACCAAGCACTTACTGATTGAGCTATCTCTCTAGCACAAGAGGCCCTTCAAAGCCAGATGAATTTATAATCCTAACATATTTCTATAGTATATATTTTCCTTTAAACTGCTGCCACAGGTATTTAGTGAATTCATTAACTTAGCTAATTAATAGAAATACTTTTGTACAATATGGTGTCCAGTTTTCTAAACATTCTCATAATTCTTTTTTTTCGTATCTGAGTGCTGTGTAAAGTATGTACCTATATACATATCACTTTTATAAAGGAATATAAATGTAAAATGAAATTTAATGTGTACCTTGCTATTATGAAGGAAGACACACTTGAAGCAACTGGGTCAGTATGCACTATGAAAGATGTTCCATCAGATAAACCCCACCTTTGTACATCTTACATCTTATGTGAACATTCTAAGTGGACTGTGGATACCTAGAAGATGAGATCTTCCTAGTTGAGGAAATGACCTTGTTAGAAAAGAAAAACATCCATACTATCAGTGATGAAGCTTGTTCTGTTATTCAAATTCAGAACTGCTGAACCAGCTCTTTGTTAAAGCTATCAAACAACTAAAGGAAATGGACCTAGGACTATCTGATTGTGGGGGGTTTTTTTTTTGTTTTTTGTTTTTGTTTTTGTTTTTTTATTTTTTGGTTTTTCGAGGTAGGGTCTCACTCTAGCCCAGGCTGACCTGGAATTCACTGTAGAGCCTCAGGGCGGCCTCGAACTCACGGCAATCCTCCTACCTCTGTCTACCAAGTGCTGGGATTAAAGCCTTGTGCCACCACACCCAGCCATGATTCTTGAAATATAAGAAGCTCATCAACTTTAAAATCTTTCCTTTTCCTAATTCATCTTTCTATTTTCAATGCTATAAATTTCATGGCAGACAGCTTCAATAAGCAGATGTAGAGGTGGGAAGGAGACCCAAATAGCCACAGAAAGAGTTTGGGGTGGATCAAGAGCACTTACCTAGCATGTGTAAGATCCCAAATTCCATCCACATCACTGCAAAATCTCTAGAGAAGATGAAAACCATAGTTGAATGCTTAGCAATTTATGAAGTTGGAAAGAGTATATCAGGATTTCTCAAGTCACTACTATGGACATTTAAAGCTGGACATATATATACATATTACTGTAGGACTGTACTAGTTACTATGAGATGCAGTGTCCACTAATAGCACTCCCCATGCCAAATATATCCTAATGTTCACAATCTAGACCACTGGTCTAGAGATGACTCTCACAGTCACCTAACTCAGAATTTCACTACACTGTACTTGATGTAGGTCAATATATTGTGAATAAGGTTGAAAAGTAAATTGTCAGAAAACAAAACTCATATTCTGTATAATCTGCCACTCGGAGGAAGAATTATTGTTATTGATCACTATTTTCTACATGCTGTTTAATTGCTGGCTACCAACCTGCAAAAGAAAATCTTCAGTCAGAGAAGCTATCTAAATACAGAAAGAACCAGAACTTCAGAATAAATGAAAGCTATGTTATGTAACAGATAGTTTCCCAAATTCAATACTAACTCCAGTTACATAATTAACTGAACAATTTAATCAATCAGTGTTATACTTTCTAGTTTTCCACACACTGACATTAAGTATTTAATGATAATATTTAACATTTACAATCCAAACTGCTACCTTGTTCTCTCTCCCTCCCTCCCTCCCTCTCTCTCTCTCTCTCTCTCTCTCTCTCACACACACACATAATAAAATCTCATAATAAAATAAAAATAAAAAAATATGAGATGGCTTAGCAGTTAAGGCTCTTGCCTGCAAAGCCTAAGGACCCAGGTTCGATTCCCCAGTAGCCACATAAGCCAGATGTACAAGGTGGCACATGCATCTGGAGTTTGTGTGCAATGGCCAGAGGCCTGGTGCACCCATTCTACCCCCTCGCAAAATGATAAAATACAATATGAACTGCTACCTTGATTTCTGCAGATGAATCCAGAGAATATGTGATCACGCTTGCTGTCATCTCTTTTGTGACAGAATTATAGAATTCACCCTTTAGGGCGAGGGAGATGGCTTAGTGGTTAAAGGGGCTTGTTTGTAAAGCCTACCAACCCAGGTTTGATTCCCAGTGCCCATGTAAAGCCATATGCACAAAGGGGCACATGCATCTGGAGTTAAATATTGATTTCACATTTCATTCCTAAAAAACAAGGTCTGTTACTTGAATTTTTAACATTTTATCATTTTAATATTTTATAGAAACAACATTACTAAAGGCGTCTTGTTTGCTTTTGCCTTGTTTTCATAAATCTAGCTGGACAACTCAGCCAGTCTGCACACTTAGCTCTCCAGCTACCATACAATGTACTTGGTTTAGGTCGAAGTGCCAATTTTCTTGACCATCTTTTTGTTGGTATTCCCCGTCCATCTGGAGAGAAAGTAAGTAAAAATTTAGTTTTAAAATTAATCTGTGTTTTAATATTCACCATTTAAATTTTGAACTCAATAATTCAAATATAATTGAATTTAAATTTGAATTTAAATTATTCAAATATTTTATTAGCTCTAAAGTATTTAAAAAATGATCACTATAGTAAGCTATCTAAGCTTATCTTATGTAGGAACACCATGATTTGATATTATAGGTTCCTTTTCATTTCTTTACCCTTAAACCTCACATTTTTCTATACTTTTCCTTGCTCTTTATAACATCTTTCACCATTTAAAGCATAAATAGTATTGTACTCAGGCATATTATATGAAAATATGACATATAGAATAATGTCAGTTGTCTATCTCCTGACTGGAACTTTCACTCCAAGCAGCAAAACACATAGTGCTTTGATCAATGCCTACTCCAAGTATCCAATAAGTATTTGTTGAGTGAATCAATTTACAATGAATAAATTAATGCCTCTCTGAAAAAAAAAAGAAAAACGTTTTAATATAATAAGCGGCATTAAAGCCCTATTTTAGATATAACTTAGTCAAATTCTCAAAATACTTGATATTTTCCCTTATTTAGAAGAATAGTTGTCTTTTAAATGTATCAGCTGGTAACATCTTTATTCTTAAATTCTTTTTTCAGTCTATAAGAAAACAAGAGTGGACTGCAATCATTCCAAATTCCCAGCTAATTGTCATTCCATACCCTCACAATGTCCCTCGAAGGTAATGTCCTAGCTTAAACTGAATCTGGTAAAGGTGCTATCAAGACTGAATCATAAATGTAGAGTGACATCTTTTGTAAACTATCCTGTTCCTATTCTTTTCTGATGAGTGTTCATCATCTGACTTACTTATACCAACCCAAAAGGTCCCTAACGTGTTTCATAAGGAATAAATCCATTTCTATTAGAAAAAAGAAGCTTAATTAGGCATTTATTATACATATTACTAAATGTTTGATTTTCACTAGCTAAATTCCAAAATTTTCTAATTTTATTTTTCTGGGTTTTTTGTTTGTTTTGCAATGCTGGAGATTGAATTGAACCCAGGGCCTTTCCTTTACATGATAAGCAGATACTCGTCCACTGAACTACTCTCTGCTTTATTAAATTTCTAGATAGGAAGTATTCAGTGGTATACTAGAACAATCTGATGCCATCTCGTAATCTATATACATGTTTTTCTATATGTAGTGAACACACCTAAGTTATTTTTGAAGGAATTTCCCCTATGAAAACTGACTAATACCATAAACCAGATCTACTCACACTGCCAGAGATCCAGTAGACCAGCACCATCACTCCATATATTTATGGGAGATATAAGGATTCTAAGACCATGTACTTAAGAAAACAAACTTCACTATATCATTAGCTTAAAATAAGGCGACATCAATATAAACAGTTATGCTCCTGATTCATGATTAGGTTGAGGTTTGGTTTAGTTCAGTTCACTTTGGTGATATGCTCTCATTGTGTTGCCCAGACTAGTATGAAACTCCTGGCTGGTGTCCAGTGATCCTCCTACCTCAGCCTCCTGAGTACCTATGACTACTGTTCCTGACCCTGGTTCTGATTTCTTTTAATTACCCTGTATTATATATGTGTGGTAGCTTTCTATACATGAAATTGATAAACTATAAAATGTAGATCACACATAAGAAACTATAGAAAGTGTGATACTTCTATACATGGCAGTGTCATGACTCACTTGGAAATGGAACAGTTTCATTGTGCAGTGATAAAGGGGAGAAGCAAAGTGCACAAATGAAGAAGTAACTATGCCTGTATGCTTATATATATATATGTAGCTCTAAAAGAATATGCAAGAAACTGGTAGATACCTCAGACTGCCTCTGAGGAGAAAATCAAGGATTGACTTTTTGTCTTACTGTTTTTTTAATCTCTTTTTACCAAAATGCCTATACTGTTTTGTGTGTGTGTGTTTATTTCAAAAATGGAACTGCTCCGCCCACAAAAAAAAAAAACTAGTTTTAATCTGGGCATAGTTGTTCATGCCACTGATTCCAGCACCCAGGAGGATAAGGCAGGAAAATGACAAGTTCAAGGCCACCTTGGGTTGCATAGAAATTCTCTGTCACACATACACAAAAAAAAAAAAAATTACTGTAAGATATTCAAAGAAGCTAAATTCACCTAGATAACAATATTTATTTTGTTAAGGTCTGTTCTTCTGAATTTCTGAAAAATTCTGCCATAGCATTCTTTTCTAATTTGAACACTTTTTCATGTTCCTTTTGTTCTTTCCAAAGAAATGTTCTTTTCAAATTTATGTACATAATAAAACTTAATTGATTGTTTGTGCTGTACTTTGAGATTTACTGACTGAAGACTAATTTATGAATCAATAAGCTTTAATTATCTCAAAATAAATTAATAGCTACTTCTGTTTATTAAATGATCTTACACTTATTAAACTTATAAAGTTAAAGTATACCATTTACTATTTGCAGAAGTACAAAAATTATATATTATACACACACACGCACGCACGCACACACACATCCACTTAATTGTTGGTTAAAAAAAAAAAAAGACCTTGATTTTTAGCCAGGCATGGTGATGCGTGCCTTTAAGCCTAAGCACTCAGGAGGCAGACAGAGGAGGATCACCATGAATTTGAGGCCAGTCTGAGACCACATAGTGAATTCCAGATCAGCCTGGACTAGAGCAAAACCTTCTTTGGTTGTCCAGAGTATTCTTGATAAATTTACTTAATAATTCTCAGAGGAGCAAATTGAACAAAGATAACTGTGGAAATGCCTTATCAACAATTCTACTTTGTAGAGCTGGGAGTGCAGCTCAGTTATAAAGTACTTGCCCAGCATACTCAAGTCCCTGAGTTTACTTCCACAAAAAGAAACTTCAACTTCAGTTCTCGTAAAACTGTGAACTCTGCTGGAGCATCAGTATTCTTAGCACTAGCTAAGTACAAATTGCTTTTGTAGGCGGGTGAATGATTTAATGAATGAATTTTCATTAACTAATAAACTGTGGGTTTTTTGGTCTAATTTTAATCTTATTATTAATTTAAAATTTATCATTTTAATTGTTCTGTTTTTGTCTACAGCTGGAGTGCCAAACTATATCTCACACCAAGTAACATTGTTCTACTGACTGCTATAGCTCTCATCGGTGTCTGTGTTTTCATCTTGGCAATAATTGGCATTTTACATTGGCAGGAAAAGGTTTGTTTTTCAATGAAACGCTAACTTTATAATGGTAATACATTGCTTTTTAAAAGCAACTCTAAAGACCTGCAGCTATTATTTAGTGGTTGAGCACATGCATGGCGTGTGTGAAGCTATGGGTCTGATTCCCAGCACCACACAAAGAAGTGGGGGGAAGAAAGGTGAGATAAAAGGAAGTGAGGGAGGGAGGGAGGGAAGCATGGATGGATTAAATATTTAACAAGCAATGCAGTATTTGTGTCACAAAGATTTTTTTTTCACCTACTCTCTCTGGACTGTCACTCCTACAAGAATCATGTTTAGCCAACTAAAATTACCATATATTTTATCTTACCTGTTCTTTTAACTTATGAAAAATTATTCTGATCAATGAGGTGGCTGAGGGTTAAAGGCACTGTCTTGTAAAGCCTGCTGTTCAGGGTTCAATGCTGTAATACCCATGTAAAGCTGAACCCAAAGTGGCACTTGTGTCTGACATTCATTTGCTATAGGAGGATACCCTGGTACGCCCACATATATGCATGTGTATGAATACTCTCTCTCTCTCTCTCTCTCTCTCTCTCTCTCTCTCTCTCTCTCTCTCTCTCTCTTCTTCCTCCTTCCTCTCTCCCTCCTCCCATGTTGGCTGCTGGCTTCTACTTTTGCTACACCTGCCAGTTTTACCTAAAATCATGGTGTTAGTCATTATCTCTTATGTGTTTTCAGCTGTGTCACTCTGAAGGTCTGTTACCATGGTCCTACCAAGATATTCTACCTCAAAACCAGTATTCATCTCTCCCCTTGCTTAATCACCTTCAAGATTTTTTTTTCCTTACATTTTTATTTTTTTTATTTATTTATTTTTTATTTTTATTAACATTTTCCATGATTATAAAATATATCCCATGGTAATTCCCTCCCTCCCCACCCCCACACTTTCCCATTTGAAATTCCATTCTCCATCATATTACCTCCCCATTACAATCATTGTAATTACATATATACAATATCAACCTATTAAGTATCCTCCTCCCTTCCTTTCTCCACCCTTTATGTCTCCTTTTCAACTTACTGGCCTCTGCTACTAAGTATTTTCATTCTCACACAGAAGCCCAGTCATCTGTAGCTAGGATCCACATATGAGAGAGAACATGAGGCGCATGGCTTTCTGGGCCTGGGTTACCTGACTTAGTATAATACTTTCCAGGTCCATCCATTTTTCTGCAAATTTCATAACTTCATTTTTCTTTACCGCTGAGTAGAACTCCATTGTATAAATGTACCACATCTTCATTATCCACTCATCTGTTGAGGGACATCTAGGCTGGTTCCATTTCCCAGCTATTATAAATTGAGCAGCAATAAACATGGTTGAGCATGTACTTCTAAGGAAATGAGATGAGTCCTTTGGATATATGCCTAGTAGTGCTATATCTGGGTCATATAGTAGATCAATCTCTAGCTGTTTTAGGAACCTCCACACTGTTTTCCACAATGGTTGGATCAGATTGCATTCCCACCAGCAGTGTAGAAGGGTTCCTTTTTTTCCACATCCCCGCCAACATTTATGATCATTTGTTTTCATGATGGTAGCCAATCTGACAGGAGTGAGATGGAATCTCAATGTAGTTTTAATCTGCATTTCCCTGATGACTAGTGACATAGAACATTTTTTTAGATGCTTATATGCCATTCGTATTTCTTCCTTTGAGAACTCTCTATTTAGCTCCATAGCCCATTTTTTGATTGGCTTGTTTGATTCCTTATTATTTAACTTTTTGAGTTCTTTGTATATCCTAGATATTAATCCTCTATCAGATATATAGCTGGCGAAGATTTTTTCCCTTTCTGTAGGTTGCCTCTTTGCTTTTTTCACTGTGTCCTTTGCGGTACAAAATCTTTGTAATTTCATTAGGTCCCAGTGGTTAATCTGTGGTTTTATTGCCTGAGCAATTGGGGTCGTATTCAGAAAGTCTTTGCCAAGACCAATATGTTGAAGGGTTTCCCCTACTTTTTCCTCTAGCAGTTTCAAAGTTTCCGGTCTGATGTTAAGGTCTTTAATCCATTTGGACTTAATTCTTGTGCATGGCGAGAGAGAAGAATCTATTTTCATCCTTCTACAGATATTTATCCAGTTTTCAAAACACCATTTGCTGAAGAGGCTGTCTCTTCTCCAATGAGTATTTTTGGCATTTTTATCGAATATCAGGTGGCTATAGCTACTTGGGCTTACATCTGGGTCCTCTATTCTGTTCCACTGATCTACATGTCTGTTTTTGTGCCAGTACCATGCTGTTTTTGTTACTATGGCTCTGTAGTATAGGTTAAAATCAGGTATGGTGATAACACCAGCCTCTTTTTTGTTGCTCAGTATTATTTTAGATATTCGAGGTTTTTTGTGATTCCAAATGAATTTTTGGATTGTTTTTTCTATTTCCATGAAGAAAGCCTTTGGAATTTTGATAGGGATTGCATTAAATGTGTAGATTGCTTTAGGTAAGATTGCCATTTTCACGATATTGATTCTTCCAAGCCAGGAACAAGGGATGTTTCTCCACTTTCTAGTGTCTTCTGCAATTTCTCGCTTGAGTGTTTTAAAGTTCTCATTGTATAGATTCTTTACTTCCTTGGTTAGGTTTATTCCAAGGTATTTTATTTTTTTTGATGCAATTGTGAATGGGAGTGATTCTCTGATTTCATCCTCTATGTGTTTGTTGTTAGCATATATGAAGGCTACTGATTTCTGTGTATTTATTTTGCATCCTGCTACATTGCTGTAGGTTTTGATCAGCTCTAACAGCTTGCTAGTACAGTCTTTAGGGTCCTTTATGTATAGAATCATGTCATCTGCAAATAATGATAACTTGATTTCTTCCTTTCCAATTTGTATCCCTTTTATGTGTGTCTCTTGCCTTATTGCTATGGCTAAGACTTCCAAAACTATATTAAATAGAAGTGGGGACAGTGGACACCCTTGTCTTGTTCCTGATTTTAGTGGAAAAGCTTCCAGTTTTTCCCCATTTAGTAATATGTTGGCTGTAGGCTTGTCATAAATAGCCTTTATTATATTGAGATATGTTCCTTCTATTCCCAGTCTCTGTAGGACTTTTATCATGAAGGGATGTTGGATTTTGTCAAATGCTTTCTCTGCATCTAATGAGATGATCATGTGATTTTTGTCCTTCAACCCGTTTATGTAATGTATTACATTTATAGATTTGCGTATGTTGAACCATCCCTGCATCTCTGGGATAAAGCCTACTTGGTCAGGGTGAATGATCTTTTTGATATACTCTTGTATTCTGTTTGCCAATATTTTGTTGAGAATTTTTGCATCTATGTTCATGAGGGAGATTGGTCTATAATTTTCTTTTTTTGTTCTATCTTTGCCTAATTTTGGTATCAGGGTGATGCTGGCCTCATAGAAGGAGTTTGGTAGGATTCCTTCTTTTTCTATTTCCTGGAAAAGCTTAAGAAGCAATGGTGTTAGCTCTTCCTTAAAAGTCTGGTAAAATTCAGCAGTGAATCCATCCGGGCCTGGGCTTTTTTTAGATGGGAGATTATTGATAACTGTTCGGATCTCCATGTTTGTTATAGGTCTATTTAAGTGATTAATCTCATTTTGATTTAATTTAGGTAGGTCATATAGATCAAGGAAATCATCCATTTCTTTCAGATTTTCATACTTTGTGGAGTATATGCTTTTATAGTATGTCCCTATGATTTTTTGAATTTCTCTGGAATCTGTTGTGATATACCTTGTTCATCTCTGATTTTATTAATTTGTGTCTCTTCTCTCTTTCTTTTGGTCAGATTTGCTAAGGGTTTATCAATCTTGTTTATCCTTTCAAAGAACCAACTCTTTGTTTCATTAATTCTTTGGATAGTTCTTTTTGTTTCTATTTCATTAATTTCTGCCCTAATCTTTATTATATTCTTCCCGTCTATTGATTTTTGGTTTGCCTTGTTCTTCTTTTTCCAAGGTTTTAAGACGAAGCATTAGGTCGTTTACTTGCGACCTTTCTAATTTCTTAATATAGGCACTTAAGGCTATAAATTTGCCTCTTAGAACTGCCTTCATTGTGCCCCAGAGATTTTGGTATGTTGTGTTCTCATTATCATTTGACTCTATAAATTTTTTGATTTCCTTTTTGATTTCTTCATTGACCCACTCATCATTTAGTAGTGTATTGTTTAGTTTCCATGATTTTGTGTATGCTCTATAGCCTTTCTTGCTACTGATTTGTAGTTTAATTCCATTGTGGTCAGATAGAATGCAAGGAATTATTTCAATTTTCCTGAATTTGTTAAGATTTGCTTTGTGTCCTAATATATGGTCTATTTTAGAGAATGTTCCATGTGCTGCTGAAAAGAATGTATATTCTGCAGCCTTTGGATGAAATGTCCTGTATATATCTGTTAGGTCCATTCCTTCTATGACCTCATTTAGTCCAGATGCCTCTCTGTTTATTCTTTCCCTGGATGACCTGTCAATTGATGAGAGTGGGGTGTTAAAGTCACCCACCACCACTGTGTTTGGTGTTATCTGTGACCTTAGTTCTAATAGTGTTTGTTTGACGAATTTGGGAGCCCCCATGTTAGCTGCATATATGTTTAGGATTGTAATGTCCTCTTGTTGGAGTGTGCCCTTAATCAATATAAAGTGACCTTCCTTATCTTTCTTGACTAACGTCGGACTAAAGTCTACCCTGTCTGATATTAGGATAGCAACCCCTGCTTGTTTTCTAGGCCCATTTGCTTGAAACACCGTCTTCCAACCTTTCACCCTAAGATAATGTCTATCCTTTGTAGAAAGGTGAGTTTCTTGGAGACAACAAATTGTAGGATCCTGCTTTTTAACCCAGTCTGCAAATCTATGTCTTTTCGCTGGGGCATTAAGACCGTTGATATTAAGAGATATTATTGAAAGGTGTGTATTTATGTTTGCCATTTGTGTGTGTGTGTGTGTGTTTCTGGTTCTACCTGTGCTCTCTTCTGTTAACTGGTATTTCAGTACAGCTTGTTTTTTCTAGGTTCCTTATATGTGTGCTTTTCCTTTTGTTCAGCATGGAGGATTCTATCAAGTATTTTCTGTAGAGCTGGTTTTGTCTTCAAATACTCCTTTAACCTGCTTTTGTCATGGAATGTCTTTATTTCTCCATCTATTTGAATGGATAACTTTGCAGGATAAAGTAACCTTGGTTGACAGTTGTTATCTTTCAGAACTTGGAATATATCACTCCAAGCCCTTCTGGCTTTACAAGTTTGTGTTGAATAATCTGCTGTAATCCTGATGGGCTTGCTTTTGTAGGTAACTTGATTTTTCTCTCTAACTGCTTTCAATATTTTTTCTTTGGTGTGTGTGTTTGGAAGTTTGATTATAATATGGCGAGGAGAGTTTCTTTCTGGGTTTTGTCTGGCTGGGGTTCTAAAGGCTTCCTGTATCTGTATTGGCACCTCTTTCCCAATTTGGGGAAAATTTTCCTCTATGATTTTGTTGACGATGCCTACTATGCCTCTGGAGTGGAGTTCTTCTCCTTCTACTATGCCCTGAATTCTTATATTGGATCTTTTCATAGTGTCCCGAATATCTTGAAATTCCCACTCATACTTTTCTATAAGTTTGTCTTTCTCTTTGTTGGACTGCATTAGGTCTGCCACCTGGTCTTCTAGCTTAGATATTCTGTCCTCTCCCTCATCCATCCTACTGGTGAGATTTTCTACAGAGTTTTTTATTTCATTAATTGTGTTCTTCATTGCTAGTAATTCTGACTGGTTTTTCTTTATTATTTCTATTTCCCTATTTATGTCTTGTATTGCCTTCTTTATTTCATTAAATTGGTATCCTGCCTCTTCTTTGATTCCTTTGATTTCCTCTTTGATTTCTTCTTTGATTGTTTTCATGTGTTCTTTGACCTCTTTGAACATATTTATAATTATTCTTTTGAACTCTTTCTCAGGCATTTCCTCTAACTCTTTCTCACTGGAGGACATTTCTGATGCATTAATACTTTTAGGTGGATTTATATCGTCTTGCTTTTTAGTGTTTCTTGTGTTATAATGTATATATTTTTGCATCTTGGATTAAGTTAATGCTTGGATTTTCTAGCTAGCTGTGTATTCTTAGCTGTATCAATTGATTTGATGTAATATATTTTCAGGGTAGGACCTTAAGGTATTAGGTGTGGCTCTTAAGACTCTCAGAGTATCTACAAAGATGTTCTTAGGGGTTGAGTTTCCCTGCTATAGGAGTATTCAAGCAGGCTGAGTGGAATAAAATACAGGTAGATTCTAAAATTTAACTAAACACTGTACACATTCAATCAAAAACAGCCCCGAGTATGTATGCAAGAGTAGTTATTATAATGACCAGATCCTCTATCAACAAAGAGGTTTAGATTTCTGGTCTGTTGAGGGATCCAAGTCAGCTTGTGACCAAGTTAGACCCTTCCCTGGTGCAATCCCAGTTACCTTGGGTGATTTTGGTCTCAGTCAAGTTGCTGCCTGGGTCGTTGGGCTGCTGTTCTGATTTCTGGAGCTGGGCACTTGCTTTTCCTATGGGGCAAACTGAGCCGCTGCTGCTGCCTCTGCTGCTGCTGTAGCTGCCACTGCTGGAGCCACCACTGCTGAAGCTGCTGCTGCTGTGTCCACTGCCGCTGCTCCCCCTGAAGCTGCTGCTGTGGGATCTGCCGCTGCTGCCACTCCTGGGTCTGCTGCTGCTGGGGCCGCTGGTACCGGTGCTGGAGCCGCTGATGTTGCTCCCGAACTCTGCTCCTGCTTGGGTCCCGTTGTCAGCCCAAGTTGGCATGGCCGGGTCCCGGGCCGCTGCTCTGTTCGCTGGAGCTGGGTTCAGGTGGTGGGGGAGGGGAGGGAGCCGTGGCTGCTCTGGTCTCTCACTGCTCCACGTGTTCTTCTACCTCGCTGCCGCTCTCCCCTCACGTTTCCCGAGTTGCGGAGAGCGCAGTGTGAGGGGAAAATCCCGCACCTGGCTTTTCCTGCGGCTGGAGCTGAGTCTGGCGGTTTTCTGCTGCGCCGCGGCCGCGGCGGTTGGCCGAGCTGCCGGAGCCGCTTTTCCCGCCTGTGCAGGCTCTGAATGCTCTATAACTCTTCTACTTCTCTGCTGCCTCTTTAATTTCCTATACACCTCACTTTTTACTAAAAGTGTGTATTTTGCTGAGTTTTTTTGGTCTTTTTCCCCCCTAGGCTGCTTTGGCGTAGTACCTACGCCGCCATCTTAACCGGAAGTCCCAAGATTTTTTTAATAAAATGTTTGTTATTGACAACTTCTATACTTACAGACTTTACCCTTCATAACTCTGCTCTCCTTCATATCCCCTCCCTCTCTCCATTAGTCTCTCTTTTAACTTGATGTCATCATCTTTTCTCCTATTCTGAGGGTCTTGTGTAGGTATTACTAGGTACTGTGAGGTTTTGAATATGGAGACCTATTTCTGTCCAGACAGTTGTATGTAAGGAGTAGTACCCTTCCTTTGGCTCTTACATTCTTTCCACCATCTCTTCTACTATGGACCCTGAGCCTTGAAGGGTGTGAGATGGTTCACTATTGGACACTCCAACGTCCCTTCTTCTCAGTACTATGTTGCCTTTTGGGCATCCCAGTCATCATCACTATCTGAAAAGAGATGCTTCTTCTAACTAGAAGTGAGATTAGCATTAACATATGAATATGAACATTAAGTGTAGTGCTTTTAGGGCAATTTGGTGAGAGTAATATATATATGCATTTATCAAGACAAAAGCAGGCTTCATACCCCTAAGGCTCATGACCTCCCCTGCTATAGGCTTTTGATTAGGTTTTCAGTACCAGGCATGTATTCCCTCCCATAGAGCAGGCCTTGAGTCCAATTAGAGAGCAGTTGGTTTCCCCAAAAACAGATATGCCTCTATTGTACTCGTTCAGTCATTTGGCCTGTCTGGCCAAACTTGAGGCTTCCAGTATCACTGTTTTCACCACTGATGACTTCTGTCTCCCTTAAGGCTGCATACAGGGCAGAATTTTCCAGCTTTCTATTGGGTGGGCTACAGGGAGAAGAATATCTGCTCAGCACCAGCTTGATTTTTCAGTGACTTTGGCACTCAGGCATGTGAAGTCTTCAGCAATAGGGTCTTACCATCTCTTTCTCACAGGAAACCAAGGGCCTTGGCAATAGCCTATAATGTTTTGGAGGCAACAGGGACATCCCTGGCTAAAACTGTGGAAGGTATCCCATCCCTGGCACTGAAAATTTTCTAGTAACAATCTATGGCTTCTGGATGTGCTGTTGTTATTCAAGAAAGTAGATTTTCATAACTTATTCAGAATATCTTGAATTTTCGTTGACCCTCCCCCATGCCCTTCTTTTATACAATCTCTTCTGCTGACCAAGCTTAGGCCTTTACCCTCCCTGTAATCTGTTCTTTTACTTAAATACATACAATACCATCCCCTAAAGTCCTTCCCTCAACTCCCTCCTTTAAACCCTTTTTCTAGCTTATGGGCCTCTGCTACTGATTTTTGGTTCCAGCTCACACACAAGTCTATACATTTGTAGCTAGGATCCACATATAAGAGAGAAAATGTAACATTTGGCTTTCTGGGCCTGTGTTACCTCATTTGGTATAATCCTTTCCAGATCCATCCACTCCCCTGCAAATTTCATCATTTCATTTTTCTTTACCACTGAATAGAACTCCATTGTATAAATGTACCATATCTTTATTATCCATTCATCTATTGATGGACATCTAGGCTGATTCCATTTCCTAGATATTGTGAATAGAGCAGCAATAAACATGGTTGTGCAAGTATCTCTAAGGTAGTGAGAACAGTCATTAGGATATATGCCTAGGAATACTATAGCTAGACCATATGGTAAATCTGTTTTTAGCTTCTCAAGAACCTCCACAACTGATTTCCACAATGGCTATGCCAGATTACATTCCCACCAACAGTGCAGAAGGGTTCCACTGTTACCACATCCTCAACAACATTTAGTGTCATTTGTTTTCTTAATGGTAGCCGTTCTGACAGGAGAGAGATGGAATCTCAAGGTATTGTATTTTGCATTTCCATGATAGCTAAGGATGTAGGACACTTTTTTATATGTTTATATACCATCTATATTTCTTCCAATAAGAACTCTCTATTTAGTTCTATAGCCCGTTTTTTGAGTAGGTGGGTTGGTGGTTGTTTTTTTTTTTTTCTATTTTTTGAGGTCTTTGTATATTCTGGGTATTAAATCACTGTCAGATGTGTAGGTGGCAAAGATTTTTCTCCCATCCTATAGGTTGTCTCTTTGCTCTATTAACAGTGTCCTTTGCTGTACAAAAGCTTTGTATTTTCATAAGATCCCAGTGGTTGACTAGTGGTTTTATTTCCTGAGCAACTGGGGTTATATTCAGAAAGTCATCACCTCTGCTAATATGTTGAAGGGTTTCCCCTTTGTCCTCTTAACAGTTTCAGTTTCGGGTCTTATATTAAGATCACTGATCCACTTGGATTTGATTCTTATGCATGGAGAAAGACAAGGATCTATTTTCATCTTTCTACATATGGATACCCAGTTTTCCAAACACCACTTGTTGAAGAAACTGTCTTTTCTCCAATGAATATTTTTGGAATTTTTTTCAAAAATCAGATGGCTATAACTACCTAGATTAATATCTGGGTCCTCTATTCTGTTCCATTGATCTATACATCTGTGTTTGTGCCAATACCATGCTGTTTTTGTTACTATGGCTTTGTAATATATCTTAAAATCAGGTATGGTGATACCACCAGCTTTATTTTTGTTGCTCAAAATCGTTTTAGCTATTCAAGGTTTTTTGTGCTTCCAAATGAATTTTAGAATTGTTTTTTCTATTTCTGTGAAGAATCTCATTGGAATTTTAATGGGGATTGCCTTAAATGTGTAGATTGCTTTTGGTAAGATTGACATTTTCACAATATTGATTCTTCCAATCCAAGAACATGGAATGTGGAATGTCTTTCCATTTCCTTGTGTCTTCTGCAGTTTCTCGGTTGAGTTTTAAGTTCTCATTGTAGACATCCTTCACTTCCTTGGTTAAGGTTATTCCAAGATATTTTATTTGTTGGGGTTTTTTTTTTTTTTTTTTTTTGAGGCAGTTGTGAATGGGAGAAATGTCCTGGATTTCATCCTCCACATGTTTGTTTTTAGTATGTAGGAAAGCTACTGATTTCTGTGTATTTTGCATCCTCTTATGTTACTAAAATTGTTTATCAGGTCTAAACTGATAAACTGAATAATCTTTTTGATATATTCTTATATTCTATTTGCCAATATTTTGTTCAGAATTTTTGCATCTGTGTTCATGAGGGAGATTTGGTCTGTAATTTTCTTTTATTTATTTATTTTTTTGTTCTGTCTTTGTCTGGTTTTGGTATGAGTGTGACACTGGCTTCATAGAAAGAGTTTGGTGAAAAGCAGTGGTGTTAGTTCTTCCTTGAAGGTCTGGTAAAATTCACCAGTGAATCCATCTGGGCCTGGACTATTTTTAGTTGGGAGATTATTGATAACTGTTTGGATCTCCATGCTTGTTATAGGTCTATTTAAATGGTTTATTTCATCTTGATTTAGTTTTGGTAGGTTATATGAATCAAGGAAATCATCTATTTCTTCATATTTTCAAACTTAAGAGTCATATATATTCTTAAAGTATGTCCTTATAATTTCCTGAACTTCTTTGGTATCTGTTGTAATGGTACCATTTTCATCTCTAATCCTATTTTTTCTCTTCTGTAATGGTCAAATTTGCTATCAGTCTTGTTTATCCTTTCAAAGAACCAACTCTTTGTTTCATTGACAATTTGTGGTTGTTGTTTTTTTTTTGTTTCTGTTTCATTAATTTATGCCCTTAACTTTATTATTTCTTCTTATCTACTGATTTTTGGTTTGCCTTTTTCTTCTTTTTCCAAGGCCTTAAGGTGAAGCATTAATTGTTTATTTGTGAACTCTAATTTCTTAATATAGGCACCTAGAGCTATAAATTTCCCTCTTAGGACTGCTTTCATGGTATCTCAAAAGTTTTGGTATGTTGCACTATCATCATTATTTGATTCTATGAACTTATTGATTTCCTTTTTGATTTCTTCAGTGACCCACTGATCATTCAGTAGTGTACTATTTAGTCTCCATGAGCTTTTGTATGCTCTGCAACTTTTCTTGTTGCTGATTTTCAGTTTAATCCCATTGTGGTCAGATCGGGTACAAGGGATTACTTCAATTTTCCTCTGTTTGTTGACATTTTCTTTTGTCCTAATATATGGTCCATTTTAGAGAGTGTTCCATGTGCTACTGAGAAAAAAATGTATATTCTGCAGCATTTGGATGGAATGATCTGTAGAATGACATCATTTAATCCAGATGTCTATTTATTTTTTGCCAGGATGACCTGTCAATTGATGAGAGTGGGGTATTGAAGTCACCCACTACCGCTGTGTTTGATGTTATCTCTGACCTTTAGTCAAATAGCGTTTGTTTGATGAAACTGGTAGCCCCCATGTTAGGTGCATATATGTTTAACACTGTAATGTCCTCCTGTTGGAATGTTCCTTTAATCAGTATAAAATGACCTTCTTTGTCTTTCCTCACTAATGTTGGTTTGAAGTCTACCTTGTCAGATATTAGGATAGCAACCCCTGCTTGTCCTAGACCCATTTGGTTGAAATACCATTTTCCGTCCTTTCACCCTAAAGCAGTATCTATCTTTTATTGAGATATGAGTTTCCTGGAGGCAGGATCCTGCCTTTTAATCCAGTCTGTAAGCCTGTGTCTTTTGCTTGGTGCATTGAAGCCACTGATATTAAGAGTCATTATTGAAAGGTATGCATTTATTCTTGCCATTGTTCTTATTTTGTAGTGTTTCCTGTTTTTCCTTCACTTGTTTAACTGTTATTTGAGTGTGGTTTATTTTTTCCTATTTCCTCCTGGTTTGGCTATCTCTGCAGCATTAAGAATTCCTTCAAGTATTTTTTGTGGAGCTGGTTTAGTTGTCATAAACTCCTTTAGCCTGTTTTTGTTGTGGAATGTCCTTATTTCTTCATCAATTTGGATAGATAACTTTGCAGGATAAAGTAATCTTGGTTGACAGTTATCTTTCAGAACTTGGAATAGATCATTCCAAGCCCTGCTGGCTTTTAAAGTTTGTGTTGAGTAATCTGCAGTTATTCTGATGGGCTTACCTTTGTAGGTGACTTGCTTTTTCTCTCTAACTGCTTTCAATATAGTTTCTTTGGTTTGTGTGTTTGTAGTTTAATTGTAATATGGCGAGGAGAGGTTCTTTTCAGGTTTTGTCAGTTTGGTGTTCTAAAAGCTTCTTGTATCTGCATTAGCATTTCTTTCCTAATTTTGGAAAAATTTTTCTATTATGATTTTGTTGAAAACACCTATGAAACCTCTGGATTGAAAATCTTCTCCTTCTATTATGCCCTAAATTCTTATGTTTGATCTTTTCATAGTATCCCGGATATCTTGAAATTCCCATTCATACCTTGCTATTAGCTTGTCTTTCTCTTTGTTGGACTGTATGAGGTCTGCCACCTGATCTTCTAGTTTAGATATTCTGTTCGCTTCTTCATCCATTCTACTGGTGAGACTTTCCACAGAGTTTTTTTATTTCACTGACTATATTCTTCAGCACTAGGATTTCAGCCTGGTTTTTCTTCACCTCTGATCAGTCCAGCTGGCTGCACTGCCACTAGGGGCTGAATGCAGGAGGTTCGCAGTTCTGATGGTGGGGGATGGGGGAGTTCAGACTTCTGCAGTTGCTCACACAGTTCCACCTATATCCCTTTCAGTAGATTTTTGGTTGATCTCATCTGTATTTACTTCTGTTTTCTTAACTTTGCAATGAGGCTGATTAAACTGAAAAATCCCCTTGTTTGGTCTCAGCTGCTGCGCGGCTTGGCGCACCTGGTGGGGCGGTGCCAGACAGGTGCGCGGATTGGACCGTTTTCTTCCTTTCTGGTTGATCTTGGTCTCTCCAGCATCTCCTCTGTGTGAAAGAATAACCTCTACTTCTTCACTTTTCAGAAGAAGAGTGTATTTTGCTAGGGTTTTGCTTAAATCCCTCCCCTAGGCTGGTTTGGCGTGGCTCCTATGCCACCATCTTACCCGGAAGTCTCCTTCAAGATTTTGTTTTGCTTTGTTTTTCAAGGTAGGGTCTCGCTGTAGCTCAGGCTGACCTGGAATTCACTATGTAGTCTCAAGCTGTCCTCAAACTCATGGCTATCTTCCTACCTCTGCCTTCTGAGTAGTGGGATGTAATCAATCAGCCTGTTGGCTCATCTCTTCCTCAGAATCTCTTCAGGTGCCCATTATGTGCATTCCTACCATCGCTTCTTTGCTTTGCCCCTTTTCAATCCTGCCAGGTCAGCTCCTCCCTTCTTCCTTGCTTGTCTTTTCCTCAAACCTAGAATTATTTTCTCTCTCAAAAGTAACATTTTTCGGGCTGGAGAGATGGCTTAGCGGTTAAGCGCTTGCCTATGAAGCCTAAGGATCCGGGTTCGAGGCTTGATTCTCCAGGACCCACATTAGCCAGATGCACAAGGGGGCGCATGCGTCTGGAGTTCATTTGCAGTGGCTGGAAGTCCTGGCGTGCCCATTCTCACTCACTCACTCTCTCTCTATCTGCCTCTTTCTCTCTCTGTCACTCTCAAATAAATAAATAAAAATGAACAAAAAAAATTAAAAAAAAAAAAGTAACATTTTTCATTTTGGATTCAGATGGTACAGTGTGTTCTGCTTGTTCCCCCACCCCACCCCAGGCCTTAAGTTCTTGAAGAACAAAATATAAAACTGAAAGTTTTTTTTTAATGCCTTAAAATAACAAACCCAGTACCTTTCTGGGAAGATCAATAAGTATTTGCTAAGTCAGTGGGTTAACTGAAAAATAACTAACTTAATATAATTAGAGCAATTTGTTAACATCAGTATTTTAGTATTTAACCTTTGTTTTGGCTTTGTTGTTTGTTTGTTTTGTTTTGTGAGTTAAGATCTCACTGTAGCTCAAGCTGACCTGGGATTCACTATGTAGTCTCAGGGTGGCCTAGAATTCTGTTTCCCAATTGCTGGGATTAAAGGCATGTGCCACCATACTGAGCTACATCAGTATTTAAAATAGGCAAAAATTCAATAGTTAATCCTATCCTTTTAGAATTTAATGTTCACTCTTACTTTCAGATACAAAGCAAATGATAAGCTAAGTATGTATAGAACATTTCTAGTTGGTTTATAAATTCAATTGATAGGTAACCATATAAAATATAGATACTATAAAAGTATTGCATATAAAAATATTAAATCAAAACCATACCTGTTACAAATGCTGAAAGCTTTTCAAAAGATAAATACTTCTGTATATATTTACTTTCTATTTCAAAAATTTATTTTCTAAACATTTTATTATCACTTAAACTAGTCTAAAATTCTTTTTCAGAAAGCAGATGACAGAGAAAAGCGACAAGAAGCACATCGGTTTCATTTTGACGCTATGTGACTTGCTTTAAATATTATATAACAGAATAACCATTTGTCTGATTCACTGGAATACTTAATTTCAGCTTACATTAAAAAAATAGAGGATTCGGGTATTATTTATAAATGTGCATCCCTTGATAATTACTAGAAAATATTAAAGTATAGTCTGAATGCCTCACAGGAGCTTTTTGAAGCACTCTGCATACAATACTTTGGGTTCTACATCAAGTAGTACTGTACATCTTTGTTCCTTGGTGGAAAGTGCTGCATGTGCTCTGGTGCCTCTGTATTTATAGTCTTCTTAGAGTAATGACAGTGGAAAATGACATGTGCAAATAAACATATTTAAGTGAGAAAGGATTGTTCTACCCGAATTAGTCTTGCTTCTTATTCAAATAGTGCAAACTATACTTTGGCCAACATACAACAAATAAAATTATTAAACTTTCATCTTAATCACAGATCAGAACTCTCATGAATGGCATACAACATAAATGGCTTTGGAGTTACAGAAAAACAGACTTGCCATAAACTCCTGGCTCTACAATTTGCAAAGAGGTTTGAATTTGGCTGTTGCTTCACATCTCTGTGATCTTGTTCTGTTTATATGATGGGGTTAAAATACCTCCTCATGTAAGTTATTATGAATAGCAAACAGGATGATACATGTGAAGTGCTCAGCTTAATGCCTAAGCATACAGTAAGTGTCCAGTAAGGAGTAGCTATTATTGCTATTTTAAGTTATTTCATTAGACTTCTACCACTAATATTAAAATATACAGAATTATATAGACATGAGGAAATCATATTATTGGAAAACTAAAATTCTTGGTGGCTCGCATCTTATGTAAAGATTGCTACTTCATTTAACCACAAATTATAGTACTTTTTAAGAGGAAAATGTGTCCTGAAAACTAATCTTTATGTGATAAGACAGTTAATGTCTTGAATGGAAGCTGCGCTAAGCAGAATCTGGGAATCTTGCATCACACTCGTATTTTCAAACGCTTGGAAAAGCTTCTAATTTCTGTTCAGACCTCAGTATAAATTTTCTATTGTGAACTTCACATTGCCAAACTGTTATTGAAATCTAGAATTGAAAAAAAGGGTTTATATACCAAGGCTTTTAATTTTGTAATTATTGAAACATGTTATGGCTCTAAGATACAAAAAATTTCTCTGAAAACATTTTTGTTCATACTATTTTCTTCTTGACAGCTCACTGAGGAGTATGTGTTTAGTTTACTTTGTATCTAAGCATGTTGATGTTATCTTAATAAATATTCCTTCCTGAATGAAAGCATTGTGGTGATCTCTTAAATACTTATTTTGGAACATTAAGAGTCCTTAGAAGATAGGCATATTTATCAGTACAAATAACTCTGGACAAGGAGACTGAAGCAAGGTAACGTAACCTTCCCTACATGTGAGTCAGGGGCAAGATGAGATTCTCTGACAGGACTCATTCTCTAAGCAGTTACCCTCATGTAACTCCATTCTACACTTTTTCAAAGACAGTTCATCTTACTATATAGCATTTAATAAAGCATGTCTCCTAAAACTCCTATAGATCTAAAAGGAATGTCACAAAATACTAATGACAATTTAAAATACAGACTATCTCATACTCAGCTAAGCATTTAGTACTTCATATGACTAAATAATTTCATGATCAAAGAGTAAATTTAGGTTCTATTTCAGTAAAAAAGAAAAAAAAGATTACCCAAACATGTATAGTAGGAAGCTATGGCAAGAGGATAGTAAATTCATGGCCAGCCTGAGCTATTTTATAAGATCCTATATAAAAACAATAATAAAAAAGTACTAATAATCTATAAAGGAATTGTTTAATATATGCATTAAATAACTTTTTGTTCACCCACAAGTACTAAAAAACAGTAAAGTACAAAATCAAGATATTTTCAACACATGTAATTGCATAGTATTCAAAATATAGAAATTTACAAAAATGATTTTAAAAGGAGAACCCAGGGACACACCTTTAATCCCAGCACTCAGGAGGCAGAGGTAGGAATATCTCTATAGATTCGAAGCCTGTCTGAGACTACATAGTCAATTCCAGGTCAGCCTTGGCTACAGTGAGACCCTACCTCAGAAAACAAAAATACATATGTATGTATGTATGTATATATACATATATAAGAACTATTTGTCTGTGTGTGTGTGTGTGTGTATATATATATATATATATATATATATATGGAGAGAGAGAGGGGGGAGGGGGGGGCAGGCACACACAAATAGTCTTTATAGCTGGCAACAACCAAATGCTGGTATAGATGCAGAGCATAAGTTATATCACACTTAGTGGAAATTTACAAAGTGATATAGCCACTTTGATTATTTATTTTTATTTATTAAAAGTATGTGATAATATGTTGATCAATAAATGTAATCCACACATAAATTGACTTAAGGATAGAAGTCATATGATCATATTAATAGATGAAGAAAAGGCCTTTAACAAAATCCAACATTCCTTCATGATAACAACCCTGAGATGGAAGAACAAACCTCAACACAACCAACTCTGGTGGCTTGAAGGAAATGTTCCTCATAGGCTTGTGTGTTTTGAAAATTTGGCCACCAGCTGGTGTCAGTTTTGGAAGGCTGAGGAGCCTCTGGGAGGTAGAATCTTACTGAAGGAGGTATGTCAGTGACCCTTTGAGGCTTACTAGTCTGCTTAACAGGGACAGGATACGAGCCTACTCTTCCTGCTACCTACTGTAAGAAGATGTAAGAAGATGTGATGCTCAGTTGTCTGCTATGTCATCTGTTCCTCACCATGATAAAACTTCCCTCAAACTATAAGCTGAAATAAACCCTTTCCCTAAACTGCCTCTGGTCAGGTATTTTTTTTTTTTTCCCAACTAGCCTATAGCCAATATTAGGCTAAATGGGAGGGGGAAAGTATTCCCATTATCATAAACAAGGCAAGGGGTCCTCTCTCTCCAAGCCTGTTCAGTATAGTTCCTGAAATCTTTCTCAAGCAGATACAAGCAGGAAAAGAAGTGAAGGCATCCTTATTTGCAGATGATATGATTCTTTACATAAGAGACCAGAAAATTCCTAGAGCTGACAACCACTTCCGGCAAAGGAAAACTATATAGTATCAACATATAAAACTTGAGTGTCCCTCCTATATACCAAAGATAGACATAGCATGAAAAAAGTCAAGGAAACAATCCTATTCAAATATCCTCCAAAAAAATACCATAGAATAAGCCTCATCAGAAGTGAAAGCCCTCTACAATGAATACTTTTAAAACACTAAAAAGGGGTGGAGAGATGGCTTAACAGTTAAGGCACTTGCCTGCAAAGCCAAAGGATCCAGGTTCCATTCCCCAGGACCCACAAAAGCCAGATGCACAAGTTGGTACATGTGTCTAGAGTTAACTGCAGGGGCTGAAGGCCCTGGTATGCCCATTCTCTCTGTCTGCCCCTCCCTCCCTTCTTTCCCCTCTTTCTCTCTCTCTTTCTCTCTCTCTCTCTCTCTCTCTCTCTCTCTCTCTCTCTCTCTCTCTCATAAATAAATATATATTTTAAAACCACTGAAAAAAGGAATTGATGGAGAGATCCTAGAAAATGGAAAGAACTCCCATGTTCATGGGTTAGAATATTGTAAAAATGACTTATAACTAAAACAATCTAACAATCTACAGATTCAATGCAATCTCATTCAAAATTCCATCATCATTTTTTGAAATAAAAAAAGACAATTTTGAAAATTCATATGGGAACCACAAAAGATTCTAGATAGCCAAAGAAATTCTAAGCAAGATGAAATAATGCTAGAAGTAGTGTCATATCTGATTTCAAATTATACTACAGAGCCACAGTAATAAAAACAGCATGATACTAGCACATAAATACACTCATGGATCAAGGGAATAGAATAGAGGACCAAGGGAGCTAGGGAAATGGCTCAGCAGAAGAGAGAGCTGGATGTACATGTATGAGAACCTAAGTTCGATATCAAGTACCTACATAAAAGGCTGAGGGAACAAAAACAAAGGATCTCTGGAGCTACTGGGTCATCTTGCCTAACCAAAAAATGGGGAGATGTGAGGGTGCTATGGCTGTGACGTCATCCCAATGAATGCCAGGGTTTATTCAGCTAATCACCGGTTAGGCAGACGTCTCCTTCCTCCCATAGCACTCCATGCACCTTCTTCCCAGTGCTGCATTGTTCAGCTGAAGAGAAAAAGACCTTTCCCAAGTACAGGAGGACTGGTCTTTGATCAAGGATAAATGAGTAGCTATGCTAGAACCTTCCACTGCTATAACCTCCAAGAAAGCTCTCAAAAAATGGGGCAGCACATGTCCAGTCCAAGTCCAAAGGCATAAGTCAGAAGAATGACAAAGGAGGAAACCCAACTGTGCATACAGGGTACACATACCACACCACACACATCACATACACCATACACACCATACCACACACAAACACACACACACACACACACAATCTTATAAAACAATAGAGGATCCAGACCTAAGCCTGCTAGTCTACAGCTACTTCATTTTCCAGAAAGATGCCAAAAAAATGCACATTGGAGAAGACAGCATGTTCAAGAAATGGTGCTGAAGAAACTGAATCTTTACATAGAAAATGAAGTTATATCCTTATCTTTTATTCTGCACAAAAATCAACACCAAATGGAGTTGGGAAAAAAAAACAGGGAGTACACATCAGGATAGATTCCAGTCAATTGGGAAAATAAGGCCAACAGCCAACAAATTGGATATCATGAAACTCAAAAACTTCTATACAGCAAAGGAAACATGATCAAGTGAAGGGGCAGCCTGCAGAATGGAAAAGAATCTTTTCCAGCTACACATCTATATATCCAGAATACACAAAACTCAAAAAATTGAACACCAAGAAAACAACTCAATCAAAAGACAACCTAATCAAAAGTAGGCTATGGAATTAAACAGAGTTCTCAAAAGAAGATCCACAAATGATTAATAAATATTTCAAAAGCTGTTCATCTTCAGACATTAAGAAAAAGCAAATTAAAACTACTTTGAGATTCTCTCTCACCCAGTTGGAATGGCAGTCATAAAGAAAACAAGTAATAAATGCTGGAGAGACTTAATGGAAAGGTAAAGCTCATATTCATTGTTGGTGGAAGTGTAAATTGATGCAGCCACTACTGAAATCAGTGTGAAGGTTTCTCAGAAATCTAAAAATAGGGCTGGAGGGATGTGGGGCACTACCAGGCACAGGCTGGAGCCTTCAGGAGAGGGGCCTGAGATATCGGGCATTGCTAAGGACCCCGGGGGCTACAGGAGACCACTCCCTCTCCATGCCTGGCACACCTGAACTTAGGGTCTGCCCATAGCCCTGTAACCTTTGGCCAGTTGCCTAGGAAACTCCTTATCAGCCAATACCTTCATATAGCCCATCCCCCTGAGAATGGGAAAAAATCTTTGCCAGCTATATATCTGATAGAGGATTAATATCTAGGATATACAAAGAACTCATAAAGTTAAATAATAAGGAATCAAACAAGCCAATCAAAAAATGGGCTATGGAGCTAAATAGAGCATTCTCAAAGGAAGAAATATGAATGGCATGTAAGCATCTACAAAAATGTTCTATGTCCCTAGTCATCAGGGAAATGCAGATTAAAACTACATTGAGATTCCATCTCACTCCTGTCAGATTGGCTACCATCATGAAAACAAATGATCATAAATGTTGGCGGGGATGTGGAAAAAGAGGAACCCTTCTACACTGCTGGCGGGAATGCAATCTGGTCCAGCCATTGTGGAAATCAGTGTGGGGGTTCCTAAAACAGCTAAAGATTGATCTGCCATATGACCCAGCTATAGCACTCCTAGGCATATATCCTAAGGGCTCATCTCATTTCCTTAGAAGTACGTGCTCAACCATGTTTATTGCTGCTCAATTTATAATAGCTGAGAAATGGAACCCCCTTCCCCGCCATTGCCTATGTGCTGGAATGAATGTTCCCATAGGAACCTTGTACATCCAATCCCATTAGGACCCTCCCCCACCCTCAGATGCTTATAAACCCATTTCCCTGACAATGAACTGAGAGAGCTGTTGAACTATCTCCCGGGAGTGATTCTCTCGTCGCATGCTCACCCACCCTGGTTGCCTGGGTACCTTCAGGGGGACTGCAGCCAGCCCTGGAGCAAGAACCCAGGAACCCACAGCTGGCACCCGAACAAGGACCTTTTGCAACAGACAGGGTAGGTGAGTGCTCTCCCAGAGGGACTGGGAGACATCAGCCCATGAGGCCTTGCCTCCACGATTTCCTCCATTTTTGGTTCATGCCATCGCCTAGGACCAAATAAGACGAACTGGCAACTGACATCTCTTGGCCAAGGCCACTCTTCGGTATTGACTGAAGGCCAGCTGTCCTAAGTCAAATAAAAAAAACTCTGTAGAAAGACTCATCAGCAGAATGGATGAAGGAGAGAACAGAATATCTAAACTAGAAGACCATATTGCGGAACTAAAACAGTCCAACAAAGAGAAAGGTAAGCTAATAGGAAGGCACGAATAGGAATTTCAACATTATTAGAACACTGAAAACATCAAACGTAAGAATTCAGGGTATAGTAGAAGCAGAAGAATTTCACTCCAAAGGCATAGTAGGTGTTTTCAACAAAACTGTAGAAGGAAATTTCTCCCAAATTGGGAAAGAGATGCCAATGAAGATATAGGAATCCTTTAGAACACCAAACAGACAAAACCTGGAAAGAACCTCTCCTTGCCATATAACTAAACTACCAAACACACTTATCAAGGAAAATATACTGAAAGCAGTTAGAGAGAAAAGGCAAGTCAATTATAAAGGCAAGTCCATCAGGTTAACAGCAGATTACTCAACACAAACTTTAAATGTCCAAATGGATGGAGAAATAAGGACATTCCACAACAAAAACAGGCTAAAGGAATATATAACAACTAAGCCAGCACTACAGAAAATGCTTGAAGAGATCTTCCACACTGAAGAAAAAGGAAAGCATACATATGAGGAAACAGGTAAAATAAATCATACTCAAAAAACACTTAATACAAAAGAGTAAAGGGAAAAAAGGAAGCACTACAAAACAATAAAAATGACTGAGTACAAATCCATACCTTTCACCAGGCATGGTGGCACACACCTTTAATCCCAGCACTCGGGAGGCAGAGGTAGGAGGATCGCCATGAGTTTGAGACCACCCTGAGATTACATAGTGAGTTCCAGGTCACCCAGGGCTAGAGTGAGACCCTACCTCAAAATCAAAAACAAAAAAAATACATACCTTTCAATAATAACTCTTAATATCAATGGCCTCAATGCCTCAACCAAAAGACACAGGCTTGCAGATTGAATTAAAATGCAGGAGCCTTCTATTTATTGCCTCCAAGAAACTCATCTCTCCATAAAAGACACTATCTTAGGGTGAAAAGATGAAAAACAGTATTTCAAGCAAATGGGCCTAGGAAACAAGCAGGGGTTGTTATCCTAATATTTGACAGGATAGATTTCATCCAACATTAGTGAGGAAAGATAAAGAAGGTCACTTTATATTGATTAAAGGAAAAACTTCAACAGGAAGACTTTATCATTCTAAACCTATATGCACCTAACATGGGTGCTCACACATTTATCAAGTGAACAGTATTAGACTTAAGGTCACCAATAACATCAAGCACAATTGTAGTGGATGACTTCAATACTCCACTCTCATCTATTGACAGATCATCCCAATAAAAAATAAACAGAGAGACATCAGGATAAAATCATGTGTTAGAATATATGGACTTGGGCTGGAGAGATGGCTTAGTGGTTAAGCACTTGCCTGTGAAGCCTAAGGACCCTGGTTCGAGGCTCGGTTCCCCAGGTCCCACGTTAGCCAGATGCATAAGGGGGCGCACGCGTCTGGAGTTCGTTTGCAGAGGCTGGAAGCCCTGGCACGCCCATTCTCTCTCTCTCCCTCTATCTGTCTTTTTCTCTGTGTCTGTTGCTCTCAGATAAATAAATAAATAAATAAATAAATAAATAAATAAATAAATAAATAAATAAACAAAACCAAAAGAAAAAAAAAAGATATGGACTTAACAGAAATCGACAGAACATTCTATCTAAATGCTACAGAATACACATTTTTCTCAGCAGCTGATGGAACATTCTCTAAAACAGACCATATATTAGGACACAAAGCAAATCTCAACAAATAACAGGAAAATTGAAATATTTTTTTGTATTCTGACCACAATGGGATTAAACTACAAATCAACAACAAGAAAAACTGTAGAGCACATACAAAATTATGGAGACTAAATAGTACACTACTGAATAATGACTGGGTCATTGAAGAAATCAAACAATTAATCAAAAGAATTCAAAGAACTAAATGATAATAAGAATACAACATACCAAAATTTTTGGACACAATGAAGGCAGTCATAAGAGGGAAATTTATACCTTTAATTGCCTATATTAAAAAATTGATAGGGGCTGGAGAGATGGCTTAGCAGTTAAGCGCTCGCCTGTGAAGCCTAAGGACCCCAGTTCGAGGCTTGGTTCCCCAAGTCCCACGTTAGCCAGATGCACAAGGGGGCGCACGCATCTGGAGTTCGTTTGCAGAGGCTGGAAGCCCTGGCGCACCCATGCTCTCTCTCTCCCTCTATCTGTCTTTCTCTCTGTGTCTGTCGCTCTCAAATAAATAAATAAATAATTTTTAAAAAATTCTTTAAAAAAAATTGATGGAGAATGGAATTTCAAATGGGAAAGTATGGGGGTGGGGAGGGAGGGAATTACCATGGGATATATTTTATAATCATGGAAAATGTTAATAAAAATAAAAATAAAAAAATAAAATTGATGGAAACGGGCTGGAGAGATGGTTTAGCGGTTAAGCGCTTGCCTGTGAAGCCTAAGGACCCTGGTTCAAGGCTCGGTTCCCCAGGTCCCACGTTAGCCAGATGCACAAGGGGGTGCACGTGTCTGGAGTTTGTTTGCAGAGGCTGGAAGCCTTGGCGTGCCCATTCTCTCTCTCTCCCTCTATCTGTCTTTCTCTCTGTGTCTGACGCTCTCAAATAAATAAATAAATAAAAATTAAAAAAAAAATTGATGGAAAGGTTGCAAATAAGTAACTCCATGCTTTACCTCAAGGCCTTGGAAAAAGAAGAACAAGTCAAACCAAAAATCAGTAGATGGGAAGAAATAAAAAAGATTAGAGTAGCTGAGTGTGGTGGTGCATGCCTCTAATCCCAGCACTCGGGAGGCAGAGGTAAGAGAATTGCCATAAGTTCAAGGCCACCCTGAAACTCCATAGTGAATTCCAGGTCAGTCTGGGCTAGAGTGAGACCCTACCTCGAAAAAAAAAAAAATGAAACAAAGAGTTGGTTCTTTGAAAGGGTAAACAAGATTGATAAGTGCTTAACAAATCTGACCAAAAGAAAGAGAGAAGAGGCACAAATTAATAAAATTAGGGATGAAAAAGGTACCATAATAACAGATACCAAAGAAATTCAGAAAATCATAAGGACATACTTTAAGAACATATACTCTACTAAGTTTGAAGATCTGAAAAAATTGGATGATTTCCTAGATTTATATGACCTACTAAAATCAAATCAAGATGAGATAAACTATTTAAATAGACCTATAACAAGTACAGAGATCCAAGCAGCTATATATTTAAAAAAAAAAAAAAAACTCCCAACTAAAAAAAGCCCAGGCCCAGATGGATTCACTAGTGAATTTTACCAGACCTTCATAGAAGATCTAACACCATTGCTTCTTAAACATTTCCATAAAATGGAAAAGGAAGGAATCCTACCAAACTCCTTTGATGAAGCCAGCATCACCCTGATACCAAAATCAGACAAAGACAGAACAAAACAAGAAAATTACAGAACAACTGCCCTCATGAACATAGATGCAAAAATTCTGAACAAAATACTGGCAATAATACAATATAATATAATAATATCATATAATAATAATATAAGAATATATCAGAAAAATCATTCACCCTGACCAAGTAGGCTTTATCCCAGAGATGCAGGAATGATTCAAGATACACAAATCAATAAATGTATTGTAATACACTATTTAAGTAGACTGAAGAACAAAAATCACATGATCATCTCATTAGCTGCAAAAAAGCATTCAACAAAATCCAAGATGTCTTCGTGGTAAAAGTCCTACAGAAACTGGGAACAGAAAGAACATATCTCAGCATAATAAAAGCTATCTATGACAAACTTCCAACCAACATAATACTAAATGGGGAAAAACTTGAAGCTTTTCCACTAAATTCAGAAACAAGACAAGGGTGTCCACTGTCCCCACTTTTACTTATAGTGCTAGAAGTCTTGGCTATAGCATTAAGGCAAGAGAAACTCATAAAAGGAATACAAATTGGAAAGGAAGAGATCAAATTATCATTATTTGCAGAAGATATGATGCTATACATAAAGGACCCTAAACACTCTACCAGCAAACTGTTAAAGCTGATAAAACACTTTCAGCAATGTAGCAAGATACAAAATAAACACACAAAAATCAGGAGTTTTCCTATATACTAACAACAAACATGTAGAGGATGAAATCATGGAATCTCTCCCATTCACAATTGCCTAAAAAAAAAAAAATAGTACCTTGGAATAAACCTAACCAAGGAAGTGGATGATCTCTACAATGAGAACTTTAAAACACTTAAGCAAAAAATTAGAGAAGACACTAGGGAATGGAAAGACACCCCATGTTCCAGGATTGGAAGAATCAATATTATAAAAATGTCAAATCTTATCAAAAGCAATCTACACATTTAATGCAAGCCCAATTAAAATTCCAATGACATTCTCCACAAAAATAGAAAAACATTCCTGAAGTTCATTTGGAAGCACAAAAAACCATGAATAGCCAAAACAATTTTGAGCAACAAAAATAAGGTCGGTGGTATCACCATACCTGATTTTAAGCTATATTACAAAGCTATAGTAATAAAAACAGCATAGTACTAGCACAAAGACAGACATATACATCAATGGAACAAAATAGAGGGCCTAGATGTTAATCCAGACAGTTCCAGATGTTAATCTAGAATCCAGTTTGACAAAAACACCAAAAAAGTTTGTTGGCAAAAAAACAGCCTCTTCAACAAGTTGTGCTGGGGAAATGGATATCTATATGTAGAAGGATGTAAATAGAACCTTGTCTTTCTCCACATACAAGAATCAAGTTCAAATGGATCAGGAACCTTAATATCAGACCTGAAACTCTGAAACTCTTAGAAAAAAAGTAGGGGGAACCCTTCAGCATATTGGCATAGGCAATGACTTTCTGAACACCATTTGCTCAGGAAATAAAACCATTAATCAACCACTGGTACCTCATGAAATTACAAACCTTTTGTACAGCAAAGGATACTGTGAATAGAGCAGAGAGACAACCTACAGAATGGGAGAAAATCTTTGCCAGCTATACATCTAACAGAGAATTACTATCCATAATATACAAAGAATTCAAAAAACAAAATAAGAAATCAAAAACTACAATTTAAAAATGGGCTATGGAACTAAATAGAGAGTTCTCAAAAGAAGAATCATCAAGAAAACAAATGACAATAAATGTTGGTGAGGATGCGGAAAAAGGGAATCCTTCTACACTGTTGGTGGGAATGTAGTCTGGTACAGCCCTTATGGAAATCAGTGTGGAGCTTCTTATGACAGATAAAAATAGATTTACCATATGATCCAGCTAAAGCACTCTTAGGAATATATCCTAAGGATGCTTCTCACTACCTTAGAGATACTTGCATATCCATTTTTACTGCTGCTCTATTCACGATAGCTAGGAAATGGAACCAGCCTAGATGTCCATCTACAGATGGATGGATAATAAAGACGTAGTTCATTTACACAATGCAGTTCTATTCAGTGGTAAAGAAAAATGAAATTATGAAATTTGCAGGGAAATGGATAGACCTGTAAAGGATTATACTAAGTGAGGTAACCCAGCCCCAGAAAGCCAAATGTTACATTTTCTCTCTCATATTTGGATCCTAGCTACAAATGTTTAGACTTGTGTGTGAGCTGGAACAAAAAATCAGTAGCAGAAGCCAGAAAGCTAGAAAAAAGCTATAAGGAAGGGAGGAGACAAAGGGGAAAGTATGGGGAGGGGGGAGGGAATTACCATGGGATTTTTTTATAATCATGGAAAATGCTAATAAAAATTAAAAATTTAAAAATTTAAAAAAATTTTAAATACAAAACAGGGAGGAGAAGGAAGGATTTAAGAGGATGGTATTGTATATATGTAAGTAGAACCAAATTACAGGGAGCAGAATGGCCTAAGTGAGACCAGGGGAACAAACTGAGTATAAGAAGGGTGGGGAAGAATCCATCAAAATTCAAGATATTGTGAATAAGACATATGAAAGCCTACTTTTTTTGAATAACGGCACACTCAGAAGCCATATATTGTTACTAGAAAATTTTCAGTGCCAGGCATGGGATACCTTCCAGTGAGTTGTTGGTCAGGGAGGCCCCTGTTGCCTCCAAAACATTACAGGCAATTACCAAGGCCCTTGGTTTCCCACCAAAACAGATGATAAGACCCTATTGCTGAAGACTCCACATAGGTGGGAAGTCAATGAGAAATCAAGCTGGAGATGATCTGAAAACCTTCTCCCTGTAGACCAACCAACTGAAAGCTGGAAAAAGCTGCACTGTATGCAGCTCTATGGGAGACAGAAGTTATCAGAGGTGAAAACAGTGGACACTGGAAACCTCACATTTGGCCAAACAGGCCAAATGACTGAACGGGTGCAATAGTGGCATGTATGTTCTGGGGGAAACCAACTGCTCTGTAATTGGACTAGAGGCCCACTCTATGGGAAGGAATACATGCCTAGTACTTAAAACCTAATCAAAAGTACTAGGGGAGGTCATGAGCCTTAGGGATGTAAAGCCTGCTTTTGTCCTGCTAAATATATATATTATGCTCACAAAACTGCCCTGTAAGCACTATATTTAATATTCATATTCATATATTAATGCTACTCTCAGTTTTGGCTAGAGAAGCTTCTCTTTTCAGATGGCAGTGACCACTAGGATGACCCCAAAGGCAACACAGTGTTGAGAAGAAATGGTGGAGGAGTGTCCAGCACTAAAACATCTCTATCACACCCTCCAAGGCTCAGAGTCCATTGCAGAAGAAGTGGAAGGAAGAATCTAAGAGCCAAAGGAAGGGTAGGACTGCTTATAATGCAATCAGCCAGACAGAAATTGACCTTGATATCCATGACCTTGCAGTACCTAGCAGTACCTTCACCAGACCCTCATAATGGGAGGAAAACACAATGACATCAAAATAAAAGACAGACTAATGGAGAGAGGGACGGGATATAATAAAGAGTATTGTTGGGGAAAGTGGGGGGCAGGAGGGAATTATCATGGTTTATTGTCTGTAAGTATAGAATTTGTCAATCAATAATTATACATTTAAAAAAAGCAAACTTCAGTATCAGTAAAAGACTTAAATAAGAACTCTTGGAGAAGTGACAGAGCAGAGCACCCAACGTTCTGCTTTAGCTCCTATAGGTGAGGCTCCCCCACCATCCTCATGCAAGCAGATGGTGGTATACTACAAAGGCACCTACACATAAATGCATCTCACACACACCACACACAACACATGCATACACACAAGAGAAAAGTAGCTAAAAGAGAACCATCATGTAATTCAGTTAGACCACTCCTACAATGGACTCCATATCTTATTACAGAGATAATTACATTCCATGTTCATTACTGCTCTAGTCACCACAGCCAGACAATGGAATTAGTCTAGATGACCAACTGATGAATGGGTAGATGAAAATGTGGTATATAAACAATGATTTTTGTTGTTGTTGTCTTGAGGTTGGGTCTCATTCTAGCTCAGGCTGAACTGGAATTCAATATGTAATCACAAGGTGGCCTTGAACTCAAGGTGATCCTCCTACCTCTGCTTCCCAAGTGCTGGGATTTAAGGCATGCACCATGCCTGACAGTGAAATTTTATTCAGCTGTAAAGTTTATGAAGTTTGCAGGAAAATGAATCGAACTAGAAAATATAGTAAGTGAACTAACCCAGGCTCAGAAAGACAAATGCTGCATGTTCTCTCTCATATGCAAATCCTAGCTTCAAATTTTTAGATCTATGCCTGCAGAGGCCAAAAAGAAGACAAAAGAAAAGGAACCATGGCATGAAGGAGGCCTTGAGGAGGAATGGAGGTAGAATGTATATGGTATGATAACAGAGGAGGAAAATACTAGGAATGGAAAGGCTTAAGTGGGAACAGGGGACAAGTTAACCAAATATAACGATGAATGAAAACACCATAGAGAAAAAAGAGAGAGAGAAAAAAAGAAACCTACTTTATAAGCTAATAAAAAATATAATTTAAAAAAGTATGAAGGGGGACTGGAGAGACGGTCCAGCAGGTGAAAGCACTTGTTTAAAAAGCCTATCAGGGTAGTGAAGAGATGGCCTAGAAGTTAAGGAGCTTGCTTGACTAAGGACCCAGGTTTGATTCCCCAGTATCCACATAAGCCAAATGCCCAAAGTGACACATGCATCTGGAGTTCGTTTGCAGTGGCAGGAAGCCCTGGCATGCCCATCTTCTCTATATATCTGCCTCTTTCCCTCTCTCTCCCTCCCTCCATCCTTTCCACCCTACCTTTCTCAAATAAATAAATAAAACATAAAAAGCCTATCATCCTGGATTCTATTCCCCATGGAGAGCCATATGCACAAAGTGGTACATGCATCTGGAGTTTGTTTACAATGGCAAGAGTCCCTGACATGCCATACTCTTTGTTTCTCCATAAATAAATAAAAATATTTTTTTAAAGTATGAAAGGATATTCTTAGCTGGGCACCTGGTTAACTAAAATAAGGCTATTATTTCCCTATTTTCTTTGTAGCCAAGAATGGGCAGGGTGAAACTGCCCAATAAAGCAGGCATAAGAAATAGAGCCAAGTCTAAATTCTGGAAAGTACACTTATAAGGGAGAAGGCATACAGGTTTCCTTCTGGCTGAAATATGTATATGATAGTTATACATCATATGTGAGGGGTGACAGAGTGACTAAGTTGAAGGAACCAGAGTTCCTAATATCTATGGAGTCATCATACCAGACTTAGTTCATCTTTGAATTTACCTTATTTCAGATAAAATATATACTCTAGCAAGGAGTGGTGGTGCATGCCTTTAATCCCAGCACTCAGGAGGCAGAGGTAGCAGGATCGCTGTGTGTTAGAGGCCATCCTGAGACTACATAGTGAGTTCCAGGTCAGCCTGGGGTAGTGTGAAAGCCTACCTCAAAACAACAACAACAAAAAAAAATATATATATATATATATACACACACACACACACACACACACACACACACACTCTATCTTAGTATAAGTATTTTCAATGCTCTGTTAGCCACACAGCTGATATTCTTTCAAACAATATAGAAAATGGGAAGTTATTCTATGAATCAATTAATATATTTTTTTAAGTATGAAAGGGAGATGGAAAGATGGCTTAGCAGTTAAGGCACTTGCCTATGAAGCCTAAGGACCAAGGTTTGATTCTTCAGTACCCAAGTAAGTCAGACACACAAGGTGGCGCATGCATCTGGAGTTTGTTTGCAGTGGCTAGGGGCTCTGGAATGTCCATTCTCTCTCTCTCTCTCTCTCTCTTATTTGCCTCTTTCTATTTCTATCTCAAAGAAGGAAGGAAAGAAGGAAGGAAGGGAGGGAGGGAGAGAGGGAGGGAGGGAAGGAAGATATCTTTTTTAAAAATGTATGGGGGGGGGGCTGGAGAGATGGCTTAGCAGTTAAGGCACTTGCCTGCAAAGACTAAGGACCCAGTTTCAATTCCAACCCACATAAACCAGATGCACATAGTTGCACATGTGTCTGGAATTCATTTGTCGTGGCTAGAGGCCCTGGTATGCCCATTCTCTCTCTCTTTCTGTCATTCTCTTTCATAAATAAAATAAAAAATATTTTTATAAAAAGCATGAAGGGAGGTACTCTGTGTGACTAGATAATACTGTTCCCAGAAACCATATATTATAAAAACTCAAATCCTAGTATAGGATATCAGTATAGGATATCTCCCTATGAGTTGTTGGCCAGGGAGACCCCAGAGGCCCCCAAAACAACAACAACAAAAAGCTATTATTGCTGCTTTTTGTTGTCAACCAAAACTACAAGGTAAGACCCATTTACTGTGGGTATGTCTGCAAAGCTGTTGTTGCAGAACAAAGAAATCAAGCTGGAATTGAGCTGGAAGCTTCCTCCTTGCTTGCTATCTTTCCTAGTGCTGATAGTGGTGCTGGGGGAGATATTTAACAACTATCAAACATAGCTGTGGGCTCTGCATGTTACAATGTCAATCTGTCAGGCAAAATGTGCCCACAAGTGCAATAGGAGCATGATTGTTAACTGGGGTAACCAATTGCTTTCTGATTGGATTTAAGGTTTGCTCCACAGGAGGGAATTCATGGTTAGTACTGAAAACACAGTCAAAATCCCATGGCTGGAAAGAGTCTAGGTCCTAGAGGGTAAGCTACCACTGTTACTTTGCTGAATGGACACATAAAAATTCCTTCCAAATATTTATGTTTCTACCCATATATTAAGGCTACTTTTCAGCTTTGTCAGAGAAGCTTCTTTTTTCAGTGGGTAATAGTTAATGCAGAGATTCATAATTTGTCAAAGTGCTGTGAATAAGTAACTATTCAGTACTCAGGCCTACTCAGGACATCTATGTCACCCCCTCTAAGGTTCAGGGAACACTATGAAAGCATATGGAATGTAAGAGCCAAACAATGAAGTCTGCTGTGGTATGAAATCTACTAGACATGACAGGGCCCTTAGACTCACGAACTAAAAGCAGCTGTGGTAACTTGTACAATGCAGCTCAAGATTGGGCTACTCAACACTCCATCATGGATGAAAAGGTGGTTCATGAGACCTAGCCCTTGAAGAAGTATTGGCAATTAATGGTAGCATGGGGAGCAGGCATCACTTTCTTCAGTGGTGTACTCCACTGGTACATTACCCATGCTTCAGTTAATAACTCCCCACCCATTTTCATGCAACCAACCCTAATTAAACTCAATGGGACTCACACAAACACAAAAGTAGGAGGAGAGGTAGGTTGGAAGAAGAAAGGATTCAACAGGAGTGGAAAGGAAATAAAAGAATGTAATGGGGGTGAATATGATCAAAAACACATCATATACATGCACAAAATTGACAAGAATATAATGTTTAAATTCATATGCCTATCCTTCTCTAGAGAGGTGACTTCTGAATTCTAGGGTACAGAACATGTTCCATTGTTCTCCCTCATTCCTCTCCACCCTGCAGTTGGAGCACTGAACACAGAGGTTTCCACATGCCAGGCAAGTCTTTCTACCACTGAGCTATAGCTCCAGCCCTAAAAATGTCAGAAAACTTTCTCAAAAATCTTTTTTGTCTTAAATACATATACAGATATATAATATAGCTTTGTACAATAATAACTAGAGGCAAGTTTCATTACAAATGCTAGGCTATTTATTTTATTGCACATAAAGTAGTTTAAAGCCAGGCATGGTTCCTCATGCCTTTAATCCGAGCCTTCGAAAGACTGAAGTAAGACTGCCATGAATTCAAGGTCAGCCGGAGCTACAAAGTGAATTCCAGATCAGATTCAAAAACATCAAAAAAGCCAGATATGGCAGTGCACGCCTTTAATCCCAGCACTTGGGAGGCAGAGGTAGGAGGATCACTGTGAGTTCAAGACCACCCTGAGACTACAGAGTTAATTCTAGGTCAGCCTGGGCCACAGAGAGACCCTACCTTGAAAAATCAAAAACGAAATATATTTTAGGATTTTTTTGTGAATACTGTAACAATGTTATATACCTTCCTTATAAACACTAGTGAATAACACTAGTATATAATTAAATGTATACATCTCACATTGTTATTAACTAGTATATGCATATGACCCAGCACAGATATTGAGTTTATCAATCCCTTAAATTGAACTTAAACAAGAAATTTCTATTATGTTACAAACATTCCCAGATAACTATTAGAATTTTTATATTTTATGGCTCAAGATAGGAAGTTAGTCATAGAGTGTTTAGCTAGCATGAATAAACCCTGAATTCAAACTCCACTACAGAAAGACATGCAAATATGATAGGGAAAGAGGAGAGAGGGAGAGAGAGAGTAAGGAAAGAAGAGCAAAGGAAATACTTAAAGCAAAATATAGTGCATGCCTTCATCTCAGGACACTTCCTGCTGGGCCTGGTGGCACACACCTTGAATCCCAGCACTTGGGAAGCACAGGTAGGAAGACTGCCCTAAATTCGAGGCCACCCAGAAACTACAGAGTGAATTTCGGGTCAGTCTGGGCTAGAGGAAGACTCTACCTCAAAGAAAAAAAAAAAAAAAAGACACTTCCTAGGGGCTATTTGGAAAGAGGAAAGGGATGAAGAAGAGGGGAGATAAGAAAAGGTAAGGAAAATTAGAAAGGTCACAAGTAAACAACTTAGTGCTTCACCTTAAAGCCTTGGAAGGACAGAAGTTAATGATAAGTTAAGGGAGGTAAGCTGAGGCAGAAGACTGCCACAAGTTAAGATCAGCCTGAACTATGTAGAGAGTTCTAAGCCAGCCAAGGCTACATAGCAAGTCTCTATCTCAAAAAAAAAAAAAAAAAAAAAAATTTTTTTTTCTTCCAATTTCAAACTAACTTTATGGCTATGAGTGTGATTCAATGGTCAACCCATTGCTTAGGGCCCTGGGTTCAATTCCTAGAACAAAGAGTGAGGGAGAGAGGAAGGAAGCAAGAGAGTAAGGAGGGAAAGAGAAGAGAGAGGGCTGGAGAAATGGCTTAGTGGTTAATTAAGGCACTTGCCTGTAAAGCTAAGAACCCAGGTATGATTCCCCAGGACTCATGTAAGCCAGCTGTACAAAGTGGTACATCCATCTGGAGTTCATCTGCAGTGGCTGGAGGCCCCAATTTGCCCATCATCTCTCTGTCTCTCTCTACCTCCCTCTCTGTCTACCTCTTTCAAATAAACAAAATATTTAAAAATGTATTTTAAAAAGAGAGAGAAAACATAGTTTCATATTACACTACCAACTATTTCAACTAACAATAAATAGGTTTTAAGTGTGAAGTAAACAGACCTTTCAAGATTGGATTTCAGCTCTCAAAAGAAAGGTGCTTTATCCTAAGATATGTAACAGTCTTTGTTAGTTTTTACACAATGAAATGAAAGTGATAACCAGAAATTTCCCTGAAAATGTAACATTTTCCTGTTAAAGCTGAAAAAAACATTATTACTAGTAGTTAGCAATATTTCTTAAAAGCATTCCTTCCAGGTCACCCTCGGCTACAGTGAGACCCTGCCTCGAAAAAACAAAACAAAACAAACAAACAAAAAAAGCTAACCTTAAAGGGTATATATCCTCTGGCTCCATTCATGCCACACTTATGAAATAATATAAAAAATAATATGTTAATAGTTACTGAGGTTTAAGAAGGGCAGAGGGGCTAAGTAGTACCAAGAAATAACATGAGTCTTGTGGTAGAGAGCTGAATGTCATTACATGTTGGTCATGCAAATTACACATGATATAACTAAGCCATATACACGTGTGTGTGTGTGTTGTATCTGATGAACCCTCATTAAATTCTTTGGGTGATAAAAAAAATTTGGTCTTTCATCTTCACATAACTTTCTCAGAGTACTTAAATAAAACACACAGTCATTTATATACAGCTTGGCTTAACTACTGGTACTAAAAAAACAAAAACAAAAAAATCAAAAAAAAATTATTCCTGATTTGTACTTACATTTAGCAGAAATTTGAAAACAAGTTAAAGGGACAGTGTTACTGAAATAAGTGACCAAGAAGGTGGTAGTATGCAAAGCAGGAAACAGCCTTCACCAAGAAACAAGCCTGCCAGCACCTGGATCTGGGTATTCCAGCTTCCAGAACTATTAACAAGCAAACATGTTTTTTTTTATTTAAATTTTTTATTTATTTATTTATTTGAGAGCAACAGAAAGAGAAAAAGAGGCAGAGAGAGAGAGAGAATGGGCACGCCAGGGCCTCCAGCCACTGCAAACGAATTCCAGACACATGCACCCCCTTGTGCATCTGGCTAACATGGGTCCTGGGGAATCGAGCCTCGAACCGGGGTCCTTAGGCTTCACAGGCAAGCGCCCAACCACTAAGCCATCTCTCCAGCCCAGCAAACATGTTTTTAAAGACACCCATGGAAGCCTAGGCTGGCTAATACAATGCATCTTAATATGTTTGTAGTTTTAATGTTTTCTTTCCTAAACACTCCCCCTACAGTTGTGTAATAATGAAATCCTCATTCATGAGACCCTACGTCATTTAGGTTTTTGAAAAATTTCATCAATACTGTAGCAAAGTTTGCACACCAGACATAGAGCCATATACTTTGGTGTAAATTGATTTTCTATATGTCAAAGTCTGGTTGGTTATAAATTCCTTTGTCTCCCTTAGTTATATCTCTGAATTAGTCAGCTTGGATTATGATAACAAAATTCCATAGACTAAGTGGCTTAAACAATGGTTTATATTTTCCACAGTCTTGGAGGCTAGAAATCCCAGGTAAAGCTACTAGCCAATTCAGTTTCTTAATGAGAACTCTCTTTCTGACTTGCAGATGGGTACTTTGTCCTCACGTGGCCTTTTATTGGTGCCTATATGTGAAGAAATGGTGATGTCTGATTTCTCTTTGTATAGGAACACTAATTCTAAAAGATCAGGACCCTGCCCTTAGATCTCAATCAATCTTCATCACTTCCATAGAGGACCATATCCTAAGACATATTCAAACTTCAGGTTAGAGTTTGAATATATGAGCTTTAATATATATGGGGGACACAAACATTGGTCAGAAACAGTCTAACTGTAGCAACCTGCCTCTATAGGCAATCCTTTGACACACTGGTGGAGCTCCCAAAGTTTATTTAAAAATATATATATACAACAGTCTTTTAAGAACATAAACACTGAGATGCAATGCCACTGCCTCCAACTATAATCTTCCTGCTCCAGCCTCCTAAGTGCTGAGATTACAAGTATGTATCACCATGCCTACTCATATTTTTCTAATGATGCAATCCAATAAACCAATGTCATTCAACACCATTAACATGCATAAGGGAATTGGTCGAGAAAACCAAATTTGAAATATAGAAATGATCCTGGGAGGAGCTAGAGGGGCTGCATTTGTTTGTACCTAGAAGACTGGGCATGACACAATAAAAGCAGAGTCCTCAATCACCTGAAAACTGGCAGATAATGTGAGAACAGACTGGGTGCTACTGAGGGTTCTTCCAGATAAATACTAACTCAAATACAATCATCACCAGCTCAGAGAATGTTAGCTTCTGATTCAGCTAACATGGCTACACAGTAATCTCAGTTATGATCTGTACTTTACTATGATCATCCTTGAAAATTCTACCACAGCACATCTTGAAGATGAGTGTTTCAATAAGGATTGGGCAGATGGCTCAGTTGGTAACAGTGGCACACACCTATAATCCCAGGACAGGGGAGGCAGAGACAGGAGGATCCCTGGGGCTCACCAATACACACAGGTGCCCTCATATATACAAACACTCATAAATACCTGCACAAGCACCACACACATGTAAAACATGACAGATATCTTAAAGGGGAGCGACAAAATGAGCATTTCCAGCTAAAAAATGAACAATGAACTAGACAAGACATTTTAGATTTTTATCATTCAACATGACTCTATCAGTAAAAGCTACTAAGCAGAGCTGGAAAGATTGCCTAGTGGTTAAGGCACTTGCCTGAGAAGCCTAAGGACCATGTTTGACTCCAGATCCCACTTATGCCAGATGCACAAAGGTGAGGCAAGCGCAAGGTCGCACATGGCCACTAAGTGGCACAATCATCTGGAGTTCAATTGCAGTCACTGAAACATGCCAAATCTCTCTCTCTTAAAAAAAAATTAATATAAAAAAAGTTTAAACTACTAAGCCAATGTTTTGAATTACTAGTCTATATCTTTTTATTACACCCCCAAGTCAGCCAGCAGATTAATATTCCCAGAACTCCATTACTCCACTATTAAAATGATTATTCTGGCTTGTGAATCAAGCACAAATTTTTTTTGCCTAGCATTCAGGTAAGTCCAGTCAACCTTCCAAAATCTTGTGGATTTGGATTCTAAAGATTCTACCAGTAATGGATCAAAAATATGTTTAGGTGCTATTCTGAACAGATTTCCTGTACAGAGTTTCCCCTGTCATTCCCTAATCAATAACAGCTATTCATATACCATTCACGTTGTGTATAGGTATTGTAAGTCATCTAAAGATGATTTAAAGCCTAGGGGAGGATGTGCAGTTTTCCTATGCAAATATTTTACACATTATTTCCTGTGAGGGACTTGAGCATGTGCAGATTGGGAGGTACTAAGGTGGAATGCTTTTCCAAACATTAACACTTATCCCAAATTCAAAGCTCACCTCTGCTCCTTGCCAGACAGCCAACAAGCCCTTTTCTCTCCTCTCCACTTGCGATGCTAAGCTCTTCCCCTCTTGTGTTCCATCTCCTTCATGAGGCATTCTCTGATGATGTCACACAGGCTGGTTTCTCCTTCAGTCAACATCTCTGCCTTAAGAACTTATTATTGTTCCAGAAGCTCAGAGGATCCCTTCCTCCCAATTTCTTTGTTCACTGTTGTCTATGAATTAGACTTCAATCAGCTTATTACTTAGTGTCCTAGTTTATTAACATGCCATGCTGTATTTGTGGGAAAGGTCCTTAAATGGCTTATTTACTACTTGCTTCTTGAGTGCAATCTTAACTGTAAGCGGTCGTCCTTAGAAATCCAAACTCACACATCATTTATAACCATCCCAACTACACAGTGAAGGGCCAGACAATTTTTGTACTAATTGATGTTAAAAATATGTTCTTTATGCCAGACGTGGTGGTGCACACCTTTAATCCCAGCACTCGGGAGGCAGGGGTAGGAGGATCATGGTGAGTTCAAGGCCAGCCTGAGACTACGGAGTGAATTCCAGGTCAGCCTGGACTAGAATGAAACCTTACCTCAAAAAAAAAAAAAAAAATGTTCTTTACAATAAGACTTGTGAATCTACACTTTTGTACCTTTCTTGGAAGGATCCAAAAAATAAGTGACAAGAACTTGTTACCCTTGAGATATTTTGTCCAGGTGCCTGGCATCGTACCTTTAGCTATAATTTGCTGGGCAGACACATCTATGGAATTCCTACTGTTTCAGGTCTATTTAAGGTGGGGCCTTAACTCTGGTCGTCTCCCCAACATTAATTATTGTATTGTGCACATAATTAACAGTAAGTTTGTGTCATGTGAAGTAATGAATCCTAGTAGCCTACCTGCCTTCAAGCAGCTTCTCCATTTTAATGGGATGGGTGTCGGGGAATTACAGATGACAAACCAGCAAGGTAGTTTCAGAACATAAATGCTAGGGAGAAATAAAACAAGATAGTGCCGCAAATGGTGTACTCGCGTTAGCGGACTCAGAATTCCACACCCCCCCCCCGGCCCCGCCGCCCACCCCAGTGGAGTTCAGCGATCCATCAGCACGGCTGTGCTTAGAGGCGGCCTGGGGGGACTCACGTCAGTCTCGCCCGCCACCCTCCCGCTCCTACACAGGGCTTCATTCAAGGCGCTGGCGCACCCAGCTTTCTCTCGGCCGGGAGGAGGATTCCCAGCGGTCGGTCCTGAAAGCGCCCGGCGCTGCGCCCGACCCGCCGCGGAGGCTCAGGAACTGTCCGAGAAAGTTCCCGCGACCGCGGACGCCCGTTCCACGGGCCAGGCCGACTCACCCAGGCGCCGGCCGCAGGTGTTCCCGGCAGGGCGGAGCCGCAAAGTTTTCAAGCATCCTCGCTGCGGGTCCCGGGGACCGAGGAGGAGCGCGGAGGAGGAGGAGGAGGACCTGACGCGGACGCACCGGCGCGCGCCAGCCGGGGTGGACGGCGGCCCCCCGGAGCCCTGCGTCAGGCGGAAGGGCCTCGAGGCGTCCACCCACGTCCGTCCCGCGGCGGGGAGGGACGGGCACTCGGGACAGCGACCCTCCTCCACGCCGCCGGGGGCCTCGCGACCCGAGGGGGCCGCCGCCAGCCCCGCCCCCGGCGCCCACGCTGTCCTCTCCCCTCACCCCCACCCCCACGGCGCGCGACGCCGTCCGGGCGCGCGAGTGCGCGGCGCGCAGAGGAGGCGAGGGGCGAGCGAGCGGGCGGGCGCGGGAAGGCGAGGGGAGGGGAGGGGAGGGCAGGGGAGGGGACGCGCGGGCGGGCGGGCGGGGAAGGCGCGTGCGCACAGGCGGCGCGGCCGGCACGCGGCGCTCGCGCTCCCCGCTTAAATGAGCCGAGGCTCGCGGCGCCCGCCTGTTCCGAGGAGGAGTCCGCGGGCGCAGCCGGCTGGCCGTGCCCGTCCGTGCCCGCCCGTCCGTCGGCCCTACCCGGGTCTCGCGGGCGGTCTTGTGGACGCGTCTCACGGGGCAGCAGGCGGCGGCCGTCGGGGAGAGAGAGAGAGAGAGAGAGCGAGGCTTCCCGGGCATGGCGGGTCGCAGGACCTGACACGGGCCAGTCGCCCGTGCTTGGAGATGGGGACGGAGCTGCGGGACCGCCGCGCCGGCCCGTGACTGCCGCCCGGGACCGCCGTCCCCGCCGCCTGCGCTCCTCGCGAGGAGCCGACCCTCGGGGACCATGGCCCTGGAGCAGCTCTGCCCGGTTCTCAAAGGTAAGCGCCCGGCCACCGCGGACGGCGCCCCCTGCGGGCCAGCCGACCCGCCTTCGCGCCCCTTGCCCGCGCGCCTCTTTGTCTGGCGGGCTCGCTGCAGCCGCCCGCGCCCCGCTTCGCCTCGGCTCGCGCGGCGCGGGCGCTGGGACGGACGCGGGCGGCGGAGGCCGGCGGCGCCCCGCGGGCCCCTGAGCCCTCGCGCCTCGCGGGAGACTCCCACGCCGGCTTCGCCAGACCTGCGGCACGGAGCCGGGGCCGGCGGGTCTCCGATCCGATGCCACCGAGTCATGACGGGCCGACGATCAGATTAAAAAGACCCCCGGTGCCCCCGGCGCAGACTTCATGGAGCGGGTTTTGTGTTTGGTGGTTTTGTTGGTTGTTTTTTTTTTTGTTTTGTTTTTGTTGTGTTTTGTTTTGTTGTGTTTTGTTTTTCCCGAAAAGCCCCCGCGACGTCGGCACCTCCCGGTGGCCCGCGGCGGAGGGAGCCCCGTGGGTTGGTCGGTCGGTCGGTCGGTCGGTCGGCAGGATCCCACCTGCTGCGGCCCGGGAGGCTGCGGCACGACTGCGGGCTCCGGGGGCGGCGCGCGAACCCGGCTCCGCTCGGCCCGGCCTGGCCCCGGGAAGGCGGTGGCGGCGGCGGCTGCTGCTGCCGCTGCGGGCCGCGTCTCGGGCGCTCCCTGACCCGTACACCCCGCGCTCCCTCGCCAAGGATCTCAGCATCCCGGAGCTGTAAATCGTATTTCTTGTACCGAGAATTAAAACGGTCTAGGGCATAGGACGGCTTGACCAAGCGCACACGGCTCTGGCAGGTTTGCATTTCCCGGGAGGAGTTGTCTTAGATAAAAATTTATGTATATATAGATGATTTAGACTACGAGACAAAGTTCCTCCTGGAAATCGTACTGGAGAAAGCCTTCTGTCAATTCTGCACCGCCCCGTAGTAAAGGACTTTCCTTTTGCTCTAATGATTTCGTTGAAAACTGAAGATCTGAATACTTGCAATATTTTTGTCCCATTTATACTGAGGCGGAAGTTAAGATATTCCACTAATATTTACATGTGGAATTTACTGTTGAATCTTAAATTTATAGGGTTGCAAATTTTGATGTTTGCCTTACTGTGTTAACACCGTTTTACTAGAAAGTTAGATGTAACCTTACTTTTCATTGTAATTGGACACGTTACATTTTAGGCAGGCTTACTTTGTAATTGGTCAAATATTCCTAAATTTGCAATTGACATTGCAGCCAACTAATTTAAATAATTCACCTACCCAAATATATATACTTAACATAGGTTCAGACTGTGCTAACCAGAACTTTGTAGCTGGTGGATATTTCACAGTCAATCCATAAATTCTTAGTGATTCCCTTATTATTACATAAATATAATCTAGTGTCTATATTACAAAAACAGTTCCAAAAATATGTCGTTACCTGTAAGTGCTGATTTATATAGTCTGTCCTTGGAAATGAAGGTTTAGCTTTACTCTTAGGATAAACTCCATGGCCAATCGGATTGCTTAACGGTGCTCCTTGGGCGGGGGCATATCTTTATTCTGGTTGTGAACCCACCATGATAGGGTTGTCAGCATCATAATGACAGCCCGTTTGACAGTAGCCTCCCCACAGGAAATCACCTAGACCTGCTCCATAGCTTTAGCCGCAGAACTGGACAAAATGAGCTTGCTTGGGCAGTCTGTACTCAAGGAATTGCAGCTCTCATGTTTGTGCCCTTGCAGTGGGCACATACTGCCCTCTCTGGCCAATGTGAATTATTGCACCTGCCAGGAATTCTGTAATGACGACCTAGCTACAGTGAAAACACTGTAGTATCTGACTTTAAAAAAATGTTATTCAATCACAGTATTTTTACATTGCAAGAGTGTTCTTAAAGCTCAAGCTAAATTGTGTGTGCAGTTGTTGTCACAGGCTTCATAGAGAGAATAAGCTATTTTTAATTCTACTATATTATGTGCTTGTCAGTGCTAGAATTTGGTCTACAAAGATTCAAAATGTTGCTAACAGAAATTGCGCCTGGGCTTGAGAAAATGGCTCAGCAGTTAAGAAACTTGCCTGAAAAGTCTTAAGGACCCAGATACAATTCGTACAGCTACCTAATGCACATGAAGCCAGGTGAACTAAGTGACACATGCACCTGGAATTTGTTTGCAGTGGCTAGAAGCCCTCTCTCTCTTTCCCCCAAATAAATAAATAAAATAATTTTTTAAAAGTTGTTCCTGCCTGGCATGTTGGTGCATGCCTTTAATCCCAGCCCTTGGGAGGCAACGGTAGAAAGATTGCTGTGAGTTCAAGGCCACCTTGAGACTACATAGTGAATTCCAGATCAGCGTGGGCTGGAGAGATCCTACCTTGAAAAACCAAGAAGGAAAAAAATAAGGAAATGAAGGCTGGAGAGATTGCTCAGTGGTTAAAGACACTTGCTTGAAAAGCTTGACCACCTGGGATTGTAAAGCCAGACACATAAAGTGATATATGCATCTGGAGTTCATCTCCAGCAGTTTGAGGCTCTGGTGCAGTCCCCCTTTCTCTCTAATAAATAAATAAATAATTATTAGCCAAATGTGTGTATTTTATAAAATAATTATTCAATAACAGTTAACAATAAAGCAGTTATCCTTTCCCAGTGCTGCTGTTCACTGTGGGCCCAAGGCATGAGAAAGCATCCCATATGAATTGCTTCCACAGCAAGAGGTTCAACTTTTTAACATTGCATAACTTGTGGCTGGCTACAACCTACCGAAAGCTAAAAGCATTGTTTGGAATATAATGGTCAGTTTTCTAGTAGAACATCAAAAAAAGTTAAGATTTTAAGTAGAAAGAAATTTTTGTCTTTTTTTCTAAGATGACTTTACTTGCACCAGTAAAGACAAAAGGATTATTCTAGGGAATTTAAATTTCTCTCTACAGTATTAGTAAAAGTGAGTACTTCCCTTGGAAATGCTTATTACCGGGCCAAGTGTTAAATAATTTGACACACTGTTGTTTGTCTAAGACGGTGAAGCTCTGTAGTCCTATGAAAGTCTTTCATTAAGGTTATAAACCAGTTGTTGCTTATACTGCAAACTTGCTGAAGGAGAATCCTGTTAAGACACAGTGATATTTCTATGTACACTGTGTTAAATTTATGGTGTAACAGCTTATAGCTTACATTTTGAGGGAAAGTTTCATGGCAGGGAAGGCATGGTGGAAGAGTATGAGGTGAAGCTGATCACATTGCACAGAACAAGCAGGAATTGGGCCACACTATACAACCTCAAGGCCCACTCCTCAGTGACACTATTCCTCCAGAGAAGTTCCAGCTCCTAAATGTCCACAGTCTTCTCAAACAATGCCAACACTAGGGACCCAATGAGGGGATATTTTACATCCAAACCATTATATTCTCGTCAGAGTAATTATTGATGTTAAAAAAATGTATTCCTGGGCTGGGGAAATGGCTTAGCAGTTAAGGCACTTGCCTGTGAAGCCAAAGGTCCCAGGTTCGATCTCCCTTCTGGTCCCATGTAAGCCAGATGCACAAAGGTGAGGCAAGTGCAAGGTCGCACATGCCCACTAGGTGGCACATGTGTCTGGGGTTTGATTTCGGTGACAGATGTGCCAATTCTCAATTTCATACTCACCCTCTCTAAAAATAAAATAAAATAAATGTGTTTCTCAGGTACTTTAGCATCAGGATTGAATTGGAAAAGATCTTAAGAGGGTATTTAACTAGGGGGTTCTAAATTTTCCTTAATATACTGTTATGAAGAAGTACAACAAAACCAGGACAACATTTAAGAGCAAGATTGTTATGGTTGCTGGGAAGTGACCACCCACTTGCTCAACATGTTCACCATATTGCTTATAAAACAGAGTATAGTATACTAATCTGAAGGTTCAATTTTTTTCTGATTAAAATATGTTATAGTAAATAGTCCCAGGATAATGTAATAGAAATTTCAACACTAGAAGATAGGAAGTACTTTGCCTGGTAGTGGTAAAATTTGATGACAGTTGTAGTAGATACGGAAGATGCACTCCTTTGATCAAAATGTAGCATGCAAAACTGCCCTTCTCAGGCTGGAAAGATTGCTTAGTGGTTAAGGTGCTTGCTTGCAAAGTCAAAGGATCCTGGTTCTATTCCCTAGGCCCCACATTAAGCCAGATGCATCTGGATTTCATTTGCAGTGCCTGGAGGCCCTGGCATGCCTATTCTCTCCCTCCCCCTTTCTCAAATAAATAAATATACTGCCCTTCTCACAGCACTAACAGGGTTGACACATTGTGCAGGAAAGAGAAAGCACTTTGGCTAGAGTCACTTTTTTTTTTTTAAATAAAAGTCCCTAGCAGAATGATTCAGCATGTGTAGGCTGCACTGATCTAGGTTCACCATCCATCTTCATTCTCAACTAACAATGTAAGATTGAATTCCATTAATTTGGTTATCTTGTGCTTTGGAATATGTTGATTTTTTTTGAAAAAGTTGTGTTCAGTAATATATGGACTCTACACTCCATTCTCTTTTCATTATAGAAAATAAAAATAAAACAGGGAGACCAGTTAGATAGTTGTTACATTCTGGCATCCAGTGTTAGATTTCACAAGCCTTATGTTTTCTGCTTACATGCTTACAACAGGAAGGCTTAGACATGTTTAGTTAATAACAAAGATACATTGACCAGGTTGAGAAAAACAACTATAGAGAATGAGAATCTGAAAGAAGGGAAAGACCTCAATTCATGTCCCATTCCCTGGCTTATAGTCACACAAAAATCTGGGTTGTGTACATGGCTACTGATGTGTAAGTTCATCTGTAAGTACATCTCTCTGTAATGCATGCAGTTAGGTTCCTGCTTGGTCACTTCATGCATTCATCTAATTTTGTGGGATGCTGTTGTGGGCCTGGCAGTCTGCTAGGCAATGAAGATGTGGCAGACAGACAAGGTTCTTCTTTCTAGTAAGAACAGACAGTAAGTACACACACCTCAAAATCAGGTAATGAAAATCAAGATGAAGAAGGAAATGGAGAGCTGATTTAGATACTGGGGAAGCCTCAAAAGACCTGAAAGCGGGCTGGAGAGATGGCTTAGCAGTTAAGCGCTTGCCTGTGAAGCCTAAGGACCCCAGTTCGAGACTCAATTCCCCAGGACCCACATTAGCCAGATGCAAAAGGGGGTGCACGCATCTGGAGTTTGTTTGCAGTGGCTGGAAGCCCTGGCGTGCCCATTCTCTCTCTCTCCCTCCCTCTTTCTCTGTCACTCTCAAATAAATAAATAATAAACAAAAATTTAAAAAAAAAAAGACCTGAAAGAAGGAAGGGATCAGCCAGGTGGTGCTCAATTCTAGACAGAAGCAGGGGTTAGTCCCTAAGCTAAGAACTATATTTTTTTAAAAAATTATTTTGTCAGGCGTGGTGGTGCACACCTTTAATTCCAACACCTAGGAGGCAGAGGTAGGAGGAGCGCCATGAGTTCAAGGCCACCCTGAGACTACAGAGTGAATTTCAAGTCAGCCTGAGCTAGAATGAGACCTTACCTTGAAAAAAAATTTTTTTTTTTTTGTAATGGGAAGAATGCCTGTTGAAAGTAATGGGGGGGAGGGGGAAGGAAAGAAAGTAATTGGGAGGTCAGAGGTAATCAGGTGTCAAGATTATGTAAGACTTCCAACGACAGTGTATGGAAAATGGATTTATTCTATTAAATGTAATGGGACTTTATTGGAAGAATTTTATGAAAGGCCTTGGTGTGGTCTGATTTATATTTGGAATGGTAACTGCCTGCTGCATGCACAACAGGCCATAAGGGACTATAGCAGAAACTTCTGATTGTCACCAAATACCCTTTTTACTCTCACTTGGTAATTCTCTGGATTTTAGTTAAGTATACAGTTACCAAAAATAAAGATGACTTCCCAGCCTCTGTTGGGATTAAGTATGGCCATGTGACTACTGAGCTGGAAAATAAAGAATAAAACTGTTACTTTGTTATTTAACTATTTTACATTTAGATGATTGTAGATTCTGGACCATGTTTTTAAGAGAAGAGGAAATACTCTGTTGTGTCTTCATGCTAACCAGGACGCAGGCACAGTAACTGAAGAATAGCTGACTGTACACCATTCATAGTAAGTCAGATGACCTTAGAGGTGAAAATCTCATGCAGAGTTTAGATGCCTAGTAATGACAACGTCAGATTCTGAGTTTGAGATAGAGGACCATAGACAAACTGCTCTTTGGTGCCAAGACTGTTATTTAATACCAGGAGAAAATGGTAGGCTCCAAGAGAAAGGAGCTCTGGAACTCTTGGGTAAGAGGAAGGAGAGAGTTTTAAAGGTTCTGAGGGAAAGGAGGAAGGATATTGCGCTGCTAGTGAGGAACCTTGACATGACTGAGGTGGGGGTGGGTGGAGGAGGTAACATTCCTTTTTTCTCAGTTTAAGTGCAGTGCAATTTACCCAATTTAACCATAACTTGTAATTCCCCAGACCTATTCTGAGCATAACTGGTGAGAGGCGGGGAGAAGAGTCAGCTCCCTTGAAACCTTAACATTTCCAGTCTTTTTGTTTACATTTTTAATTAATTTTTTAATATTTTATTTAGTTGCTAGGAGAGAGAGGGAATGAGAATGGGTGTGCCAGAGCCTGTAGTCACTGCAAACTCAGGTTTTACATGAGTACTGAGGAATCAAACTTGGGTCATTAGGTTTTGCAGGCAAGTGCCTTAACCACTAAGCCATCTCTCTAGCCCCTTTGTTTACATTTTTAAAAGAACAGAGATGACTTTATAGGAAAGGTAATAGAAAGGGGAAGCCTGGGGGTGGTGATGATGTGAAGTGAACCTATCTCTAACTGCTTTGTGCTGGATTGAAGTGTAATGGGGTCAGGAGGCCTCTCCATCAAGGTGAGGATGTCTGTGTGGCATGTTGGGGTGTGGTCTGGATGAATTAGTTAGCATACTACAGAGGCACCTATGGATGTAAGAATCAAAATAGCTATTGAGAGGGTAACAACATGTTATTTTTAAAACATTTGGAATTGGATATGCTGTCAAAAATTGTATGAGTTGAATAAGCAAGTTAAAGACAAAACTAGCATCATCAGAGAAGCATCCATACTCATGAGAGAAAGCAGAAAAACCTCACTAAAGGTGAGCCCAGGCATACAAAAAGAAAAAATACACACACACACACACACTCTTAGTGCATGGTAGCTCACACCTGTAATCCCAGCATTCAAGAGGCCAGGGCAAGTGAATCACCATGAGTTCCCTGTCCTAGAGTGAGACCCTGTCTCAAAAAAAAGGAAAAGAAAATTAGCTCAGGAAGTAAGCAAGGTCTCAAGCATTGGTCTTGCTTAAAAAGGAATATACCTAGAAGAACTATAACATAGAACAGGAGTTACAACTTGTCACAGAGATATTAAGTCATATACAGAGAAAAATATAATTGGTTGGTTATTTTTTCTTAAGTTTAACATAGCCCAGGATATTTTTCTCTGTACATGTAATGTTGAATTTTCCACAATTGCTGAAGTCAGATATTGAAGTTATAATACAGATGTGGCTTCTTCTGGGAGCCTCAGTTTATGGTTCCATTTTGACCAAGCATAACATATGGTACATTGGACAAATACTGCCATTGTCCCGAGTTGCTAGGAGTCTTACTTCTAAGGTCTGCGATAAGCTGAGATAGACAGGAAGGCAGCTCTTCAGGAGAGAGAGAATTAAATGAGATATAAGGATACTCCTAGATCACATTAATCTATTAGCCATTATGATCCAAATCTGATATTCTGAAAATACATCTGCATACATATACATCCTCTGTATTTGACATGACATTTACATGTAACACATAATAGGAGTATCATACCAACAGTTTAAGTAGTGAAAATGGTGGGACGTAGAAGGGCACACCTTTAAATTCCAGCACTCATGATGTAGAGGTAGAAGGATCACAGTGAGTTGCAGGCCAGCCTGAGACTATGCGGTGAGTTCCAGGTCAGCCTAGTCTAGAGGGAAATCTTACCTCAAAGAAAAGTGGGGGGGGGCGGGAGTAGTGTAAATGAAGGCAGTAAGTGAAGAAACATGAATATTATCTGAAGAAATAAGGGAAGCAGGCATCTTTTTTTTTTCTTGGCAGCTTAATTAAATTTAAGGTTAGCTCTGTTTTTACCACTTAAGAATATCTTGAGCAACATATGGAACATCTTGGACAATTTTAAATTATTTAAACATGAATAAATTTAGTTTTGAAGTTTTTAGTTATATTAAAGGTAATTTTTTTACAGTATGGTATATCAAGAATGAATTTTTCTTTTTCAAGGTAGGGTATCACTCTAGCCCAGACTGACCTGGAATTCACTATGGAGTCTCAGGGTGGCCTCGAACTCACAGTGATCCTCCTACTGCTGCCTCTTGAGTGCTGGGATTAATGGCGTATGCCACCGTGCCCAGCTTTCTTTTTTTTTATTTTTTTCTCTTTTTAATGAGAGAGAAAATTGGTGCACCAGTCACACATATACCACCTTGTGTGTTTGTGCAACATTGCATACTGGTGTCAGCTTGTCTGTCTGGCTTACATGGAATCTGGAGAGTCAAACATGGTCCTTAGACTTCGCAGGCAAGCACCTGGACCACTAAGCCATCTATCCAGCCCTGAATATAATTTCATGGGTTTTAGATGTCTCATTTAGTAAAATGATAAAACAAAAACACTTTCTTTTTATGCCTTATTTGTAACATTACTAAAAGTAAACAAGTATTTAAGAAAACCTTATTGTTGTGAATGGAAAAATCAGGCATTAGTCCTATTTTTGAATAATGAATTTTTGATCTTAGACATGTAATAACCTTTAATTACAATAAGTATGTAATCTTTATTCAGTTTAATTCAAAACCTTTTTTTAACAGAACTTAACCAGAAATTTAATAATCTCTAATATAAGCTTTTTTAACTCAGTAGGTCTCTTCCTATATTATTATTGCTATTATAAAATTTAGAAAATATTTTGTAAATATTTGCTTGTTGCTTGTGTGTGTTTGTGCATGTGTGTACAGATGTACATAGGGAGGTGAGAGGACAACCTCAAGGTGCTTGAACCTACATTGAAACAGATTTCATTGTTGTTTTGTTACTGTGTATACCACACTAGCTAGCCTGCAAGCTTCCACAATCTCTTCTCACTCTGCATTAGGCTTTATGTGAATGCTGGGAGAATTGAACTCATTTCCACAGGCTTGCAAGCAAGTGGCTTTAACCATTGAGCAATTTTCCCAGGCCCTAGCACTTTTTAAAATGAAAGGCCAAGTACTGAGAAGTAACAGTGCCATTCAGCACTAAATAAGACATCACCCTCCAAGGTTCAGGGACCATTGCCGAAGAGTTGGTGGAAAGCAAGAGGCAAAGGAAGGGAAAGAGTGCTTGCAGTACTGTCCAGACACAAAATGGCCTTAATATTCATGACCTCACTGTGGCTTACATGACCAACACAAGACCTGCATAATAGGAGGGGGGAAAAGATGATATCAAAATAGAAGAGGGACTAGTTGGAAAGAAGGAATACATTGGAGGCTGACTTGAGAGGAGAAGGAGGGAATGTGATGGCAGGGGATTATGATTGTTATAGAAATTGTCAATAAAAAAATTTAAGAGAAAAAAATGAAAAGCCAGAAAACTGTAATTAGGAACACTTAAAATAAAAACTTAGGAATCTGTATCTGAAAGATATGAAGCATGTATATCATATCTTAAACAGTCCTACATTTTATT